>NC_062561.1:45369166-45732500 GCF_022837055.1 Prionailurus viverrinus | reverse complement strand
TTATGTGCCATTCACTAAATATTAATTTGTTTCCTACTACGTTCAGAACCATATGATCATAGATATTGACAGTAGCTAGAGATAAGTAAATTGACACATCCTGGGTTGGTGATTTTTATGGTTCTTTTACCAAGATACTAGCCTAGTTCTCTGCTCCCTTCATGGAGGGTGTGGGTGTGTGTGTATGTAACTCTTGGAAACCACAAATATTTTTAAGTGAGCATTTAAACTTTGTTAATCACACAAAACAAAATACATAAAGACATATTTCCTGGCCACAAGGATACAGTCTCAGTGGGGAAAAAGTCAACAAACATAAATCAATAGAAAATAATATAAAGCAATATATCACTTATTGCCTTGTTTTATGGCCTAATAGTTTCCATAGGAACTAAGAAGAGAAGGAGATAATTGGACCGATGTCAGACAAGAGTAAATGGCAGTAGTAGTGCTTTACTTAGTTCCTGAAGACAAAGAGGAAGTTACAGGCTAGAGATCTGGGAGGGCTTCCCACATTATTTAAAAAAAAAAAAAAGCATGAATTCAAAGTTTTCTTACATTTTCTGAAAAATGTTTATTCTCACATGGGGTGTTTTTACCCTCAGGAGACATTTAGCAATGTCTGGAGGCATTTTTGATTGTCTCTACTGAGCTGAAAATGTGAGTGTTGAGGAAAGTGGGAGTAACAATAGGGGGCAGATAAAGGCCAGGGGGAAAGTGGTGCTGCAGATATTCTTATGTTGCCTCACATTGGAGAGGATTATCCTGTCCAAAGTGTCAATGGTGCCAGGGTTGAAAAATCCTGTCCTAAATTTGTGAGTGAGGCAAGTGGGTTTCTCACGTCTCACATTCCATATCAGGTTGTGAGCCTTCACTGCATTTACCAGCCGTATAGGTGGTTTAGATTCAAACAAATAAAAAAAAGAAGTAATGATAAAAAGGTTGATTCTGATCTCTTTAATTTGCCTCAATAAAACACATGAAATGCCCTTAAGTACTTCACACAGTATACCACAGTGTGTACCACAGGGAAACATAGTGTCTTTCTATTTACTTAGGTCTTTAATTTCCCCCCTCAATGTTTTGTGGTTTTCAGTATCTGAGTCTTAAGTTTATTAATTATTTTATTCTTTTTAATTCTATTGTAAATTGGATTTTTTCTTAATTTCAGTTTTGGAGTCTTCATTAGAATTGTACAGAAATAGAATTCATTCTTTAAAAAACCACTTCATTGAGCTATGACTGGCATACAAAAATGGTACATATTTAATATACATATTTGATATATACCTGTGAAATCATCACCACAATCTGTGCTGTAAACATATTCATCATTTCCAAAAGTTTCCTCCTGGACTGTGTGTTGTGTGTGTGTGTGTGTGTGTGTGTGTGTGTGTGTGTGTATTGATAAAAACACTGAACAGAAAATGTACCCTATAAGCAAATTTATTAGTATACAACACAGTTGAATATTGAACAAGTTTGAAATGTGTGCATCCTCTTATATAGGGATTTTTTTTACATAAATAGAGTATAGGATTGTAAATGCACTTTCTCTACGATTTTCTTGACTTTTTAAAAATTTACTTTATTGAAAGAATAGAGCATATAAGATATATAACACAGAAAATATGCATTAATTGACCGTTTATGCTATCAGTAAGTCTTCCAGTCAAATAGGCTGTGAGTAGTTAAGGTTTGGGGAAGTCAAAATTTATAAAAGGATTTTCAACCACACAGGGGCTTGCCACTAGCCCCTGCGTTATTCAAAAGTCAACTGTACAGTTTCATTAACTATAGGTATTATGAAATACAGTAGATCTCTAGGATGTACTGATTTTGCATAACTGAACCTGTGCCCTTTGACCATCACCTTCCTGTCCCCTTGTCCCCAGCCCCTGGGAGTGATTATTCTACTCTGTACTTCTGTGAGCTTGACTCTTTTAAATTCTTTATACAAGTAAGATCACATAGTATTTGTTCTTCTGTGATTGGCTTATTATACTTGGCATAATGCCCTTTGCAATCATCCATATTGTCACAAATGACATTCTTTTTAAAAGCTGAATAGCATTCTATTGTATATAAATACCATATTTATCCTTTCATCTATTGTACATTTAGGTTGCTTCCATGTCATGGCTACTATGAATAATCCTTAGTGAATAGATGGGTACAGATATCTCTTGAAGATCCTCATTCCAATTCCTTTGGGTTAATACCCAAAAGTGGGATTGATGGATCAAAATGTAGTTTTCAGTATTTTTTATAATGTTTGCATCAATTCACATTCCCACCAACAGTGTTTATTTCCTTTTCTCCACAAACTCTTCAACACTTTTTATCATTTTTTTTTATAATAGCCAATCTAACAGGTGTGGGGTTATATCTCATCATGGTTTTTATTTCCATTTCCTTGATGACTAGTGATGTTGAGCACCTTTTCATATACCTATTGGCAATTTATATGTCTTCATTGGAGAAATGTCTTCTCCATTTTTTTTAACGTTCATTTATTTTTGAGAGAGTATGGAGGAGGGGTGGAGACAGAGGATCCAAAGCAGGCTCCACGCTGACAACAGAGACTGATGCAGGGCTCAAACTCACAAACCATGACATCATGACCTGAACTGAAGCTGGATGCTTAATCGACTGAGACAACCAGGCACCCCACTTCCCCATTTTTAAAATAATTTTCTTTTGTTATTAGAATTCTTTAAACATTTTGGATATTAACCTTTATCAGGTATATGGTTTCTAAATATTTTCTCCTTTTCCATATGTTTCCTTTTCAATTTGCTGGTTGTTTTCCTTTGTGCAGCAGCTTTTTAGTTTAGTAACCCCATTTGTCTATTTTTTGTTTTTGTTGTATTTTTTGTTCTGTGTTTTTGGTATCGTATGCAATAAATAATTGTTAAGCCCAATATGAAGAGATTTTTGTTTTATGGTTTCAGGTTCTGACATCTCAGTATTGAACTCATTTTGAGCTGATTTTTTGTGTATGGTGTAAGATAAGTGTTCAATTTCAGTCTTTGCATCGTATATCCAATTTTTAGACACCATTTATTGAAGAAACCTTTCTTTCCCCACTTTCTATTCTCGGTACCCTTGTCAAAGATCACTTGTCTATATATACAAGGGTGTATTTCTGGGTTCTGTATTCTGTTCCTTTTGTCTATGTGTCTGTTTTTATGTCAATATCATACTATTTTGATTACTGTATGTTTGTAATACATTTTGAAATCAGGAAGTGTGATGCCTCCATCTTTGTTCTTGCTCAAAATTGTCTTTGGCTATTCTGGATCATTTTTTGGTTCCATATGTATTTAAGGATTTTTTTTGTTCTTGTTACTTATGTAAAAAAATGCCATTGGGATTTTGATATAAATTTTATTGAGTCTAAAGAATGCTTTGGGTAGTATGGCAATTTTAATAATATTAATTCTTCCAATCCTTGAACATGGAATTTCTATTGTATCTTTTAAGTTTTTTCATCGTTGTTTTGTAGTCTCTCTAGGGCTTACAGTACACTTCCTAACATATCAAAACCTATTTGGGGTTTTAGATTTATACTAAAGTCCAGTAAAATATAGAAGGTTGAGTAATATATATTTTTTTATATTCAACCTTGTAGAGTTATCATTAAACCTATTAGGTCTTTACATATAACAAACCCAAGAATGCATACTTATAATTATGACTTTTTTATCACATGTCTTTTAAAGAAGCTGACAGAATAAAGGAAAAGAAGTGTATACTTACAGAATTTGTTATATCAACCTTCTTAATTACTACTCCTTAATTGCCTCCAATGGATTTCAGTTGCCTTGTGATATAGCTTTTTTCAAACCCACATATTTGTGCTCTTATTGTTAAATATACTTCATAGATATGTGTTATAATTTCAATAATATGACATGTATATATTACTTATGAAATTGTTTAAATAATAGAAGAAAGGATAAGTAATTCATAATTATACTCTTATTTATAATTACATACACACACCTGCATAGTTACCTTTACATTTTGTGTTTATGTATTAATTCAAATTACTGTCTAATGTCACTTACTTTCAGCCTAAAGAGTTTCTTTTAGTACTCTTTGTAGGACAAGTCTGTTAGCAAAACATTGTATAAACTTTTGTTTGTTGTGAAATGTCCTTATTTTGCCTTTATTTTTGAAAACTAGTTTTGGTGGAGAGGATTTTTGGTTGATTTTTTTTTCACTTTTGGCATTTTGAATTTGTCAACCCTAATTTTTCAAGCCATTGTTTCTGATGGTAAGTCAGCTATTAATCTTACTGGGGTTCACTTATCGGTAATGAGTGTTTTTCTCTTACTATTTCAAGATTTTAAAAATTTTGTCTTTCTACATTTTCATTTGATTTGTTTGGATATGTATCTCTTTGTTGATTTTCTTAATTGTATAGATGAATATTTTTCATTACATTTCAAGTTTCAGCAACTATTCGAATTTTTTCTTTCCTTTTTTCTCTCCTCTATTTCTATCATTTTCATTACACATATGTGGTTGTGCCTAATGGTGTCATATAGTTCATTGAAGCTCTTTGGTTTTTCTTCATTGTTTTTTATCTTTGGTTTTCAGACTATACATTATCTATTGGTATACTTTCCAGCTTATTTTGTAAGCTGAAAATTCTGTTGAGTCCTTCTATTGAATTTTTCATTTCAGTTATTATACTTTTCAACTTAAAGTTTTCATTTGGTTCTTTTATAAGATTAAAAAAAATTTAATGTTTATTTATTTCTGAGACGGCGAGAGACAGAACATGAGTGGGGCAGGGGCAGAGAGAGAGGAAGACACAGAATCAGAAGCAGGCTCTAGGCTCTGAGCTGTCAGATTAGAGTCTGATGTGGGGCTTGAACTCGCAAACTGTGAGATCATGACCTGAGCCGAAGTCAGTTGCTCAACTGACTGAGCCACCCAGGTGCCCTGGATTTTTTTTTTTAATAATAGTTTCTATTTGATAAAACATTGTTATTATACCTTAATTATTTGGGCCTGGTCCCCTTCAATTTTTTGAACATATTTTTTTTATTTATTTTTATTTTTTTAACATTTATTTATTTTTGAGACAGAGAGAGACAGAGCATGAACAGGGGAGGGTCAGAGAGAGAGGGAGACACAGAATCCGAAGCAGGCTCCAGGCTCTGAGCTGTCAGCACAGAGCCCGACACGGGGCTCGAACCCACGAACCGTGAGATCATGACCTGAGCCAAAGTCGGACGCTCAACCGACTGAGCCACCTACGCGCCCCAATTTTTTGAACATACTTATATAAAATAATAATTGCTTTGGGGTGTCTTTCTTCTTTGCTAAATGCAACATCTGGATGCCTGCTAAATAAATTTTTGTTTCCTGTTTATTTGTTTTGTTTTTGATCATGTCTCATGATTTTTGCATTTTAGATAATATATTGTAGTACTCTGGATAATGATCCCCTCACCAGGGAGTTGATGTTGTTGTTTGTTTGGTAATTTATTTATTGAGTGACTTGACTGAATTCTGTGAAGTCTATTTTCCCTGCATTGTGTAGTTTTTGTTTTTTTATGCTCAGGTTTTTTTCTTATTTTCATTTTTTAAGCTGACTATCTAGCCATCACTCTTGTTTCAGTGTAAGACACTTACTGGACAAAAGTTGTGTTTAAGCTGCATTAGCCAGTGAAATTGTTGCCCTTACCTTCAACTGCGTATGTGTGTTAGGGGGAATGGGGGGTAGACATTGGATGCTGCTGTTATCGTTCAAGATTACCATTCAAAGAATTTACATTTTTGCCACGTGTTGAACCAGGGACTGGTAGGTTGGATATTTTCTCTTTAATCACTGCCAAAAAGGTATGTCTTTAGGCATACCATAAGCTCACAAACATCCAAGGGTTTGTGTGATTTTGTTTTTAAGCCTTGCTTCTTTATTGCCCTTGGGTCAGTGTTGCTTATTTTCAGTCAGTGTTTGGTCAGACATTATGCTTAAGTTCCTCATTTCACTGAGGATTCCACTTTCTGTTGATTCATCTGCATTTCGTTTGTGTAATGTTTTTAAGCATTCCTCATGCCCTGTTCTGATGCTTCTGAGTCATTGTCTAGCACTTAATGTCCAGTCTTCCCAATCCCAGAGAGTGACTGTGATCTTACGATGGTTCTTTGCTGTCTCAATTCCTGGTTCTTTTTGTTAAATTCCGTATTGCTGTCTTTTCACTTGTAGCTACAGTAGGAAGGAGCTAAAACTTCCTGCTTTATTTCCCTCTATTATTTTGAACAGTGTCATTAGGCATGGAACTATTCATGTTCTATTCTAAATGAAATCAGTCCCCACAAGCTGAGCTACGAAACTCTCGTCCTGTGACCTCTTTGACAGAACCAGTGGACTACTTCACAAGAGCCAAAAGTGAGTTCTGCAGTACCCTTCCCCTGTAGTGACTGCCATAGCTACTCTGTGAATAGTTTACCTGGTAGGGTAAGCCCTAGTTTTCTTGGCTTGCCCTTCTGGCTTAGAATCTTTACCATAAGTACTAGCCGGGTTGTGAGTGTCCAGGGCTCAGTGTTTGCATCTACCAAACTTTGAGTAGAACTTCTGCCCAACACATCAGGGCCAGGCGGAGGAAGGATGCTCTAATCATCTTAGCTGTGTCTGCCCCAAACAGAGCTTCTGCAGCTGGGGGTTAAGAGAGATAAAGTGTCAGCAGCTTGCTCACTTGAGGTGAAATTGTAGCCCCAGACTGGGAACAGGAAGGTGAGAACCTTCTTGATTCTACCTGTCTGGAACAGAGGGCCAGGGATAGTTCCCATAAGATGAAGCCATTTATATTCGGGAGCTAGGAATGGCTCTAAGACCTCAGACTCTGATGTTGTTGTTGTTTACATAGATTTAGTAGATTCTCTTGAATGAATGTTTCTTATTTGCTATGTACTCCTAGGAAATCTCTAGAGACTTTAAATGCTCTGTGTGTGTGTGTGTGTGTGTGTGTGCACGCGCGCGTGTGTCTGTGCACATTTTCTGGGGAATAGAGTCAGTTGTGTTCCTCACTTTGCTATTTTAGAAGTCAGTTACATAACATATGTATATGTGTCACTGCTGACTTCATCTCAAACCCTAGTGATATTAAAGTGTTCTGTGCTCACAAAACAACTATCCTACAGAATGTGAATAGATTCTGTGGGAAAAAAAACACATCACAAGTAGCTGCATAACAACTGGAAAGTTGCATGTTTCAGGGATGTAAGAGAGATAGAGAAAAAGTGGGTCAGATGTATGTTGTCAAAGCAGGGCAATATCACAAAAGCTGCTGAAAGAGACAAAATAAAAAAAAAAGGAAAGCGAAGGAAAGAATATTTCTAATTACTATTTTAAAATTATCTACTTGATTCACAGTATTAAAATTATAAATAAAATGTTGTATTAATATTTAATATACATATGCCTGTTAAAACAATTACCCATTAAATCTCTTGTGTGCCATTAAGCCATTTATAAAATTCAGGGGAATCATGCTTTAAGTATCGAATTATCTTGAGATTTTAAAATGTATTTCTCACAGCTTCAGAGAAATATAAACTTCCTCTGGCTTTACTCTCTGTGCATATTAAACACTGGTTTAGAATATTCCTTAGTTGATAGTTTGTTCTTCCTGAAATACTGCCTCTAGAGCAATTCCTAATGACAACCACTCCTCTGAACACTTTATTACAACTGCTTATCAATTAATTAATGAACAGAGGGATATCTTTAATGAAGCTTCTCACCTTTTTGGGAAGGCCAAATTAAAATCAGAAATCCCCTCTAGTGTGAAATAACAATTTTCCACTTTAAGCTAAATGATGTTATCAAAACCAAAATATCAACTGGTATTTTCCTATGTACTGGCCACTTTTTCTAGTGTTCTCTGTTTCTAGAAATAACAGCACCATGTGTATATGGTAGGTCTAAATGCTCTTCACATAACTCACTAGGTTAAATCACAAACCATAGAGGCTATGGCTCTATGTCTGCTATTGTTGAATAGAAATAGAATAAAAAGTCTTCCAATATAATAAAAAACTTCAACCCACAGCTGTATAACTGCTTAAAATTTTTGACAGGTAAGGAATTATCAAGATGGCATAAAGAGTATAAAATGATAGAGAAGTTTCTGTTCTAATATAGAATAATCTTTCTAATAGGATGTGTCATCTTCTGGCTTTCCATGAAAAATGATTACTCGCCTGATGATTATATCTTTATCTACCCAGGATACTGATCAGTCAGTGACTTTAATCAATATAAACTCTGGATAATTTAGGGTTCAAAAACACTCTGTAGTCAAATACAGAATAAACTTCCCAGCATCTTACTTGAATAGACAACGTAATACTGTCCTAGTCAGTATTTTTTAACATTTATTCAAATGTAATTTATTTCTAGATAAAGATAAATTCATCTCAATTAGGTATAGCATTCTATAAAATATATTCAAAAGTCCCTTATATAGTGCTTAGTTCCTGTATGTCAGGCCCTATTCTAAGCGTGTCTCTAACAATTCCCTTAACCTATCGAATAATGCTATGGAGTCAGTATTTTCATTATTCCTCTTTCATAGAGGAACTCCCATAAATTAACTGTGGTCAGGAGGATAGTTCCCCACCAGGAGTCACAATGAAGATAAATGCCAAAGCTGAAATTGTGTCACTAAATCTAGGGTACTACCTACCGTGCTATCCTACCTGTTTTTCGGGAAAAAAATCTCTAAAGCTTTTCGTCTGATTTCTTTTTTAATGACATGTTTCATTATCGTTACCATCAATACATTAAAGTACTGGATGCTGCTGTACAATCTGTTCTGTACAAAATTAGTCCCTTTGTCTTCCTTTTAAAAGTTTCCAGGTAAGTGTGGCCATGGATTAACTAAATTTAATATGTGTTGTTATAACGATCCTAATTATATTATGTTTGAAAGATTTTGTTATTTTGGCTGATTATTTCCTTTGCCCCTGTAGGGAGAAAGCTGTGTCATTTCAGGACATTGTCCAATACAGTTCGTTACCACACCTATAAAAGAATTTCCATCACACTTCTCTTTCCTCTGGCTCTAAATATGCAGTGTATTTTTTCTGCAGCTAATGAAGAATTGAAAGTCCTCCAGTGTCATGTTTGAGAGTGCTGAGGGTATTCAGTGGAAAGTGAAATACTCTAAAGGAAAATGAAAACTATTTTTGGGGAATTTGTTTTAAAATCATTGAAAATCTATGAGTAGCACATATGCTAAAATATCTATAATCTGTTTTTAATATACTTGAAATTTTTTTTCTGATGAGAAGTATTTTCCTATTTGATTTCCTGATTAAGGTTCAGTAAGATGTGCATATAAAAATAATAAAATATACGCTGTATGAAATATGTCCTACACATGATGTCTTTTTTTATTGGCCAACGTTTATGTGTGTGTTAATAACACCAGATGTGCTACTGAAGTCACATTTACTTAAAATAATTTGAAACTCTATCAGGAAATCATTGAGAAAGAGGGAGAAATTGGGGTAAAGAGAGATTGGATTTCTTGGGGTATAAGAAAGCATTTTACCTAAAGAATCACTTTTTCAAACTCTACCTCTTCAAGATTCTGACAAAATAATTATGTTGATGCTTTTCATAAATTCTATGTATATGTTTCTATGTGTGTGTGGACAAGTGTAGGGGATGAATAAGTCTTTAGCTGAGTATCACTATTGTATTTTTAATCCTATCATTTAAATAATAGATTTTACTCTTTTAAGTTTGCCATACTGTTTTCCTTTTTATCTTCTAATAAAATTGAAATACTTCAAAGCAGTGGCTTATGATAGGTTCTATTATTTTGGCTTTTCCCCTTATTTTAATTTGGACATTTATTTTTAATAGTGTATGTTTTTCCCCAAGCTGTAACCTTTTCTAGATTCACATATATTTAAGGCATTTGTGCAAGAGAACTTTCTTTGCATGTTAACGTAATGAAGGCATAGTGTAAGGAAAACAATGAGTGTCTTTCTTATCTAGCAGACCTGGGCTTTGACCATACTTTGTTAGCCATGGGATTTTTTATTCATTCCTTTTTGGAATCCATTTCCTCATTTTAAGAAAGTCTCAACATTTATTTCATGGAATAGTTATGACATTTACATTTAAATAAAGATGATATACACACATGGATATATGCATAAATGACATTTATCCCAGTAGGTAAACTACTGTTAATGTTCAATAAATTTTTATTTCCCTTAAATCTTATAATCATTCATTTATTAATTTACTTATCTATATGCATTTACCTGTTCAGCTTATCAGGACTTCACTATATCCTCTTCCTGTATAATTTTGTAATGCACACATAAATAAGATAGTCTGGCCCCACAAAACACACAAATGGAAAGAAATTGAAGATAAATAAATTGATAGATGTGATAAATGCACTAAAATAGATTCATTCAAAGAGTGGGTTTTTATTATTTTTGATAATCATGTGCTTCATTTTCAAGAGTCTACTCACATTTTCTTTTCAGAAGTCTATATGTAAGTTACACATTTATTAATAAAGTGTATTCCTAAATATATCTTAAATATTTTAATTTTAAGTGACCTAGCAAAAGCATACATTAGAAATTTGGTTTTGTCTATGCAAACATGTTTTTGACTTCTTTTTGAAAAATAGCATTTAAATACATTTGGATGGCTCTATTTCTAATAGCTAAAAACTCCCCCATTGAAATTAATGAAGTCTAATTGACAACAAATGCTCTGCTGAAATGAATAGGTTTTATTACTGAGTCATCCTTACTGGAATGAATGGCATTGGTAGCATATAGATCACATAGTTAGAGAAAGAAGGGACCCATTAGATTAGTAAGTCTGGGTTGTCTGCTTGGTTAGGATATAGTCCCCAAATAGAGGACAGAACATTTGATCTTAGCCAAAAGGCCATGAACAAAAGCTATTTTAATTTATTGCAATTAAAATGAATGGGATTCAATCTAACACATTTATGAGGATGCGATAACTATCGAATCACATTCATTTCAGTGGGGTGCGTTAGTCATCCAATTCTATTCATTTCCATGGGGATCCATTATTTATCGAATCACATTTATTTAAATGGGGATTCATTAGCTAAAAAATCTAATTAGTTTCCATGTGCATGCATTAGCTATCATGTCATCCTTCCTTTCAAAGACAATTCTCTAGTTATCAAATCCCATGCATTTATGTTTGGATTGGATTCTAGAGTTTGAAAAGCTGTTACTCTTAATTAAATGGTTGCAATAAACTGTTATCGTTATTATACTGTTGCATATTTAAGAGTATTTTCTAAATATCCAAAAAGACTTAGTCACCCCAGTTTTCAATAGCTAAATGAAATGATCTTGCAAACAATAAAACATTTAATTTAGCAAATGTCCAAAGGTCCAACATGATTTTTAAAATATAAGATGGTATTATCTCTCTGGGTCAGACTCTCATTTTTTTTTCCCCTGAAGCCTAGCTATTTGGTGAAGTTTTCATGTTCAGAGAGATTTTGGAAATGAGGGGGAAAAATGCCAACCTGCTAAAAGACCATATGATTAGGTGTTTAGATTTATGAGTTATGTTTACTAAGCTCAAGCAATAGTACATGTGTCTTTAGAATCCTAATCAGACGGATTTCATTGTCACTTCTTGGCCACAATTCCAACTCTTCAATTATTCAAAACGATCCGTGTTTTGGAGAAACCAGAGCTTGTTTATGCCAGGTTTACATAACACCAACATAAAGGGATAACTGGAAATTATCCTTTGCTGAGGTAGATGAAGCAACAATAGTAGTTACTTTAGACAAACACACCTTTCTTAAATTATCTTGATATATCTCTGATTTATTCAGATAACTCTAGCTTTCTCTGGACTTAAATATCTTTTGAGTAATAAAGTGATTAAGTCGCTTTAGTTTTTGAAAAGTTCAAGGACATAGAATAATGTGAACATATTATATCTGTAATATCTTAAGGCTATGTTCACCCAAGGGAACTTTGGATTACTGTGAGTACAATCCTTCAAGGTGGTTATTGAGTTATTTAGCTCTTTTCAACGTTATTTTCGTATTTCACAGGTTCAATAGCCATAAACATGTTTCTTGAGTTACTTTAGATTTAGCAGTGCCATTTTTGTCTAAAAAGTTTTTAGTGAGAAAAGTACACAAAAGAAATGTAGAAATTGTATATAAGTCCTTTACACCAGCATAAGCCAATAAAATTATGTGCGCTGGCTGCTAATAATTTGATTGCTTTTCAAATTCCATCTTTTAAGAGTTAAGAACAACATAATCCTGTTAGCCTTTCTGTAATATTTGGATATTGAATCAATTATTATATTTAAAAATAAAAAAAAAACAGCCACAAAATATACATTTATAATGATATGCTGAAAAGTCAAAATGTCTAGACTTGGATTTGACTAATGCCATTTGTTAACACTGAGACCTTGTAAACTTAATTAATTGCTGGTGCCCCTATTTATCTATAATATAAGAATAAAATCAAATCTACAAATTCATCTGTAGAACTATGTTATCTAATCCTTGTGAATAGCTTACTTTGGTACCATTGTACATGTTCACTGTAATACCTGTAAAAATTGGTAGGAACTCAATGAATGTAGTATGTGCTCAGTATAATTAGCTTTTTTATTATTACTAAGTTTTTAAAAAGACAAGGAAAGCAATTAGTAATAAACTGTCATCCTGGGAATGCTTTCCTTCATTTTTCTCTTATGAAAACAACTAAGATCAACGTGTTTCAAAATGTAATGCCGCTACAACTTAGAAAAAGCCTTGGCTTTATCTATACTATCAGTATTTTTATGTGTAATTATTTCTGTAAAATTCCTATTTAGAACCGAAGGCAAATAAAGATCATTGTTGATTTATTGGCATATTGTATTCTATAATTATTGTAGAACTTAGAATTTGTTTTCTTACAAAACTCGGTAATTGTTGCCTTTGATTCAGTCAAACAAGGCATTGATAAGAGGGTTCTGAGTCGCTGTGGAAAGCAAGTAGACACATAACTAAATGATGTCCAAGGGATCCCGGGTTTTTCTTGCCTTGAGAGAAAATGTGGAAGTGCTGAGAGGGTCAATACACTAACAAAAGTCTGGAGTTGAAATGACCCTTATTTAGGAACTTCAACATCAAAGAGAAATTATTGGTGCCTTGATCTAGGGCCGTGGGTATAGGCATGTTTCCTGATAACTATTCATACATCCATGGTTAACTGATGGCATTAAGGAGCAACCCAAGCTGAGTCTCATAAGCCACATTTATCATTACCACCTAGCTATCTAATTTATACCCAGATACGAAGTCAGAAAGAAACAGGGAAGAAATGGGATTCTGAAAGATCAAGTCTTTCAAGCAACTGAATGTCCAAGGACATGTTTAAATTATTGGTTCCAATGGAGAGTATCAGCTTCAGCTGTTCTGATGTCCCTTGCTTTCAAGCTAATGAAGTATAAGATCATTTACAGAAAAATACAGAGACTTTCTTTGTACTTTTTAGTGTTATATGATGAATCCAATAATTGTGTCATACTCATTTAACTCATTATGTACTCTACACATTATTTTGGTAAAACTGCATCCCAGAATTCGTCAACTTTTCATGTCATGTACCCTTTAAATGCACATCCCACTTAAGTGGTGGGAGTTGAATACTTTAAATGGGGAAACAAAATTATATGTAGCTTTTCTCAGTGTTCACAGAACTAAGCCGCTCTGTAAGGATCTCCTACTAAATAGTATTCTAAATTTCTGCTTTCCTTCAGATAGTGGTAGACAACTTTCTCTCTGTCATGGGACCTGTGGACATTTCTTCCTTACCTGGTCTAGATTTCAGCTTTTAAGACCCCAATTAAAAATAACGACAATCTCTCTCTTACCTTTCTACTGCAGGCAATGGACCTGCCAAATCCTCATTTTATAACCTAATATGAGCCACTTGTCAGGCCATCCTCTAAAGATGATTAAAATAGAAACATAATTCCATTTCATTTTCCAGAATTGGTTTCTCCCTATAACTCCTACCAAGAATGACCACCAGAACACAGTAATTAGGCATCGCATCATGTACCAAAATCTAGGTTTCTTTCTGTGTGTGTGCGTGTGTGCGTGTGTGCGTGTGTGCGTGTGTGTGTGTGTGTGTGTGTGTGTTTCTTACTGTAAGTGAAGGAGGGGGACAGAGAGAGAGTGAGAATCCCGAGCAGACTCCACACTCACTCGATCCAATGACACCTGACAGGATTATGACTTGAGCTGAAATCAGGAGGCAGATGCTCAACTGACTGAGTCACCCAGATACCCAAAAATCTAGGGTTTTTTTTTATCATTAAATGACACTGAGTATAGTCTACTATCTAAACAGTGCAGGTAGGACTGGCAGTCCAAGTGTGATCTTTAGTGTTCTGTCACCAGGAAAGGATATGCCTTAACTTTCTTAATTTCAATGTGCTGGTTCTACAATCATTTCAAACATCTTTATTCCCAGAATAGGATCCTTGCTCTACATTTTCATCATTAAAAGAACCATGAAAATGATTTTTCCAAAACCTAGGACAGATAGTTTTCAACAGTAAGTTCATTCACAGCTATTATTAGAAAAAAAAATTCAGTTTTGAAATAACAATCGTCACTCATCAACTTTACCCCCCCCCATTTTATTTTCACACACACATCATATTTATTTTTACTACCAATGTACAAAAAAAGGAGCTTAAATATTATCCAGGGAATTGCAATTCATTATGAACTGGTAAGGGGAAGAAGGGATGAATTGGTTTATAAAGGTTGGGTCCCTCCTAACAATCTGACAGATCTTCTTAAGTGGGATACTTCTGGCCAAAATTAACAATGAATTGCTTTCATTACAATCAGATGTCTGAGAGAATGGTCTACCTGTTACTTCTCTTTTCATTAACAATATCATTACTTTCATCTGAACTTATTTCTATCTTGGCCCACTGTGAGATAAAACATAATCTCAGAAATTTTAACTTTCAGTTTCCACTAGGAATTTCATGATTTTTCTATGATGTGTTATTGATCATAAATATGAGAAACAGAAGCAAGTGCTAACTTTTATTAACTAATTTGCTTACTTAGAATCATTAATAAATGCAAATATCCATTTAAAACCTATTTTTACTTACAGAGATAAAATTATCCTATATTTCAATGTAGGATTTCAGCTGTTTTGTAAGTACCATTCCAAGAGCCTTGTTTTGGAAAAATGTGATGAATACATGATTGTAGAATAAAGAGCCAAATGAATCAAGGTAATATTTGAGATCCTTCCACATTTACTATTTGCATTTTCTTTGCTTATATGTAGCATTCACTAAATATATAAAATATTGTAATATTCAATCATTTTTTGTATTATTCTTTAACTTCAAAGTAAAAGGACCATAGAACCATATTTACTTTGACTTCCTTAAAATTGTCCTTAGCTTAAAAAAAATTGCCCTCAGCTTGACTAAGCTTATATAGATTTCTTCCAGATATAAGTCCCTGACCTGCCTTTTCTTAGAGCATTAAATGTAGACAACTTTCATGGCTAAATTGTTCCTCTGTTCTTAAAGATGTAAATCTTCTCTCAACCTCTTACCGGTTTTACAACACAGGATTGTCCCAGGAATGTCAAAGGCGCCATCCCTTTGAAATGGAATAATTAAGAAGGGTAGAGGCCCTGTTGCCGAGTCTGTATAGGAGGGCAGGAGCCCAGCTATGAGAAGTGCCAATCAACAAACACAAATGGCCTAATCACACTGACTAACCTCTCCTCTAACGCCACTCTTCAGTACTCTTCCATCAGCTCATCCTCAGCTTAAAAATTGCCACCTTTGTGTCATTGGAGTTCAGTTCAATCTTTCCCCATTGCAATAGTGTTACATAAAGTCTCCCTTGCTTAATACCTTCTGGTGCAACTTTTTTTGGGCAATATTTGCCTCGTTCATGACTGTGAACCCATTATTTAGTATACTGTATTACTGAGTGCTTATTATGTACCATGCTGGAAATGACAATGACAAGATGGAGTTCGGTTCTTCTCTCAAGAATCTCACTATGTACTAAAAGATGCAGGCCTATAAACCAAAGATTATAATACAGAGTTTAGAGTAGAGTGACTTTTTCATTTCAATTAAACTATACATTGATTAAAGTACATGCGTGTGTGTGTGTGTGTGTGTGTGTGTGTAGGGGGGTGTGGATTGATCCACCAAAGTCTGTAGGAGAAATACAAAAATACACTGAAGCTGCAGTTTGAGACCCAGAAGCCCATTTAGGGGAATTATGCATTCATCCTATAGATTTGTGTCTTCGTGTCCCAGTTAGGGAAAAAGCTTCTGCATCTGAAATATAACCTTTCATGTTTTTCTGGAAGGCGGATATGGCGGTAAATGGCAGACAAGGAGGTGTCTCTGGACTTAGTACATTTCAAAGTTTGGAACAAGTTGGAATAGCTTTAGTTATTTTAGTCTATATCTATGGGTATACGTCAAAGACAATATTTATATGATAACATTTATATTTCTTCACATGTCAGCACAGCAGCAAGAATTCATAGCATGATGGAGAAGTTATGGAGTTAAAAGATCTTGGTTCTAGGGGCACCTGGGTGGCTCAGTCAGTTAAGTGCCCAACTCTTGATGTCAGCTCAGGTCATGATCTCATGGTTCATGAGATCAAGCCCCATGTCAGGCTCTGTGCTGGCAATGAAGAGCCTGCTTGGGATTCTTTCTCTCTCTCTTTCCCTCTGCCCTTCCCCTGCTCACATACTCTCTCTCTCTCAAAATAAATAAATAAACATTAAAAAAAAAGATCTTGGTTCTTGTAGGCAATGTTCTTTCAAAAGTAACTTTAAGATTTGGAAAATTCACTACCTTTATGAATCTCTCAATATTCTCAGTTATGAATTGAAAATGTTGAACTAACTAAATCCAAAATACATATATTTAAAAAAATATTTTACCGTGTTCTATTCCAAGAAGAAAAAAAGCTGATAGAAAATATTTTTTACATATATCTGGTGACTATGTTTTTTTTTATATTTTAGTGATTTTCTTTAATATTTTTTGACTATCTCATATGCAGGTAATAAGGCTCTTTAAATTCTAGTTCCAGCCTATCTCTATAAATTCATCTTTATTAACAGCCTTCTCTTATTCCCTAAGATCCATTCGTGCCAAAGTTTTCATGAGTGTCTTGCATGCCAGGGCTTTCCTATTTTCTATGATGGAATTCTCTGAGCATATATTTTTTTATCCACAAAAAGTTCTCTATTCTCTCCTCTGTTAACCATTCCTACCCTGGTGCTCCAGGCAAAAGCAAGTTGCTGCCTCTTTTGTCTATATTCCCACATATCACACCTCTATAAAAATGCTCTATAAAATGAGGTGAGTATATGACATCATGAAAGAGCTAACCATTCCAGAGACACCCAGTCCCCAAATGTCAGCATTGTCTCTTTGAGTTATATCTATGAGGTCAATTTGTTTAATATCCCTCAGTCTTATTTTTTAAGTTTATTTATTTTGAGAGAGAGAGTGAGTGAGTGCAAGTGGGGTAGGGGGCAGAGAGAGCGGGGGAGAGAATTCCAAGCAGACTCTGCTGTCAACACAGAGCCCCATGTGGAGCTCAAGCTCACAAAGTAGGAGAGTCAAGATCAAAAGCCAATTGCTTAACCAATTGAGCCACCCAGGTGCCCCATCTCAATCTTATTTTTTACCACAAGAAGATACAAATTCCTGCCTTAGATTATTGGGATTATTAAATGACAGTGTATGTAGTTGCTCTAACACACAGTAAATCCCCAGTAAATGTGCCCCTCATCCCTCATATTATCATATTCAAATCATCATTAGAAGGAATAAATGTGTAATTCATGACCCATGACTTAAGTAAACAAAACTCTCTTTTGTATCTTTTTTTAAAGTTTTTAAAGTTTTTATGGGCGCCTGGATGGCTCAGTAGGCAGGTCATTACCTCACGATTTGTGAGTTCTACCCTCACTTCAGGCTCTGTGCTGATAGCTCAGAGTCTGGAGCCTGCTTTGGGTTCTGTGTCTCCCTCCCTCTCTGCCCCTCCCCTGCTCACTCACTCGCGCTCTCTCTCAAAAATAATTAAACATTAAAATTTTAAGTTATTATTAAAATTCTAGTTAGTTAACATACAATGTAATATTAACTTTAGATGTACAGTGTAATGACTCAACACTTCCCTACGACACTCAGTGTTCCTCACAAGTACACTCCTTAGTCCCCATCCCCTGTTTTGCTCATCTCCCCACCCATCTTCCCTCTGGTAACCACCAATTTGTTCTCTCTGGCTAAGAATCTGTGTCTTGGTTTGCCTCTCTATCTTTTATCCCCTTTGCTCATTTGTTTCTTAAATTTCTTTTTATTTATTTATTTATTTATTTATTTTTTTCCTGAAATTTATTGACAAATTGGTTTCCATACAACACCCAGTGCTCATCCCAAAAGGTGCCCTCCTCAATACCCATCACCCACCCTCTCCTCCCTCCCACCCCCCATCAACCCTCAGTTTGTTCTCAGTTTTTAACAGTCTCTTATGCTTTGGCTCTCTCCCATTCTAACCTCTTTTTTTTTTTTTCCTTCCCCTCCCCCATGGGTTCCTGTTAAGTTTCTCAGGATCCACATAAGAGTGAAACCATATGGTATCTGTCTTTCTCTGTATGGCTTATTTCACTTAGCATCACACTCTCCAGTTCCATCCACGTTGCTACAAAAGGCCATATTTCATTTTTTCTCATTGCCACGTAATATTCCATTGTGTATATAAACCACAATTTCTTTATCCATTCATCAGTTGATGGACATTTAGGCTCTTTCCATAATTTGGCTATTGTTGAGAGTGCTGCTATGAACATTGGGGTACAAGTGGCCCTATGCATCAGTGCTCCTGTATCCCTTGGATAAATTCCTAGCATTGCTATTGCTGAGTCATAGGGTAGGTCTATTTTTAATTTTCTGAGGAACCTCCACACTGCTTTCCATAGCGGCTGCACCAATTTGCATTCCCACCAACAGTGCAAGAGGGTTCCCGTTTCTCCACATCCTCTCCAGCATCTATAGTCTCCTGATTTGTTCATTTTGGCCATTCTGACTGGCGTGAGGTGATACCTGAGTGTGTTTTTGATTTGTATTTCCCTGATAAGGAGCGACGCTGAACATCTTTTCATGTGCCTGTTGGCCATCCGGATGTCTTCTTGAGAGAAGTGTCTATTCATGTTTTCTGCCCATTTCTTCACTGGGTTATTTGTTTTTCGGGTGTGGAGTTTGGTGAGCTCTTTATAGATTTTGGATACTAGCCCTTTGTCCGATATGTCATTTGCGAATATCTTTTCCCATTCCGTTGGTTGCCTTTTAGTTTTGTTGGTTGTTTCCTTTGCTGTGCAGAAGCTTTTTATCTTCATAAGGTCCCAGTAATTCACTTTTGCTTTTAATTCCCTTGCCTTTGGGGATGTGTCGAGTAAGAGATTGCTACGGCTGAGGTCAGAGAGGTCTTTTCCTGCTTTCTCCTCTAAGGTTTTGATGGTTTCCTGTCTCACATTTAGGTCCTTCATCCATTTTGAGTTTATTTTTGTGAATGGTGTGAGAAAGTGGTCTAGTTTCAACCTTCTGCATGTTGCTGTCCAGTTCTCCCAGCACCATTTGTTAAAGAGGCTGTCTTTTTTCCATTGGATGTTCTTTCCTGCTTTGTCAAGGATGAGTTGGCCATACGTTTGTGGGTCTAGTTCTGGGGTTTCTATTCTATTCCATTGGTCTATGTGTCTGTTTTGGTGCCAATACCATGCTGTCTTGATGATGACAGCTTTGTAGTAGAGGCTAAAGTCTGGGATTGTGATGCCTCCTGCTTTGGTCTTCTTCAAAATTCCTTTGGCTATTCGGGGCCTTTTGTGGTTCCATATGAATTTTAGGATTGCTTGTTCTAGTTTCGAGAAGAATGCTGGTGCAATTTTGATTGGGATTGCATTGAATGTGTAGATAGCTTTGGGTAGTATTGACATTTTGACAATATTTATTTTTCCAATCCATGAGCAGGGAATGTCTTTCCATTTCTTTAAATCTTCTTCAATTTCCTTCATAAGCTTTCTATAGTTTTCAGCATACAGATCCTTTACATCTTTGGTTAGATTTATTCCTAGGTATTTTATGCTTCTTGGTGCAATTGTGAATGGGATCAGTTTCTTTATTTGTCTTTCTGTTGCTTCATTGTTAGTGTATAAGAATGCAACTGATTTCTGTACATTGATTTTGTATCCTGCAACTTTGCTGAATTCCTGTATCAGTTCTAGCAGACTTTTGGTGGAGTCTATCGGATTTTCCATGTATAATATCATGTCATCTGCAAAAAGCGAAAGCTTGACTTCATCTTTGCCAATTTTGATGCCTTTGATTTCCTTTTGTTGTCTGATTGCTGATGCTAGAACTTCCAGCACTATGTTAAACAGCAGCGGTGAGAGTGGGCATCCCTGTCGTGTTCCTGATCTCAGGGAAAAAGCTCTCAGTTTTTCCCCATTGAGGATGATGTTAGCTGTGGGCTTTTCATAAATGGCTTTTATGATCTTTAAGTATGTTCCTCCTATCCCGACTTTCCCAAGGGTTTTTATTAAGAAAGGGTGCTGGATTTTGTCGAAGGCCTTTTCTGCATCGATTGACAGGATCATATGGTTCTTCTCTCTTTTTTTGTTAATGTGATGTATCACGTTGATTGATTTGCGAATGTTGAACCAGCCCTGCATCCCAGGAATGAATCCCACTTGATCATGGTGAATAATTCTTTTTATATGCCATTGAATTCGATTTGCTAGTATCTTATTGAGAATTTTTGCATCCATATTCATCAGGGATATTGGCCTGTAGTTCTTAAATTTCATCTATGAGTGGGTGCATATGGTATTTGTGTATCTTCTGATCCACAGACACTGCTTTTACATTAACATCATTGCAGACTGACCAGAATTCCTGGTGTCACCTCCAACCCTGGGAGAAATAACTGCAATCGTAATCTCTCAAGGAGTTTACCATTGAGCTTCCATAGAAGTCTCTCTTGTAAACTCCAGCAAAGCCTCCTACCTCATGCTGTCTATTCCGACTCTTGAGCTGCGAGGTATCATTTATGGCATTTGTTATTCCAAAAGTAACAGCCTTCACTCTGCCCTGGGGTTTTCTTTATCACTAGAATTGGCTCATTAGGCAAAATTAGAATGCATAGTTGTAATAACAAGGAATCTCCAGCAATTACCATGAAAAACCTCCAATTGGTAAGAAATCCATTGTAGTAAATGTCTTTTCACTGAAAAACTACTAAGTAAATATGCTATGTGGATGTTTTACTCTGGAATAAAGGAATAGGAACGATGGTGAGAAAAAAAATGGAGGACTGAGACCTCAAATTCATACTAGAGATAGAAAAAAGGCTTGAGAGGCCTGGCAGGTCCAGAAGTTATTTGTCATTGGCAGGGTAAGTATTGCCGAACCTATTAAGAGATTATGAAAATAAAATAGAACAACTGATCCCTTGATGCATTTTGGTTATGAGTCCAGTAACACATTAATTGGCTTGTTACTGCAGAAGGGGATATGGATGTTAGAATTAGGGAAGAACGGTCTCCATTATGTATCTCTTGACCATATAGTACTGAGAGGGGAGGCCGTCATTTTTAGGAAAACTACTATGCATTTCACTTATCAATAAACATTTATTAGTTTCCCATTAAATGTAATAAAGTTCATAGCTATGGCACAGGCAAAGAACAATGAAAGTATCTGTAATGCAGGATTGTTCCTTGTAGACAATGTTAAAGTATATATATTATTATAAAAATCAACAGATACAATATTATAACTTTATTATGCAGGCATTTTACGTAAGCATATTTTTCTTAATGGAATTATGATACTTAATGCATATGGCCACGAATGAGAATGCAAAAATAGATTTTAATTTTGGGGTCAGAATTATTCCCAGCTTCTACTGGTAACTCTTAAAGATTTTCGAAATAACCATCTAAATTCGCAAAGACAGAAACATATGAAGTATAATTTTATATGTTTTTAATTAGCAATTTTTAATACCTTATACTGCAATGATGACTTTTTTATGCTAGAATACCTCCTCCTCTTTTCCCTCCTGAGAAGGTAGACCACATATCATATGGTTTATTCCTGGCATGGTAATTTCAACCACCCTGGCTTTTGAAAAGCACCCTATACACTTCAGTGTTTCTGTTTTGCTATCACTGTAACAGCTTTTTGAGATGTGCAGCACTAAACAGTATGCATTTTAGATAAGAATCTGCTGTCCCTACCCCTCCCACACACACACTTTTAATCATTCAGCTTTCTGGGAGCTTCATCATTCCTGTTAATGGAAAGAAGACATTTAAACATTTGTGCAATCATTGTGTTTACAGTCTGATCTATAAGCTAGCTCTAGTACAAGGACGTTGGATCATATATACTCTGACATCTTCTTTGCAATACCTTTTCCTATTCATTAAATGAGAAATTTTTTTTCCATCTAATAGGGTGATAAAATAAAACACTTATATTTGGGGGTGGAATTACCTGGATACAGTCATCTCAGAAATAATTTCCATTAGATAGCTGTGCTATCGAGTGTCTAGTGATTAACAGTGCACTCAGAAAGTACATTTTGTCATTTGAATTGGTGACTTTATTTTTACCAGAAATCAACAGTAGAAGATTATGGAACCAGGTGTGAGAATTATCTTGAAAGAATTTTATATTTTCCTGGTAACAGTAGATTCTCATTACTTCTAATTATTTTTAAAGTTACAAGTGTAATCAAGAAATTCCACTATTTTTATATCGGTAATTTCAGTAAGAATGTTCATCATTTTTCTAACTCAGAGTAACAACAGGACTCAAAATAGCAACGAATGACCCTAATACAATCTTTTCATAAAAAACTATTTCCATTGTAACCACACATACACCCCAAGAGATCTCCCAGTATAGATCTAACATCTATCTATTATTTGTCCCCTTAAGTAGCTTGTAGAAATAGAGTTTAAAAATACACATGGTACACAATATTCAATTTGAATCTTTTTATTCAACTGAGTAATTGTTGTAATCAAGGAGAAAGAAGAAACATTTGTGAAGGTTGTACTTTTCAGAACCTTATTTACCAAAAATACAAGTAGCTTCCAAAAACATTCATTGCTATCATCACTTTTTTATGCAGTAGTAATGAAGATATTTTGGGTACATTTTATCCTGCAGATTTATTTCAAGAAAATATGAATTGAAAAACCCACATTTATGACTAATGGGCAATTTGAAATTTGTGCCAAGTGTTAGCAGGTTTCCTATTCTAGATACTTCCCTGAACCTGTTTGCTTTATTTCTTCTTGAACGGTAATGCCAAAACCTGATGTGCATTGTTGATTTAATTTTCTGTGAGTTAATATAATTATAAACATGTGGGGCTGCATGAAATCCATATTTTGTTGTACCAGAGAAGACTTTCACCATAGGGGGAAGAAAAACAGGAAAAAAGTTAGGGAGCAGTTCCTCAGTCTATACTGATGGATTGGTGAAAATAAACTTATTGAGGAAAATATATGATATGGTAGGTTGTGGAATGATGAGATGGAAAATAAACTTCCAAATTAGGAACTATGCAAAAGGTAAGCAACATGTTGAATTTATTTCTAACTGAGCAGAACCTAGTCTTCAAAGACTCTGAAGTCCAACCATTAAACAATAAGGTAGTTTTTATTAAGGAGACATGCAGGATATCCAATATAATTAGATAGTAGGCCCTGGAGGATTTACAGGACTTAGGATTTTTTAGAGTCAAAGAGCTAAGTAAGCCAGTATTAAAAGACCTACCCCTGATATGAATAAATCCCACATCTGTAAGTTGTTTTGTAATTTTGCTTTGAACCTTGCGAGGTGCTATAACTCAACAGTCCTTTCTCGTCCATGGGCTTTATCCCTGTGTAGCCTTATATTGGGCAGTCCTGTGGTGTCTTTTTTCTACTTCTTTCTCAATAGTTCTTACTCTTTTTTTTTTCTTTTCTTTAGGTACATTCTTCTCTCCAAATCATTTAAATTAAGTGCTAAAATATTTCCAATACCAAAAGATTATCTTCAGGTTTTAAATGTTGCACAATAGGGGAATTTTGCACTGTTCTTTGATTTCTCATGATTTAAAATGGAAATATATTTCCTCCACACAATTGCACTCAACATAGGCGTAATTTTCCAAAGCATTCATAATGAACTCTTCATTTACAAAGGGAAAAAATGAACCAATGTGATTCAACATGTGATAGGGACTTTTATAGACAGAAAATTCAATGGCTGACCAAAATGTTTTGTGCTCTGATGGGCAGTCTGAGGCATTGTTTAGATTTATTATATTTCTCTCCAGTTCAACCTCGTCTTGTAGCTTTTCTTGTCTCCCATGGGCCCATTTCTCTTGGTTTGCTTTGTCTTCAGTGTCTAAATCTGGAAATCTCCTTTCTTTGCATTCTGCCATTCTTTCTTTATAAAAGGTTTCTGGATGTAAGCGCTTTCTGGTCATTTTAATTTTTTAAACAAATAAAAGAGAGCTGCATGCATGTATTAATCCATTTTTAATAGCCACTACTGAAAGACAGGGCATTTTCTTGGTATTGTTTTGAATGGCTATTATCTTAAAAGAGTTTTATTTTTATCAATATCTTTTGTGACATTCAGTTAAAATGACAAAGACTCCCATGCTGGGCAAACTGAAGAAACCCTTTAGTTCACTGAATAAAGGACTGAGACTGGCTGTGGAGGATTTTTTTTCTTACATTTTTTGTTCATATTCCATTGATGCTATAGTTCTTCTTAAATAATTTTCATGTCCTATTAAGAGAACATGGTATTTAGTATACAGATAACTTTTTCACAGGGTCACCTATAAAGTTAAGATTTGGTACATTGCTGCCATCTATGGACAGAAATTGAATATTGATTTCAACGGTAGCTGTAGGACAGACATTTTCACACGTATGTACATTACCATGTAGAAAACATTAGAGAATAATCATACACTTATTTACACATATAAAGGGAGCCTACTTATTAATATATATTAAAACTCTGTAAAGAATCAATCTGAGAGACATAAATTCAATAAGCTCAGATACCAGTATCACGGCACTGTATGGTAATAGTGTATGGTGTTTTATATGAGTTGACAAATATTTTCACATGTTTATTTTTTTAAGATTATGGGTTGAGAGTATATACTATCAGCCCCGTTTGACAAATGAGGAAACTGAGGCGTATTTGCAATTTGCCCAAGTCACATTGTTTATCAAAGGGAGAATTCACTTAAATGGAAATCTGATCGAAACCACTCTCTAGGATCTCTTTCTAATTCTTTGCGGGACGTGGGCTTTCAGAATGCTTGGTCCTTAACCCTTGCTCAAATTAACCACAATGTGTAAATAGCTGCCACCTAACCAGATATCTGTCCCTTCATTCTTTCAACAAATATTTGAGAGCTTACTTGGGGCCAAGAACTCTTCTAGGCATTGAGAAATTGCTGGGATCAAGAAAGAAAAGATCCCTGCTCTCTTTCTGCTGACATTCTAGTGTGGAGAGAGGCAACAGAAACATGTACATAACTGGATGCAAGACCTGCTGAGAGAGTGGTAGGACCATTGACAAAGATAAAAATGCATGATATGATAGAGAGTTTCAAGGCACTGCTAATGCTTATGGAAATGTAAAAGAAGCCAACAGTGCAATCAGGGTTTGCAAGAAAACAGAGCCTCGTTGGGAAGACAGAAGAAATGATGCTTTTTGTAATTGCACAACTTGATGACGTAAATGTCACAGAGCAGTAACAAAAAACAAAATCACTTCATTCTGTTTGGAGCCCACATGCTAATTCCTGGACTTCCAGTGTGCAGAATTAGTAAAGTTCAACACTGATCAGAATGATCAACGGTGGCCTCACAAAGGATAGAAGTCTCAGCAGTGTCTTAGAAGAGCAGTTGTTTTTTATTGAGGCAAAGGGAAAATATTTGCAAAGGCAAAAATATGGAGGATAATGAAAGGATGAAATTTGTAGAATCAAAGTACAAGAAAAGCATGCCTTTTTCCACACAAGCATTTAGTGCCACCTCAGGCTTTGTTAGACATTGCATTTCCAAACGTCTGCTGGCTTTTAAGCCTGGTCTCTGTGTCCAAAATCACATTCCTCAAATAATCTTTACTTTCTTCTTTTTTTTTTAATCACGATTAAAAAAAATAATATCACTGTAATCTTCATAATTATTAAGCATTTATTCCAAACTGCATTCTAAAATATTTAAGAAATATTTACTGAAAATTTTGGCAAGTAAATTAGCAAGTAAACTTAGCCACATGTAGCAATAATTATTAGTAAGTGATATTTTGTGAATGAAGTGAGAATTTCTTATTGAAATATTTTCATTCTCAAAAATTATTCTAGTTGAATCTAACTTTCCATGATATATCATGAAAGTCATTTAATCAATGAATTGAACTTAAATTCTGATAAGAATAATTGATCACTTTGGGGCACCAGGGTGGCTTAGTCGGTTAAGCATCCAACTCTTGGTTTCGGTTCAGGTCATGATGTCACAGAGTTCGAATCCTCCATTGGGCTCTGTGCTGACAGCACACAGAATCCTTGGGGTTCTCTCTCTCTCTCTCCCTATCTCTGTGCCACTCCCCCACTCACATGGTCTCTCTCTGTCTCAAATAAATAAATAAACTTTAAAAAGGGAATAATTGACCACTTAAGAAAAATATACAAATTTCTCTGTGTTCTAGGAAGCAGTAAAGTAGTATAAGCGATCAGATATTTTTTTGCAAATAAAGGATACAATTCCCATTCCTTGTCATTAATGGTCCCCGTTCCAGTTCCAAAGAGAATCATCAAGGGACACCTGAATGGCTCCATCGGTTGAGTGACCAACTTCAGCTCAGTTCATGATCTCTTGTTTGTGAGTTCGATGCCCACATCTGATTCTGTGCTGACAGTTCAGAGCCTAAAGCCTGCTTCAAATTCTGTGTCTCCCTCTCTCTCTGCCTCTTCCCTGCTCTTTCTCTCTCAAAATAAATAAACATTAAAAAAATTTAAAGGTGCTCGTCAAGGAATATAGCACCTGTCTAAATTTCAACATCCCAGATCAAGCACCAGTAAGTAAAAATATATGGCAACTTTCTTCATGTTATGTTAGTCATGAAAGTAGTAACATAGAAGCTTGAAACAGCAAGAATTTTTGAAATGATTTGTAGGTATATATTTATTTCCAAGTTATGTCCACAGAGTAGAGATTTATCTCTGAACTGGTTAATTCGATCAGTGTAAATAATCCATCTTGAATCTAAAATCCAAAGTGGTTCTTTGGGGGATGTAATTGAGCCAATGAATTGACGAATTGTCAGTTCACCTCTCTATGCAATTTGGCCGCACTTGACTCTCTATATAAAGGCGATGATACTAATTGAAAGCACAAGTACATTTTAGCCGTTATTCAGACAAGACACACAGCAATAAACCAAATTTTCTAGTTTTACTCATCTATCATGAATAATGTTATTACTATGAAATGCATTATGCAAGCTATATTTTATTTTCTTCACAAATTACATGAAATGAAATTTGAACTACACATTTTTTACAGCACATGCTATAATGAACATTTTTGATTCAAGTCCTCTCGATGTTTTTTGCCCTACTCCTAAAACAACTTCTTACATCATTACTAACTTAAAGTGGTTGACATTGTTAAGAAAAAGGCTATAATACACTGCATCTGACCTTTATCATTCAAGTGTTACAGTAAATAATCCCAGGCATGCCAGGTAAACATGGATAACACCTCGTTTAGTTTTGTTTCTAATTGTAAGCGGAAATTCCAGGAGATACTCTGCATTTGTTCCTCTATGTTAATTTTGTGTCTGTGATTTCCAATATTTGTCGATTTCTAATTATCTTGCTTGTAACATTTGTTTGTAATTTTTGGAGAGGTTGATAGATATATAGAGAGATGGATGGGTGAAACCCATAGATGGTTCACTTAAATCAACTTTACAGTAGAGTGTAGTCAGAGAACATTTTCTCACAGGAGATGTATTTCTGCTTTGAACATTATTTTGTGTGATATGAACAGGATAAGGATGTGGCGGAAAGGGCAGAGAGAGGTAGTGCATCCTAAAAAATAAAAATTAGAAATGTGCAAAAATACCAAGGCATGTATAAGCTTGAGGTGTTCTAGGCACATCAGTTACTTTTTGAGGAACATAAGATGCAGGAAAGAAAATGAAGAATGTAGAAAGTGAATTTTGACCTGTATCATGAATGCCATTTTATACCATACTAAGGACTTCAAAGTTTATCATTTCATAATGGGGTGGTGGGAAGGAAAGAAAGGAAATGCTGTGAAATACTTTAAATGGAGAAATTATGAGCTGATTAGATTCCACTCTTTAAAAAAAATTACCTAATTGGAATGTGGGCAATAGATTGGGCAGTCAGGAGGCCTAGGTCATGATGACCTAAAGCAGTGGCCTTAAGTATGAAAAAGAGGAAACAGAAATTTGGAACATCTGAGAGACACAATCATCAGGATCTGTCACCAAATAAATGTGACAGCTGAAAAAGAAGGGCTTAGCATGACTCCGTATTTTCTAGCTTGAGGAATTAGATGAATGATGATACCCTTAACTACAGTAAATAAAAGGAAAAAGGAGCAGATGTGGAGGAAAAAATTATTTGCTCAATTTTAAGTATGTTGAATATCCTGAATGGAGCACACACCATTTTTTTAACCACTTGAAAAAACATAACTATGCATGATTTTGGAGATGTAAAATATGTAAATTTTAAGAAAGAGACTCAGAGAAAAAATAAGTGACATGAATAACAGGATTGATACAGTCTGTAACACATTTTAAGCGCCTAATAGATATATGATGAATGAATAAACTGTGCCAGGTACTGGTCTACCTTCTAAAAACACACTGGTGACAGAGATATAGTCCTTGCTTTCAGAAAGCTTGCAGTCCAGTGTGGGAGATAGGAATGCAGATAGATAGTAAAATAAACAAACAAACAAACAAAAAACTGGGTATTAAACAACATAAACACCATAGTAGAGGATGCTCTCAAAGTAGCCCAGGAAGACAGTATGATCGATTTGGGAGGGCTTCTGACAGATATTTCACCTATGAACAGAAGTAGTTGTGGGAAATTCAAACTCACTGCAGTGTGAGAAATGGTTTGGAAGTGACCAACACAACCTGAACATTCTCCTTGGCTTGACTAAATTTTAGTTGTGTTTCTTCCTGACTCACCATAAGAGACTCTTAAAAACTGAGAATTAACTGAGGGTTGATGGGGAGTGGGAGCGAGGGGAGGGTGGGTGATGGGCATTGAGGGGGGCACCTGTTGGGAGGAGCACTGGATGTTGTACGGAAACCAATTTGACAATTTCATGTTAAAAAACACTTGGTATTGTAGCTTCTTTCTCTGCCTCTTTGCAATGTAAATCTTCTATAACACAAGAACGTCTTTCTCAAGGACCTGGGAGCCATTCCTTTGAAACATAATCTATAAAATAGCACAGCAGCATCTGCGGGAAGGTAGGAGCCTAACTTGAAGAAGTGCCAGTTACAAACATGGATGGCCAAATCACACTGACCAAACTTCCCATTGACTTCCCACAGCCCCTTTCCACTAGCTTGCCTCAGTGAGTAAAAATCCTTCTGCCTTTTGTCTGAGCAGAATTTACTTCAGTCTCTCCTGTACTGTGTGATAGTTTCTCTCCTCTCACCAACATTGTCTGGGTTTCCCCAGTTTTACTCGTACTCATTTGCATGTAAGTGTGTAATTATTGCTCTATGCAATTGTGTCCTTTGTGTGGATTTGTGTATGCATCTCACAGTCAAGACTTAACAATCCCATGAATGTGTGGATCCTTCATGATGTCCTTTTCCAATCACACCAACTCTCTATTCCACCTACTTCTTTTTTATTTAAGTTTATTCATTCTGGGAGAGATAGAGACCGAGACAGAGACAGCCAGCATGAGTGGGGGAGGGGCAGAGAAAGTATCCCAAGCAGGCTCCACACTGTCAGTGCAGAGCCTGATGCCAGGTTCGATTTCACGAACAGTGATATCATGATCCTCTATTCCACCTTCGACCTTCTTTCTACCAGGTCTTTAGCTTTTTGCAACCACTGGTCTGTTCTCTATTTCTATAATTTTGTCATTGCAAGGGTGTTATACATAAATGGATCCATATAGTAGTAACTTTTGGACTTGTATTTCCCTCTCAGTGTTCTCTGGAGATTTATTCAGGTTGTTACATGTACTCATACTTTCTTCCATTTTTTTGTTGAGTAATATTCTTGGGTATGGCTGTACCACAGCTTGTGTTACCATCCATCCTTACTGTTTTCAGGTTTTGGCTATTATGAATAAACCTGCTGTAAACATGTATGCACAGGTTTTTATGTGAATGTGCCTTCATTCATCTGGGATAAATACCCAGGATTACGATTGTTTGTTTTATGGTAGCTGCATATTTAGCTTTTTTAATAAATTGCCAAACTGTTCCAAAATGGCTATACCATTTTATATACCCACCAGCAAAATAGGAATTACTTATCTTGCTTCTCTGCCTCCTAGTCAACGTTTGATATTTTCATAGGTGTTGTTTGTGTGTGTGTATCATTTTGATAGGTATTTGGTGATATCTCATTGTGGTTTTTACATTTCCCTTTTGGTAGATGATATTCAACAACTTTTCACAAGCTTATTTGGTGTCTGGTTATCCTCCACAATAAAATGTCTGTTCACGTCTGGTAGTTTCCAAGACTGCAGACAAGTTAGTCTCTGGCAGTAAATCATAGGAAAGAAGATAGGAGCCCATACTAGAAAAGTGTTAGGGGCATGAGGAAAAGGGATTAGTTTTAAGTGATCATTAAGGGATGGTAATTTGGAGGTAAACATGCGTAAATTAATAAATTTAGGGAGGATACCCAGGTTTCTGACCACTTAATTGTAAATTAAATGGCCAATTCAATTGGTTGAGGAGAAAGCACAAGGAAAATAATAAAATAATCAGTAGATTTTTTTTTAAGAAGTTTGAGGTAGTTGTAGGTATATGTGAGTTTCATTATTTCATTCAAGATATCCAAATAGCTTTTGAGTGTATGATTAAATATGTTCATTTTGTTTGGTCATTTCAGCTTGTCAATAAACTGTGATAGCCTAGGAATTAGTAGAGTTTTTCTGTAAAGGTGACTTAAGATGGAAAAGTAAATAATTGTAAATAAAGCACAAACACAGATAATCTATATAGGAATATTTGAAAATATATTACACAATAAACTCATTTCTTATGATCAAGGAATAGAGCTTACTAACTATTCTCCTGATCAATACAGACTCTCCTTGTTTGTTACATGGATGACTACATAATTCTGTAACCCTTCCTCAACCACACACACGCAAACAAACACACAGGGCACATACTCTGTCACACATATATACACACAAAACATGAATCATGTTCCCACATGTAAAATAATATGAAAATGAAGAGTATTTCTTTAGAATTTTGTCTGAATATTTAAATCACTATAGATGTTGGAGCTACATCGCCTAGGAATTTGAAACAATTCTATGCAATAACTGGGGAAATTAGTGTCTTCTGTACAAAAAAAGTGGAACACCAAAACATTTTTGTGCAAATGTGCTATATGAGAAGATATAGTTGTCAGTTCTTCAACCATATGAAGATAAGCTGTGGCTGAAAAGATTGTAAATGATAAACACCTAATAAGTAGTTTTATAGGTGAATTTTTCCACAGAGTCTGCAAGATGAAAAAGGTTCAGTTGATGACTGAACATTGGTTCAGTTGATGTTAACTTGATATCTGAGATTGTGCTCAGGAGGGGTTGGATACTGTTTAAAGGTTAACCACTGCTTGCATAAGTATGCACTCTGTATTTACATAAACATCAATTCCCTTTATAAAAATTGTTTCAATGAGACTAGCAATTTTTAGTTACCAATCTTCATTCCTTTTTCTAGGATAAAAAGAAGGGTAGGATAACATAATGACTGTTCACAACACATTGTCTGTATTGTGGTTGATGGGTTTTTACTTCGTTTAAAAAATATTTCAAAGTAAAAACAGAATTCATGGAGCTCTTAAAAATTTGGAATTTTTTTTAAATTTTAATGTTTATTTCTGAGACAGAGACAGAGCATGAGTGGGGGAGGGGCAGAGAGAGAGGGAGACACAGAATCAGAAGCAGGCTCCAGGCTCCCAGGTGTTAGCACAGAGCTGGACGCGGGGCTCCAACCCACAGACTGTGAGATCATGACCTGAGCTGAAGTTGGACGCTCAACTGACTGAGCTTCCAAATTTGGAAGTTTTAAATCCCAAAATCATTAGCTAAAAAATGAGAGGGAAGGACGGGGAGAGTTCAAAGAAGATAGTACAATGAAAAAAAATCTAGGCTTTAAGGACCGTTGTGTTCCCTATAGTTGAGGACAGCTTAAATATATTCATTGTGTTTATAATAGTGATTACTATTTTTTCAAAAATAATATATATGATTACCTAAATATGCTAAGGAAAGCAAAAATGTATAAGGCAGTAGTTAGAAAACGAAAGGAAAAATCCAGTACTATCATCTATTAATGATAACCATCACTGGTATTTTCTGTACATTTAATTTTTATAAGTCATCATGTAACTATCATTCTCATTGCCATGAGCTACTTTTGTGTATAATTATAAAATAAAAGAGGTCTGGAAGATTTTACATTTTATAAAATAATTCACTCTTGAATTGAAAAAAATCAATTTCAAAAATTCAACAATTTTCATTGATAGTTGTTTTAAGCTTATATTGTTTTTAACATGTAGCTTCTCTGATCTGTGGATTTTTGTGGAAATGTTAAGTTCTTCAGCACTCTTGATTTTAGTGATACAGGCCCACCCCCAACCAAAAGTTCAGCTAATGACTTTAGAATGGCTGTCCTTATTTGCATGAAGATATTGATATGCCAGGTGTTTCTAGGATACTGATCTGTCAGTCAAAGCCTTTATCTTGAATATAATATCTAACTTCCACAGTACAGAAAGCTGTCCATTTATCTAAGACAGTCCCAGGCAGGCAGGAATATGCTGTTCTGGACTCCATTCTTTCCTTAATATATAACCCATGTCTCTTGAATTGTCAGGTAATTTGAAAGGAAAAGTATCACTGTACATCTTTCTCATTCAAATTACATTGTCCATCTTCCTTCTCCTAGCCCTTACCCTGCCTGTATCCCTGGGAACTCTCTCAGAATATAAAATTAACTAGGCAAAAAATAGGAAAGTTACCTACACCAGTTATTGAAATATAAACCTACATTTTCAGTCCAATTCCTTTTCGTAGCCTGGCATTTTATAAATGTACATGAGCAATTTATCTGTTATTGTTCAAATAGGGAATTGAGGATTTATAAGAAAAATACTCAGACAATCTACCTCAGTAAAGCAGAGGTTAGAGAAAAAGGAAATCTCTTCCTTTGGTAGCTAAAGAAGCAAAATCTCAATCAGGTGGGAGTTATGGGGAGGTGAGCTCGGAGCCTAAGGCTTGTGTCTGTAGTGGAGTGAGAGCAAATTGGAAGGGCCAAGTTAGAGTAATCTGTTCTGTTATGAAATGAGCTTTGGTAAATGCACTGTGGTCAAAGCTTAACAGGTAGGGGTGTGTGTGTGTGTGTGTGTGTGTGTGTGTGTGTGTGTGTGTGTGTTATGCACACATTTTTAAATTGTGTTTTTAATTGAAAATGTTGTTAGAAAATGAAAGAGGTCATAAATGAATTAGAAATCCATCTTACAACTATTCAGGGAAATTTTAGGTTGGAATTTTATCTTGCTTTGGGCTATCGGGTTCCTTGGAAAATCAGTTTTCCTTGAGAAAGAGCATCTATAGTTAAACAGGTTGGTATGAGCATGACAACTTTGTAATCACTGAATTAGTGTAAATAGAGACAAATTCAATTATTTTAGATGTTTTCTTTGGGCCTTCTGTTATCTAACAGAATCCAGAGAGTCACACACATGTAATATGAGTTTGGGGCAACAATAAAGAGGATCATTTTCTATTTGACTGGATATGGGTTTTGGGTTGCAGATGATCTCTGAGTTATTAGGAAAGCAGCAAGAGCGTGCACTGATTTGACAAGTGTGAGAACACAGGATCAGTTAGAAAGTGGAGAGAACTTATGATTATTACCTCTTTATAAATATTTTTATCATGCACTTCTAAATTTTTTTTTTTTAATTTTTTTTTTCAACGTTTATTTATTTTTGGGACAGAGAGAGACAGAGCATGAACGGGGGAGGGTCAGAGAGAGAGGGAGACACAGAATCGGAAACAGGCTCCAGGCTCTGAGCCATCAGCCCAGAGCCCGACGCGGGGCTCGAACTCACGGACCGCGAGATCGTGACCTGGCTGAAGCCGGACGCTTAACCGACTGCGCCACCCAGGCGCCCCCTAAATATTTTTCTTTTCAAATGCAACTTGAATGTGACAAAATCTTAATTTGGAGTGAGAGAAGAAACCTAGGTTTCTTCTATAAAATGAGGAGTTAAAAGGCTCTTTATGAACTATTGGTGTGTGTGTGTATACACATTTTGAAATAAGAATTAAAATTATATTTGGATATTTAAAGGGATTAGTTTCTAATAAATTACAATAGAGATGATTTTGAAGTAGTCCAAATTATATATGAAAGAATATTTTCGTGTTTTTTATTGATCAAGCTTGGCAAATGTTTGCAAATGAACAATTTAACATGTTTGATAAACATGGTGTAATATGTGTAACTAAAAGACATTTGTTGGGGCGCCTGGGTGGCCCACTCGGTTGGGTGTCCGACTTTGGCTCAGGTCATGATCTCACAGTTGGTAGGTTCCAGCCCGCGTCGGGCTCTGTGCTGACAGCTCAGAGGCTGGAGCCTGCTTCGGATTCTGTCTCCCCCTCTCTCTCTGACCCTCCTATGCTCATGCTCATGCTCTCTCAATAATAAAGAAACGTTAAAAAAATTTAAAAGGCATTTGTTTACATGACTGATATTTGAAATTTTTCTATGAGGTGCTATACTATCAGAGATTACCATAGTTTTGATATCTTATCATGTATTTAAAGGGAGATTCCAGATCTTGGGATATTTTTATTCTTAAATATCAGTATATTTTTAGAATGTGTTATTTTTTTTAATAGAAGACTATGCCAGCTATCAAAACAATCTGAAGTGGGGTAGGGGGAGGAGGAAAGGAAGAAAAAAAGAAAATTGATAGAGGTTGAACCTTAGAATCTATGGAAAGAGCAACAATGAGCTCTAGTGGCAAGATGTTATAATGTCAAGCATGGGCGAAATTCAGCAATGAGAGTCTTCACTTTATACATTCCATAAAGATTTCTCAGTCTTCCAAATGAAGATTAATTTGTGGAAATAAGCATTCCTCTAAATCAGAATCTCATTAACTTCACAATATTAACTACCTGGGTAGGATATCTATAATTTATATATTACATATCATTTATCTATTATAGTTTTTACAAAACACCACCAACAAGATTACTCTGTTAACAGCATATTTCATGTTGGAGACGACATAACTTATACTGCATCTGATCAAGTCATTCTTAAGTTAGACTTGGGTTTTAAAGGAGTATTGATTTATGTGCTGTGTACTTGATAATATATGTGAGCCATCTAGTCCCTCTGCCCTACCATCTGGTCCCTTCACACACACAGGCGCAACTGGAAAACAGGAAGAATGCTTCTTTTTCCTAAATCTGACAAATCTATATTTTACTTCCTCTGTTCAGGGAAGTGGTAATGTACAAATATAATTTAATAAACATATATCGGGCACCAGTTCAAAGAACATTTTAGTTTTTAATCTGTTCTGACAACTTTGGGCACAAAGGAGGTTTGATTTTTTTTTGTTTGTTGCTGTCCATTTGTCTTGGGATTATTTTAATTCTGGGTACTTAATCAGAACAGCAACTAATATTTGTATTCTCATGTGGAATTTTTAAAACTCTTTATTTTTAGTTACTGAATAACTAAAATGTGCCACAAATTAGGGCAGATGTTAAGTGATATTATTCAAATGCTTTATTGAATTTTCTCCAAATAGTAAATATCATATTATTACATTATTATCCACACTTTCTTGGAGAGAACACTAAAGCTTAAAGAGGTTAAATGAAACCCAGAGCCAATACATTTAGATCAAGGATTGGAACTCAGATAACCTGCCTTCAAATCCTGAGCTCTTGTTGTGATGAGCACTGAGTGTTATATGGAAGTGATGAATCACTAAATTTTACTCCTGAAACTAATATTACACAACATGATAATGAACTGAAATTTATTTTTTTAAGTTTATTTATTTATTTTGAGAGAGTGCATGCATGAGCAGAGGAAGGGCAGAGGGGTGGGGAGGAAGGGAGGCAGTCTCCATGCTTTCAGCACAGACTCTGAGGTAGGCTCAGGAACCCTGAGATCATGACCTGAGCCTAAATGAAGAGTCAGACACTTAACCAACTGGGCCACCCGGGTGCCTCTAAATAAAAACTTGAAACAAATCCTGAGCTCTTTCTACCACACCTCATTGCTACTGTCTTGGTTCCTTTTTAGGGCAATTCATCACAATGGATATAAAAGTACAACTACTATGTTTACCAAGGATACTTTACGTTGTATCAAACTTTACTCTTTATAAATTGTTCTCACATATTAGTATATTAAATCTTCTTTGAAAATGCCTTTATGTTACATAGGAATTTTTATTCCACTCAGTTTTTTTTAAAGAAGAATGTTTCTTCTGATATCAACCAGCACATGAATAATTATCAGAGCCTGCCTTAATCCTGAAACAGAACATAGCTACATATGCCTGTCTGAGCTAGAGAGGGATAGAGGAGAAAACCTTAACTTAGGTGTGATATTTTATTCATATTTCCTTACAGCATTTCCAAATGCAAGTCTAAATTAGAGATTTTGATCAGGTCCGAATGGAAAGAATTTTAAACATGGGCAGTTCTGCCATATGGAATAACAGCATGGGGCACAAGACAACCACTTCCCACTGGACAGGAGTGTAGAGAGCTGTTTAATACCTGCTAAATACATCAATTAAAAATCCTTACTACTTGTAAAAAAATGCCATTTAAGAATCACATTATTTAGCAGCTGTTACATTGCTTTCCCCGTAGAATTATAGAACTACAAATCCCACTTCAGCCAATTCTAGAGAGATTACCTGTCATGTTGTAACCAACAGACATATTGTATCTCAAAAACCTTCTGGGCAAAATTTGTACATTAGCTTCAAGTTAGCTTTTAAATCAATACTAATATAACTGAATAATCAGATTTTGCATAAAGTAAAGCACACACAAAAAGGATAAAGTTGAACCTAGAGTTTAGTTAGCATGGTAGGGTTTGATAGTTTTAATTATCTCACAACCCTCTGAATTATTTTAATTTGACATACATACATATTGTAAAATGATTACTAAAGTATGGTTAGTCTACACATCCATCACCTCACATAGCTATGTGTGGTGAGAACATTTAAATGTACTCTCTTAGCAAATTTCAGGCATACAACACAGCGTTGTTAAGTATAGTCACCATGCTGAATATTAGGTCTACAGAACTTGCTTAAGACTGAAAATTTGTACCTTGTGACTAACATCTTCCCATTTGTCCCCTTCCCCAGACCATGCCAAACACTATTCTACTCTCTGTTTCTATTAGTTTGACTCTTTTAGACTCCACATATCAGAGAGATCATACAGTATTTGTCTTTTAATTATTTTACTTAGCATGATGCCCTCATTCATCCATCCTGTCTCAAGTGGCAGAGTTTTCTTTGTTATAAATGAATAGTATTCCACTGTATACATATTACATATATATCAAATTATATATACACATATATTCATATTTTATTTATTCATCCATTGGTGGACACTTAGGTTTTTTTCAGGTCTTGGCTATTGTGAATAATACTGCAGTTAACACGGGAGTGCATGTATCTCCTTATGGAGGTGTATCTAAGTATCTATGCAGAAGCAGGATTGCTGAATTACATGACAATCAATTACTATGATACACCATATTAACAGAGTGAAGAATAAAAAAAGATATGTTGATCTCATTTGATTCAGGAAGAGCATTTGACAAAATCCCACATTCTTTAAGATAAAAATCTCAACAAATTGACTATAGAAGAATTTACCTTAACATGATAAATACATATATGACAAGCCCACAACTAACATCCTATTCAACAGTAGAAAGCTGAAATCTTTCCTCCAGGATATAGAGGAAAACAAAGGGGCCCACTTTCAATATTTCTATTCAACATAGTACTGAAAATCCTAGCAAGAACAAGTAGACTAGAACATAAATAAAAGGCATTCAAATTGAAAAGAAGTCAAACTGTCTCTATTTGCAGATGACATGATGTGTAAAAAACCCTAAAGTCTCCACCCAACAAAATCTTATAATAAATAAATTCAGTTGTCACAGGATATAAAAACAACATACAAAAATCACTTGTGTTTTTATATATTAACAGTTAACAATCCAAAAAAGAAATAAAATAATCCCATTCATAGTAACATCAAAAAGAAAAATAAATACTTGGGAATTAATTTTACCAAACAGGTCAAAGATCTGTACACTGAAAACTATAAGACTTGGATGAAAGAAATTAAAGGCACAAACAAATGGAAAGAAAAATGTCCCGTGATCATGAATCACAAAAATTAATATTTTTTAAGTGTCCATACTACCCAAAGCAGTCTATAGATTCAGTGGACTCCTTATCAACAGCCCCATGGCATTTTTCACAGAAATTGATAAAACAGTCCAAAAATTTTTATGGAACCACAAAAGACTTCAGTCAAAGCAATCTTTAAAAATAAGAAACCTCTGAATTCTTACTTAAAAGCTCTCATTTAAAAGTGTGTCACTGCATTCACCAAATGCTCAGTGAGATTTTAAGCACAGAAAGGAAAGATTCTTTTTATGGAATTGATTCCCAATGACCAGTTTTTCTTTTTCTTGATCACCAATAAATTCCTTTGAACAACGACTAGGTGCAAGGAAGGCATTGTGATGAGGAAAAAAGACAGCTCAGGACTCTTTTCCCTCTACGTTATCTGTAGCTCTCTGAGAAAGACAAAATCCATTTGGGAGAATGACCAAGCTGAAATATTAACTTGTCTGTATGTCTAAGTTTTAATTTTTTCCCACTAAATGTTACAAATAAACTTAGGTGAATTGTATATCCCTTTAGTATTATATACGCACATACTTTGTTTAGAGGAAATTTGCCTTAATTTATTTATGCATTTTCAATCTAAAATACTCCAGTCACCATTGTGTTGTAATGTCAACATTATTTCTTAACATACAATTATTTTAAACTCTTAAGAATCACTAATCATAAATATAATTTCACGACAAAAAAATAGGATATTTTTGGTTGTTTGTGACTGGACTACAAATGAATGATATTGCTTTATGAAAGTCTCCCACTCACGATATCAAATACTATCTTTCTCCTGTTAAAACATTGGAGAGTATTTGTAACTCAGCAGACTATTTTATAACCAGTTACTTTGATTGACCAGATGCTAATTTAAAGGTTTTTACATTTTAGTTATTCCAAAGATAATGTTCTGGATGACCAAGTGTGACTTCTTCTACATCATGTGACTTTATTAGCTTTCCCATTAGGTTTTACAGTGGTATTTTGTCATTTAAAAAATCTCCTGCTGAGAGCGACAGGTTATAAGCTCCTAAGGCTTGTCAAAATCTTTTTTCCCCTAAATTTTTCAACCACCAGACTGTTGTGCTTATCATGAGGATCGCTCAAAAATGCCTTTGCCTGTCAAATGCAGAAACATACTGACATATCGAGGGCCAAAAATTTATATAGTGAAAATGAATATTTTTATAATATATTGAAAATATGTTACTGAGAATACTTTAAAAATAGACATTAGAGTCCTACTGTCTTATAACAAAATTGTTACAATTCTATAAAATGCACAGCAGTAAATCATCACAAGGGATAATACACATAGTTCTATTTAGGCAGTAGTACAGGTGAGGTGAATTTGATTAGATATTCACAAGTGTCCTTTCACTTTCACTTACCCTATCATAAATCAATTTATTCTCACAAAACAAAATCGATGGTAACAAACCACGGTTACTGTGTTGACCACAGTGGTGGTCTCTCCCTGGCCAGCACAATGTTTTAATCAGAAACGTGGTGGGTCTAATCACTCTGGTGCACTGATTGATTGGAATGCTAGGATGCATCTCTTCACTTCTTTCCGTGGGAGGAGTGAACGGCTTTTTCGTTCTTTGGGAACTCTAAGAAGTCCTTCAAGTAAGTATGTGCATAGCCTAGTTTATTTTAGAGATGTCTCTGGAAATTTTACTAAATATTGACTATTTTATTCTGAATTATCTATTCGGAGAAGGTCCTGCCGTTGATCAGACAATAGTGTTACAGCGGCTCATTGATCCATAATCTCTAAAATTAAATAAAGAACCTGCGCATCACCTTGTGGTTCCTAGTTAAAAACAGGATCTCGAAATAGACATGACAAAAGTTCTAGCTGCACCTGATATATGTTTCCAATGTCTTAAAAGTTTTCTGTAAGTGTGAATGGAAATAATTGAGGCAAGTCCCAGGGCTCTGTCGACTATTAATAATTCAATAGTACTGATTGTGCAAGTAATGGCATATCAAGCAATAAAAATCTAGCAATATTAATTGATATCCTCTGACAAGCTGCTCCAGGGTATATTTAGTAGTTTTTACCACCTTTCAGCCAGACCATTTGCTTAAGGGCATTGAGATTTCATAGTAAAAGTTTTAATGTTTCTTTTTTTTTCCTTTTGCTCTCCGATGAGATCAATGAAGATTCATTTTCAGGAAGAATAGAAACTATTAATCCATTTAACACTAATCACAGGTGCAGAAATGTAATTAGAGAAGTTGAATTGTAGATTACACTCGGAGAATATTTTTTAAGGGGTTATTTCCTACGATCAAAAAGATCTTTCTTTGAAAGTGTTCTACAGACTTCAGGAATTTCAAAGGCAAACAGGGTTCCTTACTGTCGGATTACCCAGAATAGCCCTACTCATTTTTAAGGCCATTGTCATTTACACAATTAATTTAAGTTGAAGAAACAAAGCTTCTTCCCAACGAGCTAAAGTGGCCTTCAACTTCCAAGTTCCTGGACTTGATGCATTGTAGGAATCATGAGAACATGAGATTGTTATGTGAAGGAAAAATGTGTTTTCACTGAAATATACTCTACAGCTAGTTTTTCATATTAAAATTATAAAAATTATTTTACTTTGTTAAGTACCTTATATGTCAATCCCCAGATTCACTCAATTTGGCATTTCCTTTTTGAGAAGTGGTCCTCTCTGAAATCATACACAGTTATCAGTGTGACCTGATAGGCCTGAAGGGGCAGGTCACAGAAGACTTCTTATATAACTCCCAGGAAACTTGACCCAGCATAGTCTGGGAATGTCAGCAGCAGATGGCTCCTGGAGTATCCCTGATCTATGGCTCCCTCAGGCTTTAAGACAGGTGTCTGGTCATAAGAATTAAACAACAAAAACACCCACACTGCATACCTAGTACCACAATGAGGGGTTTAGGCTAATAAAACAATTCTAAAACAGAATTATGATCAGTTTATGCTACAGGTTGCTGTATGTATTTGCTGCCTTTTAAAGAAAGATGAAGATAAGTAGTTCTAGATGTTGTGACTCTCGATAATATCAATATTTTCATCCTTGAAGAGTAAACATAGCTCGTGTAGCTGTCTTTGGTTTTTAGTAGAATGTGTAAATTGATGTCTCAGTTGATGGCTCTAGGGAATACTGGAAGAAAAAACTGATTTTTGGAGACATAAGTAAAGGACTTGGTTAATTTTTATCAATCACAAATTACTTGTTTAAGGCCATTTACTTGTATATTTTTCTTGGTTTTATTATCTGTAACTTAGTACCTAATATGTCTCTCTGAGAAACAATGTTAGACTTAAAAAAATTATGTGGAAACACTTAGAAAACCGTTTATCACATAAAAGCTTACCAATAAATGTTTACTGGGTTAGCTTCAAAAGTATTATTGCAAAATTTTGAAGTGGTCATTTACGATTAGAAATGAAATTTTTACTCATTTTTTTTATTCAACATAAGGTATAAGGTCATTATAATATTATAAATATACAACATTTATAAAATTATGAAAACAGGGTAAGTGAAATTCAGAGGGGAAAATATAAGACCGATAAGAATGGTATATAGATATTTGGGGTGCCTGGGTGGCTCAGTCAGTTAAGTGTCCAACTTTGGCTTGGGTCATGATCTCACAGTTTGTGGGTTCAAGTCCTGCGTTGAGCTCTGTGCTGACAACTCAGAGCCTGGATCCTGCTTTGTATGCTGTGTCTCCCTCTCTCCCTGCCCCTCCCCTGCTCATACACACTCTCTCTCTCTCAAAAATAAATATTAAAAAATTTTTAAAAATAATGGTATATAGATATTTATACCCCATAACGTTGCACATCACTGGAGTAGTGCCATGAGTTTCACTCAAAGTCCTTAGCAGCCAGAGAATAAAGGACAATATTTCCACAAGAATGATAAAGTTCCCCTAAAGCAAAACAAACCTATGTTTAAAACAAACGTTTGTTTTCTTAACATTGAGAGAGTTTTTATAGACTACAAAGTGATTATGAAAAGTCCTTGAAAATATTTCTACAATAAGTACAGTAAATGGATTTGTATGACTCTTCTTATAGCTCTAAGATAGACACTATAGTAAAGGTAACTCTTTGAGGATCTGAAAATTGCAATACTCTCTTTTCTGGGTCTGCTGAATCACTGTTCATTGACACTATGCCATGCAGGCCCTAGGCACTATTGTAGTCTCTTCTGGTAACAGTGGTTTATAGAAAAGGTGTTATTTCCCTGTGTATGGTGCTTAACATTTCTGTGGAGTGAGATGGAAGTTAAAATGCAAAATAAATAATGTAATTCCAAGCTGAATTTTAGATTAAACTGGTGCACATTAGTATTATGAAATTTGAACAAAAGAGACGTAGGATAAAGTAAAACTGGAATTACTGTGTGGAAAGTGTTTCATGGGTCCTTTAGCTGGGATGGTTACAAAGTCCTTACAATTAGGTGTAATTTAACCCAAATGATCCATATAAGCTGTAATGGTAAATACAGAGGGAGTAGCTTTCAAGGAGAAAGAATGGAATTGGAATATGCAAAGGCCCAGGGATGGAAGTGAGATTGTTGTGTTCCAGACAGAAAAGCGAATAGTGTAGGGGCACCTGGGAGGCTCAGTCGGTTAAGTGTCTGACTTTGGCTCAGGTCACAATCTCATGATTCTTGAGTTTCAGACCCGCATCAGGGCATTTCAGCCCAGAACCTACTTAGGATACTCTGGGTCCCTTTCTCTCTGCCCATCTCTGCTTGCTCTCTCTCTCTCTTTCTCAAGAATAAATATAAGAAAGAAAGAAAGAAAAGGAAGGAAGGAAGGAAGGAAGGAAGGAAGGAAGGAAGAAGGATGGAAGGAAAAGAAAGAAAGAAAAAGAGGCTAGTAGAGTATAGCAGATGGAGGCAGAAAGGCAGTATGAGGTGAGTTTGGAGAAGTAAACAGAAACCAGGCCATGCATAGCCTTTTGGGCCAGTTAACATATTTAAATTTACCCTAATTTGCAATGAGAATTTATTAGAGGGCTTCAAGATGATAGGGCATGAATCTAGTTTGATTAAAAGTTTCAAACTAAAAATATAAAATTTAGGAGGACTACATTGGCTGCTTAACTCTTCTAACATACATGTTATTTCTTGCAACCTTATTTTAGTTAAGGATTAGAATGCATATTCTTAAATTTATAAAATGGTGAATACTTGGAAAGTAGAAACATTCTGAGAATTTCCCCCACTGCTATCTGGTACAGCAACAGTACTTTTGGCAAGTTATGTTTTAAACTCCAGTTGAAAGGGAATACAACTTCTTCAGCTAAATTTCTTGATCAACTACTGGGTTGGAATAATCTGAAACTTTCCCCAATTTATGTAGTGAGATATGCTCTGCTGATGAATAACCATGAATATACGATATCCCCAGACTTTCAGTGTTGAGATCTATGGTATAACTGATAAATATAAAGAAGTATATCCTAACTAGACTGTTGATATGTGTGAGACTTAAATCTGTGAATATCTTCTGTCCTCTGCCTAAATATTCCTCGGACTTTACCTCAGGTCACTCTTCTGCTCTTTCCTTACAATTCAGCTATGCAGGACTTTTTCAGTTTTGTTGTTTATTTGTTTTAAAAAGCATTTTTCCTTGGGGCGCCTGGGTGGCGCAGTCAGTTAAGCGTCCGACTTCAGCCAGGTCACGATCTCGCGGTCCGTGAGTTCGAGCCCCGCGTCGGGCTCTGGGCTGATGGCTCAGAGCCTGGAGCCTGTTTCCGATTCTGTGTCTCCCTCTCTCTCTGCCCCTCCCCCGTTCATGCTCTGTCTCTCTCTGTCCCAAAAATAAATAAATGTTGAAAAAAAATTAAAAAAAAAATTAAAAAAAATAAAAAAAATAAATAAAAAGCATTTTTCCTTTGTTTATAACCATCTTTCCTTAGCTTAAATGTTACCTGCTCATGTAATCTTTTACTGACTTCAACATTCCTCCAGCCCTTTTGGTCTCCATTACAAACCCTCACCTTATGTTTATTATATGTCACTCAATTATTACATTCATACTTGTTTTCTCATTTATTGCCTGTCTTCCTCTTCATTCTCCACCTGCAAAGGTAAGCACTTGAGGCCACAGATGAAACTATGTAACTATACATCGCAGATTCTGGAACAGTACCTGGATATTCGTATTCATTCAGTAAATTTTGCTGAATGAATGGTATTATGGATGGAAAAAGAGTTTCAATAATCCAAATTCATACTTAAAATTTTTTCTTAAGTAAGAAAAACCTTGGAGTGACCTTACTAGGAATTCTAAACCTTTTAGTTTATAGGTCTTATAAACTGATGCGTGCTTGCTACCTAAACACTGAATGAAAATTGCTTAGCCTGTTAATCCAGGAAGCAAAGTGACTAGTGTTCAAATCTGTGACAGATCCCAATGTAGCCATTTTAAGTACTGAGTCTGCTCAGATACTACATTAGAGGTCATGACTTGCTCACCTTTGGATGGATAGAATTATACTTTTTTATTGTTTTTTTTTTAACACTGTTTCATCTGTACTGACAGCAGATTATGTTTTGGGAGGTAGTGAAGGGACACTGGATGAACAGGCCTTCATCATACATGATGATGATGTTCAGGTCATCCTACTGACCGAAAAGACAACCTAAGTCATCTTTAATGTAAGCATAGTGTAAGGACATGTAGCTATACATTATAGGTTCACCTTGATTGTTACAATCAACTTCATTCATGAATCAAACCCCAATTCAGAAGAAGTACTGTCCGTGTGAATCATTTCCGTTAGAGGAGGCTCTATTGCTTGATGATCCTGCATGTGGGCTTTGGAGTCAGAACCTGGGCTTGAATCTCCATTTTGTCATTTAATAGTAGGTGACCTTGGGCAAGTTTTGAATTCCCTGAGACATACTTTCTCATCTGCAAATTGAGTATATTGTGGTTTTTGCCTAAAAGTCATCGTGAGGATTGCCAAAAATCATGCATGTATGGCATTTGGTGTATTATTTGGCACGTAATAGGTGCTTTTGAGCAGTAGCAACTTTTCTTGTCATCATCATCTTCATTGTGTGTTAGACAAATTTTAAGTGTTTTAACATTGAAGTGGACTCATCACAAAAAAAGATAAGCAATATGGAAGCATTCATTGTAATCATAAAAATATTAAAATTTATGGGTATTCTCTAAAATTAATGGTCCCAGCAGAAGTTTTTGGAGTCTTAGAAACTGTGCTAGATAATACTACTTAGAATAATTCTACACTAACACGTGTTGTTTATATGAACAACCTTGCCATTAAAAGACAATCTTACACCAAGCAAAATTCTTCTCCAAATCATATGGTACCAAATAACGCTTTCTCATATTCTTTGCAATAGATACAATTTGAATGCTTATATAACAGTATTGACTGATTTAATTGTACAACATATGGCAATCACTTCCGATATAAGTTTTAGAGGTATTATCATCACTAAATAAGAAAAGTAACATTTAAGATTTTAAGAAAGTGAATTTTAAAAATAATATTCAGTGGAAGGTCTAAATCTTAGTCTTTAGTCAGAAGAAAATTAGGAATAGCGTTTAGTCCTTACATGTCCAATTTTACCTCCTAATCTATTTTCATCTTTTGTTCCTGTATCCCTTTAACTTAAGAAATACAGAGCATAAAAATAAATACAAACATTAAGAATCCAGGGGCGCCTGGGTGACGCAGTCGGTTAAGCGTCCGACTTCAGCCAGGTCACGATCTCGCGGTCTGTTAGTTCGAGCCCCGCGTCAGGCTCTGGGCTGATGGCTCGAAGCCTGAAGCCTGTTTCCGATTCTGTGTCTCCCTCTCTCTCTGCCCCTCCCCCGTTCATGCTCTGTCTCTCTCTGTCCCCAAAATAAATAAACGTTTAAAAAAAAAATTAAAAAAAAAACATTAAGAATCCAAAATTTAACAAATGAAATTTCCCCTCAATCTCTGTCTCTCTCTACACACATATGCATTTAAGACTGCAGCTGAGGGAGATTAATACCATTCAATTCTAGTCCTCTCAAGTCAGTATTTTCTCTTGACTTGTGTTTTTTGTTTATTTTGTAATTGTACATCTTCTGGACAGAGATGTGAAGAGATGGTTAGAAATATTGTAGTCCAATTATTTGGATATTCAAGAATATCTATACTGTCTAGTTTAAGTGCTTTTATCATAAAAATGGCAGAGGGGCACCTACAATATTATTGGGTTGAAATGTTTCATAAATAGTAACAAGATCGACGGTGACTTTTCAACATCCTTCTTTGGGATATCAAGACCCTTCACAGTAAATTTTACCATTACCTTAATTGACAAAGTCCTGGAAACAAACACAATGGCACCGCTTTGTTAGGCTGCATAAATATAATTGTAGATTGGTCAGTAGCTTATTCACGCATCCTTTTGATTCACATAGACAGTAAACTAACTGGCCTTTCCTTTGCTTAGTTTATTAATTTTAGACCAAGTGAGTCTTCAGGGCTTTCTTCTCTATATGGGAGAATAAGCATTAAAAAATCAGCTACACTGTTGACTCCATTAAGACTGAGAAAAACATGATCTAGTTTCAGGAACTACTTTTGAACTCTGGCTGCAAATACTTTGTCATTTTTATACTGATCATCTTAGCAGAAAAATAACATATAGCTCTCTAGGCAGAAATCCTCTTAGAAAGTGCATAGACCTTGTGTACCCAGTGACAACATAGATGATAAATATGAAACAGACCCAGGAGAAAAATTCCCCAGCTTCCCTGCACCCATGTATCCATTATGCTGGCATATAAAAAAGGCCATGTGCTCTAGAAAATGAAATCTAAATGATCCATTCTTCATCTTACTCTCCATCATTCATAGGTCATATGAACATTATTCTACCAAGAAAATGGGGAGTTCTAAATATACATTTAAAAAGTCCATTTGACCAGCATTTATTAAGCATACACCATATGAAAAGAACAATGTTTGGCATGAAGGGCTACAGAGGTAAAGACTGTGTGGCCTTTAAAGAAATGTTCAAAAAATAGCAGAGTACATATAAAGTGAAATGTTATATTTTTAGTTAATCAGAAAAGATATAAACCTCAGACTTAATTTGGGACCAAAATTCTTGAAATCTGAAGGCCAATAGGTTTACCAATACACAACTCCTTTACTGTAAAAAAAATTATATATATATGTGTGTGTGTGTGTGTATGTGTGTGTGTATATACACACACACATACACACACACACACCAAATACATATGGACTTTCCTAAGTAAATATTTTCATTCTTATAGCTTTAATATCCCTAAGTATTTGATCACTGTTATTAAAAGATATATAGGAAAAACTGGAAATAACAGTATTAATGCTTTGCTTTCTAATTGGTGTTTTACAACAATACTTTACAATTCAAAATTACAATCATTTATTTTAAAACCATTTTTTAAAATTTCATTAATGTTTATTTATATTTGAGAAAGAGAGAGAGCAAGCAAGCACACGCACAGGGGAGGGGCAGAAAGAGAAACAGACAGAATCTGAAGCAGGCCCCAGGCTCTGAGATGTCAGCACAGAGTCTGACGTGGGGTTCGATGGAACTTACAAGTTGTGAGATCATGATCTGAGCTGAAGTCAGATGCTCGACTGACTGAGTCACCCAGGTGCCCCTAAAATAATTATTTTTATTTAGACAACATTTTTTTCCGTATTTCTAGCTGGTTTAAATAGGCAACAGTAGATTTTTACAGATAGCAATTAATGATTGATAATGTATACAACTGGCAAAAAATAAGGTTTAATATATATTATTCTTAAGTTATACTAAAGACGTGTAGCCTAGAAATGTATTTTACATATGGTTCATATTTTATTGAGAAGTAATTATTCAGTGTTTTCCCTATTAGTTACATCATATATTTTCTTCATATTATGTTTTAAATCTGTTATGAATTTGTGATCTTTAAAATTTCAAGACATGTAATTTCTGAGTCCAGAAGATTTCTGTCAAAGATTTGTCAGAAGTTGGAAACGTTTTAGAAAGAATTAATGCCTTAGAAAATTTTATTTTATGAGATTAAATTACAACGAAATGCACCACAGGAGCGAGAACTGGATTTTTCAAAAAGGCCTAAATCTTAGTTATATCCTTAGTCTTTTCTGTGACCTTAGGCAAACTATTTAATCTTTGACATGCTAAATTCCCTTATTTTCATTTGAATGTTCTCTAGGAACATTTTGCAGCTAGCTATAGGTGAACTCTTAAATAATCACAGTTTTTAAAAGGAAATATATTAGGGAAGATGCAATCAGCTCAAGCCTTGCTATAAGTAAACAATTCATTGAAAGTGTTCCCTAAAACTCCAGAGGTTCCAATGATCTTTCAGATGTCTCTCTGTGGTCAAATGTGTTGCATAATATGCCAAAACACTATCTGCCATCTCCTCTCAGTTGATATTTTTATCCCTGGTGAAAAACAGTCATGGGTAAGACTGCCAGTGCGTTAGCATGAGTTAATACAGTCAAGTTAAACCTGCTAGTTATCATTGTATCTTCACCAGTATATAAGAATATGTTTGAAAAAAGAAGCAGCTTTTACTTAAGAATGCTTTGATGATTTAGCAAAGAATATTCATTTTTTTGAAATCTCAATTTTTGATTACAGAGCCCCCTACTCTTGAGCTCGACTCAGATCATGATCTCATGGTTCATGAGATCGAGCCCCACATTGGGCTCTGTGCTGAAGGTACAGAGACTGCTTGGTATTCATTCATTCTCTCTCTCTCTCTCTCTCTCTCTCTCTCTCTCTCTCTCTCTCTTTCCCTCTCCCTCTCCACCTCCCTTGCCCTTCCCCCCACTCTGTCTCAAAATAAATGAACTTTAAAAAACATTTAAAAAAAAAGACAAGAGAGAATATTGGACTAAAGTAGCAGCTTTAGTGTGAATTAAGATTCTGCTTTGTAATTCATACTTAAGGAACTGTTACTACCTGTTTAGAGGAATTTCAAATAATATCCATCATTATCTCAAAAGTCTTTTAAATTTTCTTTCTATTTTCAAAAACATGTGTGCATTAGGCCATATTTACTGTTTTGTATTTTCACTGAAACATATATTACAACAGATTTAATACAGAAGCAGATATGAAAAACTAGTTGCCTTCTAATAAGCCAAATATTTTAAAAATCTACAAAAGATTTCAGTAATTGTTGTCTTAGATGATGTGGTAGTTTGTCATTTTTTGTTTATATGTTGCAGATTTATTGATGTATAAGCTAACAGTGTTCTTAAGATTTCTCAGTTTTAATTTTTAATTCAAACATTCATAGATAAAACCCAAAGAAGCAAAAGTTGTTTGGGGGTGCTTAATGATTTTTAAATGTATAGAAGACCCTGAAACCAAAAGGTATTAGATCTACTGCTTCAAAGAAACACAACTGTTCCTTTTCACATGCTTGTTTTGTCATGTGACCATCACGTGATACCAGTAGTACAGTCCAATATCTGCAGCAACAGGACTGAACAGTCCTTGTTAAGGGACCATGAGTGGCCACAGCTTGTTTACTGTTGTCTGCATAGGAAGTTATAGTAGAAAGGTCTCCAGATTTTGGACATTAGGTTCCATTTCATAAGAGCAAGCACTTAACATCATTAACATGTACTCAGTGTGATCTGCAGAATAGGGTACATTTTGTATCAAAGAACAAAAAAGAATCTGAAATTTTACTCAGGGCACGTTTGAATGTAAAAGGTTTATAGCTTAACTTTTGTTATTAACACACCTTCAAGAACGAAGAAATGCCTTAAAAGGAAAAGAAGTGGTCATCTCAGGTTTATGAATTGCTATTGTTTGTTTTGGGCTAATACTACTAGCAATTATACTGTGTCCTAGAGACTGCTGTATTTTGCATAATTTGCAAATACTATGTAACTAGTCCTTCCTCCAATACGTTGGGCTGCGGCCTATAATTTCCCCTATTTTACAAAGAAGAAATTGAGACACCAATATCTAGATTAAGTAGCTTTCCCTGGATCACCCAACAAATGATGGAGTCACAGTTCATTTTTCATTTGTTTGACTCCAGATGATGTTCTTGTTTTCCACATTCTGCACACAAAAGAAGTATCATCTTTCTCAAGAAGATTTCATCAGATATCATAGTGGCCCAGTTTATTTTATTTTTTAAAGTTTCTTTATTTACTTATTTTGAGAGAAAGAGAGAGAATGTGCGAGTAGGGGAGGGGCAGAGAGAGAGGGAGAGAGAGAGAATCCTAAGCAGGCTCCTTACCGTCAGCATGGAGCATGATGCGGGGCTCAAACTCACAAACCATGAGATCATGACCTGAGCTGAAACAGAGTCAAATGCTTAACTGACTGAGCCCATAGTGGCTCAGTTTAAACTTGTCCTCACAATAAATTCTGATGCTTACACTCAATAGCCTTGTGATAACGAATTACTTGATTTAAAAAAAAAAACTGTTTTGTTTTTAATTGTTTGAATTATGTTTTTAATTCAGTTCATGAAACAGTCATACAAATGTAGTGGACTAGACCTGGTATTTTGTGTCCTCTCTTGAGGAGGGATATTCCAGGGAGATCTCCTTGAGTGGCAGGATGATATTCCTGGTCCACTCCCCTCCCTATAACCAGCACCTATGCTCTGTCACCAAATAACTGCATTGCCTGGCAGGTCATTTAAAACTTCACTTTTGCATAGCTCTTTGGCATTTTTACAGAAATCTTATGAGAAATACACTGGCATCTCCTAAGTATAAAATAAGGTTAATATATCTCATATATATCTCATATAAAGGAACTGGAACATGCAGAAGTGGCCTCAAATTGGGAATGGACTTCATCTCTTCTAATTATTAAAAACCGTGCTTTCCTTTGCCATGGGTGACTAGCGTTAGCTCCTCTGAGCCTGTTTCCTTATGTGCCTCACACAAGTTGGACAAGCTGATGTCAAATTAATTCATTTTAAGCCCCGTTAACTATGTACTAAGTTAAGAAACATAAATTCCCTTTGATAATATGTAGTAGATACTGGCTCAAAGTCTAGAGAAGCTTGAATTTTAAAGAATGTCCAGAAATGCATTCTCTGTGACTCTTCTTAAAGGAATCAAGAAGAAAAATGTGTGATTTCTATATGGATTTCTTCCCATCCAAATGACTTCCCGTAGCAATGATTAACTGTTTCTGTATATGGCTGTACATAGACGCTCATGTGCTTTCTAAATTCTCATTATTCCAAAACCCACTCTCAAAATAGTCCATGATGGTGTTATGAATATCATTGGCATGCTTTCTTTCCTGCAAAAAGCATTGTCATGCCCCTTTCACCTTATAAAAATGAGATATGTTACAGTATGTCTTAACAGAATAGAATTTCATGGAGTAGTCTATGAAGTACAAGCTTGAAGACATAAAAACTGTACCTTAAATTCGATTCTGCTATGTCACGCTGACCAAATATACAATTTTTGTAACCTTCATTTGTAAAAAGAAAAAAAAGCAAAAAAGCAAATTGACCATAAGGCATTCAGCGCAGTGTCTGGAAAATAGTGAGGTTCAACACATGCTAACCGTCATAATAATAACATTAATCTTATTGAGGAGGAATTTCCCCTAGTTATTTGTCCATTAGTGTTTTTACATATGCAAAACATGCAAAATCTGGTAGTCAAAGTAAACTCAAGGATCTTGCTTTTGGAAGGTGGCTCTGACCCCTAAGATGGAGGTTCGAATGCTGAAATGGAATGGGAAAATTAGATTTCCTAATTTTTTTATTGTTGTACTTTAAGAAAATGTTTATATACGGCAAACTAATAGGAAGCTATCATAATAATATTGATGTTTCAGGCTTTTTCTAGTGTAGTCCTCCTATAAATATATGGTTACTTTCACGAAAATGAGAAATCAGATGTTAATCTCTTCATCAGTTAAGAGAAAATAATTAGAAAAAATAAATTGAATATTATGTAGTATACAGAAATAACTGAACTTACTGGTGGACCTACCTTTGAAAAGTAAAATATTATTAATATCAAATGCATTAAAGACCTCACATTTTAGAGTGGAAAATCCCCCTTGATATTTTCATGTAATATAGATTAGAAAAACATAAAATTAGGATAGTTACATTCGAGGGATGTGTATATATATATATATGTATACACACACACACACATATATATATATATATATATATATACACACACACACACATATATATATACACACACATACATACACACATATACACATATCTCAAAAGGAATTATTTCTGGAAAATAATACAGTTATCAATGTAGACAAGGCAATTCCTCACAAAGATCAAATCTGCCTATTGTATTTCTTGGAGTGTACAGCATCTTGAAGATGATAAATTAGGACTAGTAAAATATGTTATCACTAACATTTATACACATATAGTATGTAATGCTTTGTAGAGCAGAATTTTAATTAACACTTCATGAACTTAATGGAAATTATAATTTATGTTTGTATCAATATTCACTGAGAAGAATGCCGTTAGTTTTGATTTGTTTCTTCCCAGATTTACCTGGGGATTTCCATGTTGTCACTTGAATCATACCAATTTATTATGTCAGCTTTCTTTATATATCCATTTTAACATTTTTGAGCATTCTAGAATAGTATGAGATGTGCAGAAGTATTATAGGCTCAATTAATTAACTTTTTTTTTTTAACATCCCCATACTTTTTACAGGTTTCAAACCATCACTTCACTGAATGTTTAGATTCGTACTAGCAGTATTTTATTTCCTCAAAGATAATGAGATCTAGGAATTACTCAATGATTTTTCTAGTGCCATATTTTATACACCCCAGATTGTCACCATAAGTAGGTTGTGAGCTTTTCTAAGGCATCAACCACAATTTATACTTTTCATGTATTCCACCCACACCCTGGCTCCGAGCTTGTTTATTCAGATATTGCGTGCTCTGTGGGTGCTCTGGCAGGCTTTATGCTAAGTACTGAGTAAACAGAGATAAAAGACAAAAATCCCTGCCCTTAGAAATTCATAGTCCAATGGGCAGTAAAAAGTCAACATGCAATTAAAATGAAGTGTGATCAATGCTCTGATAAAGGTACATTACAGTGATTTGAAGGCCATTCCCCAGATACCATTTTCTTTAATTCTTTTTCTTCAACATGTTTAAAAAAGATTTTCCTAGTGGGGAAAATACTGAAAAAGACCTTGTTGGTCTAAGTTTCTGATAAATTTTCTGATAAAAAATACAAAATTTTAAAACTTCTTTGTCTTCTAAATGGTTAAAAAATATTTTCCTAATGGAGAACTACTGAAAAAGAGCTTTGTCAAAATTTCTGACAAAAATACAAAAATCTGGCCCATGAAAGAGATGCAGGGTTAGGAGTTGGGATAGTGGGTAGCAAATTTGAAACGAGGAGGACAATACCATTAGCGAATTCTCAAATCAGCAATGACTTATTCAGGGCCGAGATTTCCAGGGACTATCCAAAGAACTGCTAAGGCCAAATAAGTTAAGAGGAAGACCCAGCAGCTCTCTTAGGCAGTTTAAGATTTAAGTTTGAGATAGCTCAGGTTCCCGGGTTTGTCCAATACACTTTTAATTTTCATTAAAATTATCTGCCATGTACATGTGGCACACAATAAGGCCCTTGGGGAAGGAGTGATGCAGAAGAATGGAACTCATCAAAACGAATAATAAGTATTTCCTGAGGGGCGCCTGGGTGGCTCAGTCAGTTGGGCGACTGACTTTGGCTCAGGTCATGATCTTGAGTTGGTGAGTCTGAGCCCTGCATTTGGGGTCTGTACTGACAGCTCAGAGCATGGAGCCTGCTTCGGATTCTGTCTGTCTGTCTGTCTGTCTGTCTGTCTCTCTCTCTCTCTCTCTCTCTGTCCCTCCCCTGTTCATGTTCTCTTTCTCTCCAAAAAAAAAAAAAAAAAGTTAAAAAAATAAGTATTTCCTGACTCTAGTTTGGAATCAAGACAGATGAACTGACAAGGACCATATTAGTCATATGAATACTGTAAAACCCAATATACTACATATTATACAAACTATACAAATTTAAAGAGAAGCTACTTAAATTTGTCTAAATGGTTAAAGAAACCTTGATAAAATGTTACCAGAAGTATAGCTTGTGGGATAGGCAGGTTTTAGTAGCCTGAAGTATGTGTGAAACATAATTATCCCAGCAAATATGATAGAATTATCACCACAATAGTAACAACATTTCAGACTTGGGGGCCTTCAGAGGTTTTCCTATCCATGCTCTTTGATTGTGACAGATAAGGAAACCGAGATCCAAACAAAGTGAACTACCTAGTGAAACCCAGTTAATTCATAAATAGTAATCATGGGACCATTGCTCACATTCCCAATTGCCAATCTTGAGCTTTTTGTTATTTTTCTCCTTTACTTTGCTGATGAATTCACAAATATGCAATTTTTCATGAACAAGCATTCAATATTATGTACCTCTAAGGCCTTTTCATAGGTTATGAAAACTCATAACTTACAACTTATAAAATAAAATATTCATAAAATATTAAGACTGCAGACTCAGTGTTTAAAAATATACTGTACTCTAGAGTCATATAATACAGTCCTAACGATTTTGAACTACACTATACAGTGACCACTATTAGCTCCAATTTGTAAAAGGATTTGATTCTTCCCAAGACAATGAGAGTAAATCCCCACACAATTTCTTTGTCTATCTTGTTCCAAGCAATTTAAAGTTGTGGATTAGTAAATGAAATATGACAATCTTTTGTGGCACTGGGTGACATAAGTTGGAATAAATTGAAACACATAGACTTAATTTGCCATAGAACACATGTTGTTAAGTGGCTGGGAGTTTTGTGTTTTACCACTGAAAAGATAGGTAGAGAAAATAAGCACTTAGGACAAATAATTTAAGCATCATGATATATTTTGTTTTCCTGAGCCCTCTTAGGTATAATAATTTTTAGTTGATTTCCTTGTGTATCCAGATAGATTGTCAATACCATTTACAGATGTTGATTACAGTGATGCAGGTGAACACTAAAAAGGGAGTGATTAACTTTAATGTGTTGTTTTAATGGATGAATGTTTTGGTTAGACTGACACAATTTAATCTCAAAATGGCAATGGTAGTCCTTGTGGGCCCCTGGATTTATCTAAGTATATTTAAATTACTTAAATAATTGCATACAAAAATACTTTTGGTAACAATTCAGAATTATAAGGCTATTTTTAAATATTAAAGTATAGTCACTTAAGCTATTTAAAAAATTATATATGGATTTCCAGTGCGTGCAAAGGACATTGTGTGACATAGTTGTATAGTAGTGTACGACTTTAATTGTCAGTGACTAAAGGAAAGGAAAGTTAGATACACTACAATCATGATGTTTTCATTTATTTATTTATTGTTGGCCTGGAAAAGGTACGGGATAATAATGAATTATTCAAATAATCTTGGCATGTGCTTATATAGAAATGCTGAACTTTAAGGAAACTTTTCCAACAGTGGCTACTGTCATACTTATGTTTAAAGAAGACTTTTATTGCATCAAAATAATATTGTCTTTCATATGAACCTGGTGGCCAGATCTTACATTTCATTGCTTTGTATTCAGTTTACTTGGATTTTGTATTTCTAAAAGAGTCAGGGGAATTAGTTTACAGGTACTTTTAATTTATCTACATTAAAATAATATTATAATGAATAAGTTAATTGAAAATGTCCATGAGAATATTTTATTAGGTCTATACCATCTTTACATTTTGAGAAACAAATATATGTATATCTTAAATATATTTAAATATATATTAATATTGTTAATTATGATAAATTTCCAGATTCTGATAGAAATATATTTAGTAGTATGAATGATGTTTTGATTAGATACTATTCATCATAACAAACCATATCTTTATTTATAAAATATTTTGGGATGAATAAACTTGAATTATACCAATTTATTTTTAAAACTTTATCAAGATGGATTTTATTAGTTATTAGTTTGTTAATTATTTCTGTTGAATTATTGCTCTAGTCAATTATACCAATTGGCTTTTCAACTACCATATAATAAGCCTTATTTGGTTGTAGTAAACTATCCTTTTAGTATATTGCTGGATTAGGCCACTATTTTTTCTGATATTATTTGTCTGAATGCTCATACATGACATGAGTTTATATTATTACTTTCTGTGTTATATTATCAGTTATAATATTACAGCTTATATTTATTATATTATGTTATATTATATTATGTTATATTATATTATTTTATATTATATTATTTTATATTATTTTATATTATATCAGGCTTTGCTATTTGGGATTTATGATCGTAAAATTAGTCACAAAGTATTTCACCTTTTTATTTATGTTGGACTAGATTACTTGATCAGCACTTTGAAAATATGAGACAGTTGTGATGGTGTCATTTATGGATGCAGTTATCTAACAGAATTAATTTACCAATGCCATATTTATCACACGCATACACTTTGAGTACTCTATTTTTTCTTGAATTAATAAGATAATTTCTTAGAAAAACTCATCAATTTTTAAATAAGATAATGTTGCTATATCTGCTTTAGAATAGCTTTTTAATGCAAAAATTAGATCAAATTCTACATCTTTTTCTGTTTTTATTAGAATTATTTTAAACAATTTTTAAAATTTAAATTCCTCATTAGCTCTGTTGAATCTTTCACTTAAAAATGAATATAACATTGATGTGTTTCAAAGATGAACAAAGAAAAGTACCACAGATTTACAGCTTTTTTTTTTCTATTTTATTGATAGTTGGTTTGGGGCAGTGTACTATTTTTCTTTTTGTTATGATTTATTTATTAATAAATTGATTTTACTTCTATCACTGCTCTCTGAATTTGCTGTGACATATATAGGAAATATAGACTAATTTCCAATTTAGGAAATTTACTGTTTTTTTTTAAGATTATCATTGTATATAATTGTTTTAAATAATTTTACTGGTTAAGGAAAACCAAAAAGAAAAGCTTGTCATCTGCTTGTATCACAGATTGGAAGAGCACTAGCTATTAAATATATGTCTGTGATTTTATTTTTGGAATGATATGTATTTTTGGTTTTTACTATACTTCCCTCCAAACCTAAGAGTTGCTAAGTTTCCATTATTTCTATATTTGGTGCTATAATGTTACTTATGGTGCCACATCATCAAGCATTGAGGTGTGTAATAGGTTATCTTCCCAAAATTAATTAGAAAAGTTGATGATTTTGTATCATTTTGGAATATTTTGCATAGCATAAATATTTAGTAAATGCTATATATTTATTGTAAATCTTGCCTTGTAAGTATATAAAAGTTCATTTCTATTTTACTTTTTTTATTTAAAAATTTTTAATGTTTATTTGAGAGAGACAGAGACAGAGACAGAGCATGAGAGGCAAGGGGCAGAGAGAGAAGGAGACACAGAATCCAAAGCAGGCTCCAGGCTCTGAGCTGTCAGCACAGAGCCCGACATGGGGCTCGAACTCACAGAATGCAAGATCATGACCTGAGCTGAAGTCAGAGGCTTAACTGACTGAGCCAGCCTGCACCCCAAGTTCATTTCTATTTAAAAAAAAGTTCTTTTCTATTTAAATCTACTTTGAATTATAAGATATGTGATTTGTTTTATTTTTAATTTTTAAACAATGCAATGAGCATGAAAAACACATGTAAGGACAAAGGAATATTATTTAATTATTCTTTCCCTTTCTTAGGATAGTGGCTTACAGAAATTCATAAAGAGGGTGGAATGTCTTTAATTGTAAGCAGGAGGACACAAAAATATATAGATTAAAAGATATTGAAAAAAAGACCGGGGACTGCCATTACGGTCTAGCCATGATTTGTATATGAGCTGTCGATTGCGATCTATGATTACTAGCTAGCATAGAAAGAGAAACCTTTCAGTTACCCAAATCACTGTGTCTATGAGACAAACAAGTAAACAAGACAAAACAAAAATCCTACTATTCACAAGAATTAAAGCTGTTCCTTGTACTTACAACAGAGGGAAATTAATCTCAAGATGCCCTCATTGCAGTGAGGATATGAGGGGAAAAGAAACTGTGATTGAAGGAGAAATAGTGTCATCATCTTTATAGTGCAATTTATACAACTTTTTTTAAACTTTTTTAACGTTTATTTATTTTTGAGAGGGAGAGAAGGAGAAATGGATGAGTGGGAGAGGAACAGAGAGAGAGGGGGAGACACAGAACCCAAAGTAGGCTCCAAGCTCTGAGCTGTCAGCACAGAGCCAGATGCGGGGCTTGAACCAATGAACCTTGAGACCATGACCTGAGCAGAAGTTGGCTGCTTAACAGACTGAGCCACCCAGATGCCCCCATACAGCTGTTTTTTTAGAGCAAACTTCAATATAAACCAATGACTTTCAATCAAAGTCCAAATCAGTAAAAGTTTTATGGGAAGCCAATACAGAACAACCCAAATGTGGTTATGAGGGTCCAGCAGAATGTTGCGGTAATAAGATCTGCCTGAGATTTACAAGCAAACAACTGGGTGGTCTTGGTCTATAAAACTGAAAAAAACTTGATTTCCCATGAGTTAGTCAGATTCTAGGGCCCCAACATCACCTACCCTTGACTCTCCCTTCAGGTAATGGAATCTCTCCAGGTCATATTCAGGTCCTTCTGGAAGAGGATAAATAATTCTTGGCCAAAGTGACATTGGTACAAGTGAGGTGGACAGCCCGATCTTTGGCAAGTTTGCTTGGTGAGACAGCCATAGAAAGGAATACTTTTATGCTGGAACCAGATAGTTTAGGAAGGGCTGCAGACTGCTCCTTATCTGACTTGTGAGAAAGGGTTACATATAATATGGTGATTGCTATGATGTTTTGCTTCCTCTCTAAAGTTAGCTCAGACTGATTTTCAAATGTAGAAAGCTTCTCCTTAATTAATTCCTACCAAGGAGTCCGATATGTGGTTTTGCAGAAGGGAGAACTGTCGCAATTACTTGCAGTGTTTCCCAAGTCCTGTTAAGAATACATTGTGATCAGCTGTTCGGGGTTCAGAGCTACAAGAGCATGGTTCATGGACTGGAAGGGCCCAAATGGAGGTCAGGTGCCAGGCAGGGGCATTTTGCAAAGTCCATAATAAGCATTAAAATCAGGCACAGGGATTTTGTGGTTTATTGGATTTACTTTACATTTATTCTATCATTTAAAACTCTGATAATCCTTCAAATACTTACAAACTGCTGCTTTTTACTGTATCAGAGATCTTAAATTTTTCATTTTAAGCTTGTTTTGGGTTCCACTCTATGTTCATTTTTTCTTTCTGTAATTGTTCTGCATTCTTCCAATCTTTGAAATTCATACACTGAATTGTTCTATGCTAGAAATCATAGACTGTGATTCTTGGTGTGACTGCTTTCATTATGTTCATAAATCTTGCACACTTCTCTTAGTGCACATACATGCCCACTTCTGTGGGACCACCCCTACGAGTGTACTTTGGGGCTCATATGGCTTATAAATTTTCACCATTAATATATGATGCCTAACTAATTTCAAAAGGATATAGAAATTATATTCCCACTAGCAGGATATGAAAGTTCCTATTGTTGTAGATATTCACCAAAGCTTGATATCGTAAGGTCTTCGTATTATAGTGATTTTGATGGATATGTAGTATTTTATCTCACTATCTATGTGTGTATTGTCCAGAAATATAATTAAACATTTCTACTGTGTAAGAATACTGAAGAAAATAATGAGAGTTTTATGGTATAAAAGTACTGTTTGAAAAATAAAAATATTTTAAAATTTTCATAATTTTATCACAGGAATATTACCTTTTTTTATCAGTTGGAATTTGGCTGTGTTTCAATTGATTAGTGATATACATTACAAAACATATTCCTTTTTTATTTTATTTATTTATTTTTGCAAAACTCATCTTGAGTCCTTTGCTGGAAAAAAGTGTATTAGTATTTCCAAACATAAAATGTTTGGATAATTTTTAATTTGTATTTATGGTAGTCACTTTCAGTATGTTACAGATATCTGTCATTGCAACATCATATTTAACTTCCTACTAAACACTTCAGTTCACTTGATTCCAGTTACAGCCTTTAATGAATACAGTTGACCCTTGAGGGATGCCTGGCTGGCTCAGTGGGGAGAGCATGTGACTCTTGATCTTGGGGTCATGAGTTCAGGCCCATGTGTCAAGTAGAGTTTACTTAACATTGAAAAAATTTAAAAAATATACAATTGACCCTTGAGCAACACCGATTTAAACTGTGTGGCTCTATTTACATGTACATTTTTTTCAATAAATACTGTATAAATGTGTTTTCTCTTCCTTATGACTTTCTTAATAAACATTTTCTTTTCTCTAGCTTACTTTATGAATACAGTATATGATACATGTAATATACAAAATATGTGTCCAATGACTCTTAATGTTATCGATCAGGCTTCCAGTCAGTAGTAGGCTATTACTATTGAGTTTTGGGGCAGTCAAAAGTTGTAGATGAATTTTCAACTGTGCAGGGAGTCAGCACTCCCAGCTGCCACATTGTCCAAGGGTCAACTGTACTAATTGACTGTAAGTACCTGTTAAACCATTTTCTTATTGTTTAATTTAGAAAATAGTCTGTATTTCAATATGAAACTCTAAAGTTATTGGAACGTAGTTCAGGCTATCACTTTGCACTTTCAGAAGCTAATTTCAGTGTAGGATATTAATCTAATAGTTCTTGCCAAATAAGTTTCCCAAAGGCACAATTTTCCTGGGTCTGAACAAATTAAATCAAACTTCTGCATGACTATTTGTGGAAATCTTTTCAGAGAAACACCATAATGTCAACCAGGGGAAAAAAAAGAAAAAGAAAAAAGACAAAAAGGATTTTACCTTGGAGGAAATGAAATTGTCACTTTCTTTCAACAGTTCAAAAAACTAATTTACTACCATGCCACATACATGATACCCAATCTTCATGCAGCAAAGCCTGCTCTCACATCCCACACCCTTGTGATAAAGGACAGCATTACCCTTCCAGTAGTTCAGGGCTTGAAGTGAAAGAAACTTGCTGAGTCATTTATGCCCTTTGATAGTAATGTGTTGTGGCAGAAGTCATTGTCCTAGCCCCTGAGGGTGTTGATGGTTGAAGGCTCTCTGCTGACTTCTCTACTTGTGGTTTACCTTAACTGAAGAACACTGCCTTGCTCAAACTTACGCTTGCTTCCTGGAGCAGCCAGAATCCAATTACTGTTCAGTGTGGAGTATAAAAGTCCAGATTCCCCTAACTTAGAGTACTTCCATATGATCATCCAGGGTTCCCAGGGGAACTAAGACTTCTGTAATGACTTCAACTTCTCCACTCTTCCAAATCCCATTTTAAGGTATCTTTACAGGCACTCTTCCTAAAAAAGATTCCCCAGTAACTTCTTGCATGAATCTCCTTCTCAGAGTCTACTTCCCAGGAAACTTAACCTACAAAAGTTAGTGCCAGGACAGACCCTAAATAAACTAGAATTTTGGAGCTAGATCATTGTCATTCAGTTGGCAATGAGGGCACCATCACTGGCTGTAGGTGTCATGTTCTCTGTCCCCAGAGTCCTAATGTCATAATTCATAGTTATGTCCATAGTTCACTATGTAGGCACAATACAATTCGAATTTTCACTGAACTGAGCTCACATAATGATAGAAGAAAATGCACTGGCTGAGGCAACATATCATGCAATTGAATGAATTGGGCAGAAATCTTATTTAAAGAGAAAATGGAATCAGATAGTTGTTGCAATAAATGCTGTGGTAAATGTTGTAATAAATGCTTTGGAGGAAGACAACTGGAGGGAGAAAGGCAGAGGGCTCCCTTGAAAGCTATAAAGGACTCTCCTCTCCTGCGCTCAGCAGAAAGAGCTGAAGACTAGTCCTGGAGCTCAACCAAAGGAAAATCAGGCCTCCATAGAAGCTTACATTCTTGGTACTGGCATCTGCCTCACTAAAGTCAGGGGCCTGATTGGGGAGTGGGAGGGAGAACAAGGCATGGATTGGGATCATCTTGGTTGATTCACTTGAAAATCTTAAATTTCCAGAGTTTACTGAGAATCTAATTTCTCTGCAAGTATGCCATACATTTTGCTGCTAAAGGCTAGTGCATCCTCTTTCTGGAAGACAAAGAAAATCCCTCTTCTTTTCAAGATAAGAAATGCTTCCTATTCTCAGAAACTATTCTCAATATTTAAGCCAATAAATAAGGTTAAGTTGAATATAGCCTAGCCAGAGTATTCCCAGAGCCAACATGCATTCATAGGTGCCAGAAAAATACATGTGAGACTGGACTGTGAGGGTGCTGAATCAAGAGATGTGTGGAAAACAAAGTTGACAAGGGAGAGTTTATCAATATGCAGTTTAACACCCCAGCAAAGACACTTAGAGATGATGCTAACATGCCCTTAGGATGGCTATTAGAAGCATGAACAAATAGTTGGACTAATTACACAAAGTAAAATTACCAGAGTGCTATGGCAAGTGGTAGAAGAAGGAATCAAAGGCTCAGAGAATCAGATGTGATAGAGTGGGTATATGTATGTACTACATAAGATTGGGAAATTTACCATTTGACTGTGTCTTGTAATAAGGCCTGGGGCACATTGGATTCATAAAATCAATCACAGCTTCTTTGTGAAGATAGGCACCATAACCAAGATGGCTCTTCACAGTAGCGCAGGGCTAATGGCAGGAGATGCAGAAACTGAGCTTCCTTGATAGTGATGAGGTTGATAGGAATTGTAAACCATAGAAGCTCCTTCAAACTAGCTCTGTGTCATTTATACAAGAATCCATCTTTCTTTGAGCACTTTCTTATTTTCTGGTGCAGATTTCCCAGGCCCATTTTATACTTTGCCCTAACCCAGTCATTTCTCTTAGAAGCCCTATGTCTTTTTAGTGTGCCAAATCAAATTTAGAAACCAATGTCTGAATGTTAGGTGTGCTCATTGTTTTTGGGGTATCATTGTTCTTGGGCACTCTAAGTGGACAGAGCAAGGGGATGTAGATATTCACACACATGTGCATGTGTACACACATACAGTATCATCCGTGTTTATTTCTTTTTTTTTTTTAATTTTTTTCAACGTTTTTATTTATTTTTGGGACAGAGAGAGACAGAGCATGAACGGGGGAGGGGCAGAGAGAGAGGGAGACACAGAATCGGAAACGGGCTCCAGGCTCTGAGCCATCAGCCCAGAGCCTGACGCGGGGCTCGAACTCACGGACCGCGAGATCGTGACCTGGCTGAAGTCGGACGCTTAACCGACTGCGCCACCCAGGCGCCCCAGTGTTTATTTCTATATTGATTGCATATTGTACATCATCATCAGGCTCCCACTGATTAATTCTATGCAACACAGCAGAGTTTATTCTTTTTTTCCCTTTTCATGTATATAACTTCCTTCTCTAATAAATACCTGACTCACATTATCTTTAATATATTTAATTATTCAATTAATCCATCTATATTCGATAAACCCTTGGTGCTTCTACTCTTTCCCCCATCCCTCAAAGATACCTTTTTCAGCTCACTCAGGCTCTGGCAACCCGCAACAGGCCACCACTTCAAGCAGTCCACATGGACTATGCATGTTCTGATGCTCAGATGGATGTCACCTTAATCTGCACTCTGATACCCTCCCTGGTGAATGCCCTCGTCACTCTGCTTGGGCTCCAGCACAAGTTGGAGATGAAATTGGGTCATCCTTCATGGATTCTTTCCTCACATTGCTTGGGTGCTAATTTTCTAAGCTGTGCTGACTTCCAAAGAGCTGTCCCTCTTACCATGTCTATGTGCCAACACTTCCCAGTAATTGGATCCACTTATCTACAACTCTGCTCTAGATTGTTCTACAAAGACGTTCCTCTCAACTTTCTGGGATTCTTGTACTCCATGTTGGATTACCTTTCTTCCATTCTACCACCCCATGACAGACCACTCTCTTACAAGAATTTGTTCTTTATTCCACTTAGGCTCCAATAAACTGCCTTCCTACACTGGTGTCCATTTCACCCTCCCGGAGATCCAGTACCCTACACCTGGCCATACTGCCTCCACCTCTGCATGGGCAGTCTGACTCTGCTCATGCTTTCATAGACTGTGCCAGGCTACTTTCCTTTGCAGTAGCCCTTCTTACTAAACTTGAGCTTTGATACCATATGCTGGGCTGCCTGTGTATTTATCATTCAATATGTTACCAGGCACTCTGCCCTTACTCACCAACCCCCTGCATAAGCATACTCCTCATGTGGGTTGTTTTAACACCTTGCTTTAGGCAGCCTATATCCCCCTTACACACACACACACACACACACACACACACACACACACCATGCGCACACACTCATACAGATACTTACTATCTTCTACCCCACCTAATGGCTTTGGAATGATTTGTCCAGGTAGGGAAAGACAAAGGGATGGAAGGAAGAAATGGAAAAGTAAGAAAAGCAGACAAAGAAATGAGGAAGAGGAAGAGATCTTATATTCCACCCCCCCACCCCCGCCACATTGTATTCTAAAAGCTCTATTGTTCTTTCTTTTACATGTTAGATTTTTTTGTTCAACATGGTTTGAGATAAAGATCAAATTTCAGGTTTCTTAGTTTTTTGTTTTCTTTTTTAGTGTGTCTATCCTATTGTTCTAGCATCATTTCCTAAAAAGTCCATACTTTGCTCTTCACCTTGAAGAGCCCTTCAGTTCTGAAGTAAATTAACTTTCCATGAAGACATGTATCTATTTCTGTGCTATTTTATTTCATCAACTTCATTACTGTAGTAGTATTATAATTCTTCATATGTAGTAGCATCATCCCTCTCACTTTGTTCTTTAAAAAAAATGTATTTATTTTTGAGAGAGACAGAACATAAGCAGGGGAGGGGAACAGAGAGAGGGAGACACAAAATAGAAACAAAGCAGGCTCCAGGCTCTGAGCCGTCAGCACAGAGCACGATGCAAAGCTCAAACTCACGAATCACAAGATCATGACCTGAGCTGAAGTCTGACGCTTAACAGGCTCAGCCACCCAGGTGTCCACATCCCACTTTGTTCTTATTAAATATCTTTGCTGTTTATGGTCCCTTGCACTTCCATATATATTTTATAATTAGTTGCCAAGAATTCCCTCTAATATCTATCTACAGAACAGATCTGTAGATAGTGAATTGTGTCAAATTATTTTTTTCTGAAAATAACATTTTATTTACATTCTTTAAAGATCTGGTCTATGGCTTTACAAATCTAAGTACAGTCATTATCTTTCATCATTTATATATATCATTACTTTTCCATTTGTCTTAGTTGAGAAGTGTATTAGGATAAGCTAGATTGTGCTTCAATGATAATATCCTCCCCCCTCAGATGTTAAAGCAAATTTTCTCAAAGTACACAAATCATTTGACTCCGTATCATTTTAAATAACACACTAGAATGCAGAAAAGTTTAAACTTTCTGGAAAAATATTCTAAAGTACAATATTAATGTATATTCTACAAATTGTTGTTTAAACACCCATCTTTCCCCCAGTAGTTTCTTAATTTGTCTGTAAACTTTATGTACTGCAGCATTTTTCCTATACTTGAAAAATAAACTCTATTTATTGGTTAAAAAGAAAGTGAACTAATTATTTTCCCTTTTTAGACCTTTGTTATGCTTTATTGATTCTAAGTGGTGTGCAGAACTTTTCTAAAACTGTTTATAGAATTTATTTGTAGAGTTACTTGCAGAGTTTATTTAATCTGGAATAAAAGAAATGCTTAACTATAACTAGAAAACTACCTAGGATTTCCTAACTTTTATCTGTTTATTCATGCCAGATCACCATTTTTTTTCCTAGCTGCAAAAGTATGTCCTTATTTAATAAATATTGGGATTTTGACATTTTACTGTTACACCTGCACATTGTCAAATAAACCTTCTCTCACTCTGTTTTCATTTGATTTTTTTTTCTTATACAAATATTCAGTCCTGAAGGTGTCATTCCTAGATTTCTTGTTTACTACCATTTCACACATGTATCAGAAAACTTCTGAAGGTGTCTTTCCTATAACCTAGAGTTTGTGAAGTTCACCTGATACTAAGGGAAATGTTTACTTTTTTTATTGGGCCATTAATTAAACATCAACCTGGGATCATCCTTGCTGGATTTTTTTTTCTTGTCTTCAGTGTGATCCTGATTATAGTAAACAGAGTACAATATCTTGTGTGTAGGAGAGAGTGAAAAATTATGATATTGATTTTGTTCTAATCACAAATATTTTTTAATGAATGAAAAGTTTACTTAATGCAACAACCACCAAAAGTAGTGTATTCAAATGAAGTGATTTATTTACATTAGTGTGGCTTTGTCATAATGTAATTACTCAAAGTGTAATCCATGCATAAATCAAATTAATTAATACCATAAAACAATAGCCACAACAATTCCAATTTTTCCAGCAATCTTAATCAATAATATGAAAATGAGAAAACAAATGAAAAAACAAAACCAGCCTCTGTCAAAAGTAAGTAAGCACTAGTAGTCTAGAAAAATCAATTACCATATAAACTTGATTTATTCAGTAGGTGACACTTCATTATTATATCTGTTTAACTATGTAAAATTAATAGTAATTGTAAGCAGAGTAATTGAAAATACAAAGGAAAATATATAAATGAAATGTTATTGTGCAAGTTCTTAACTGTTTTTTTAGAAAGAGGATAAACACTCATCTATGACTTTAAATTCTGAACTTTTACTGAAACTATGTTTCAAGAATATCCTATAACCTTTTTTAAGTTTCTTTAGAACCTTCAAATAATCTGCGTTATAAAATAAAATTAACTGCTTACAAGTGTGGCCCATTTTATATAAAAATCTATAATAATTCCCCAAATTAAGAATCTTTGAAATCTAAGTAGACCTGTCCAGCTTTTGATCATATTTCTATTTGCGAGGTATGCAAGGGTGGACCTTTACTGAGTTATTATGGGTTTCACATTTAGTTGATAATATTTTCATTCTTCTTAAAAACTTGTATTAAATATAATTTTAATTCCAGTACAGTTACCATACAGTGTTATATTAGTTCCAGGTGTACAATATAGTGATTCACCAATTCTGTACGTTACTCAGTGCTCATCGTGATAAATGTACTCTTAACTCCCATCACCTATTTCCTCTATCCCTTCACCTACCTATATGTTCATTCCTGAAAAAACTTCATCAATACAAGCTGTTATTAACAGATAGTTATCAATTATTTTCCTTCTCATAAATGAAGACTTTCTTTGTCCAACGGTTTCTTATTCCGATCTAGTCTGAGGCGCTAAAGGTATAAATGGTGTTTTATCCTACTAAAATTGCTTAATATTTGTAAGGACACTTTCTTAGTGTATCCCTTGTTTTATTTTACCTATATTACTTGAGAAATTATTGTGATTTTTATATATGGAAAGTACCCCAGAATGAAAAGGCATAACTTTGGATAATTGTGTTATTTAAGATTAAAGCACTGGAGGGGCGCCTGGGTGGCGCAGTCGGTTAAGCGTCCAACTGCAGCCAGGTCACGATCTCTCGGTCCGTGAGTTCGAGCCCCGCGTCAGGCTCTGGGCTGATGGCTCAGAGCCTGGAGCCTGTTTCCGATTCTGTGTCTCCCTCTCTCTCTGCCCCTCCCCCGTTCATGCTCTGTCTCTCTCTGTCCCAAAAATAAATAAACGTTGAAAAAAAAATTTAAAAAAAAAAGATTAAAGCACTGGAACTGGATTACTGGTGTCAAGAGATGAATATATTTCCTATATTTGAAACTATGTTTTACATCTGTTAGTGTTAGAGATGGATTGGAGTTGTCAACAACTATGCTAGAAGGAGTTAAAGCCCCTGCATCTGACCTAGGATACATTTACGTTCTGAGAACAAATAGTAAACAATCAAATATTTGATGCAATGCCTATGTGCAAAGATGAGGAATAAAATGAAATGTAAAATTTGGTCTTGGGTACCAAGGAATTCGTGGTTATATGGTAAGATCAGATACGTGTTTATTTATAAATTTATATGAATATACTTCTGATTTCAAGCAAGTTAAAGAGTCATCCAATGAAAGCTACAGAAATTAAGTGTTACCGATTTTTTAATGAAAGGTATCATGCTTCCAGCTAGGTTGTTCAGGAAGCTTCCTGAAGGGGTAGAAACCCGAGTTTCTCAGAGACAAATTGCCCCAGGCCTGACTTAATTGCCAGATATTTGCTATTAGAATTGAATTCCAGGAATCAGGTCTAGGTCAGGATAGGAAGCATTGATGGTATGAGTAAAGATACAAACCTTTTCTGGCACACCAGGGTGTTCACGGGACCAGAAATGATGACAGAAACAATGAGACCAGAAAGTGTGGTAACACAAGGGAGGGCCATATGCAAAAGCTGTGGCAAAGGGTACTTCACAATAATAAAAATAAATGGTGCTGGAAAGCTGTGGATGGTGTTTGTTCCTCACCACCCAGGAAGTGGGTCAGTACACAGGGAAGGATTTTTTAAAAAGTAACCATTCTAGGAGTACCTGGGTGGCTCAGTCAGTTGAGCTTCCAACTTCGGCTCAGGTCATGATCTCACAGCTCGTGAGTTCAGGCCCCTGATCAGGCTCTGTGCATCCGGCTCTCAGAGCCTGGAGCCTGCTTCGGATTCTGTGTCTCCCTCTCTCTCTGCCCCTCCCTCACTCATGCTCTGTCTCTCTCTGTCTCAAAAATAAATAAAAACATTTAAAAGATTTTTAAAAAGTAACAATTCTATTTAAATGGATCCCAAGTTTTGCCTTAAATTTTGTCAAGCATCTTATAAAATCAAATGTAGCCCATTTATATGACTGAATAGGTTGACATGTGTCTTAAATGGTATCTGAGTATTAGGGTGAACACTGAAGAACGAGGTAGGAAATTTGAATTTTATTCCCTTGGTAACAGAGTCTTCTGTACCCTGTGTTACCCAGCTTCCCCACAGTGGTATAATATAGCAAAACAGTAGCACAACATCACAAGTAGGATTTCAACAGACATAGATAAGAAAGAGAGCATTTCCTTCACTGGAAGGAATCTTCATGTCTATTCATAGCCATACCAACTTCCTTCCCAACACTTCATTAACTCCAGACGATCACTAATCTTTTTTTTCATATCCATAATGTTGTCATTTAATAATGTTATATAAATGAAATTACACAGTATATAAATACTTAGGATTGGCATTTTTTGTAACTCAGCATAATTCCCCAGGAAACTCTTCCAAATTTTCATGGATTACAATAGTTCATTACATTTCATTCCTTAGTAGTATTCCATCATAGGGGTGTACCATAGCTTGCTTAAACATTCCTTCATGGAAGGACATCCAGGTTGCTACTTCTAATTTTTGACTGTTACGGATAAAACTGTTGTACATATTCATGTGCAGGTTTTATGTAAACTAAGTCTTAATTTCTCTGGACTAAAAGTCCAAGAGTACAATTACTGGATCATATGGTAGTTGTATGTTAAGTTTTACAAGAAACTATCAGTCTGGGGCATCTGTGTGGCTCAGTTGGTTAAGTGTCCAAGTCTTGATTTCAGCTCAGGTCACGATCCCAGAGGCACAGAATCAAGCCCCGCATCAGGCTCTGTGCTGATAGCCAGAGCCTGCTCGGGATTCTCTCCCTCCCTCTCTCTATGCCCCTCGCCCACTTGCTCTCTCTTTCAAAATAAATAAATAAATCTAAAAGAAAAAAAGAAATGGTCAGTTTTCCAGAATGACTGTACTGGTTTATATTCCTACCAGCAGTGTATGGATGATCTACTCTCTCTAAGATAGAATCACCATTTTTTTATTATAGATATTCACAGAGGGAGTGTGGCAATATTCATTGTGGTTTTAATTTGCATTTCCCTAATGACAAATGATGCTGAGGATCTTCTCGTGTACTTATCTGTGTATGTGTAACCCTTTCAGTGAAATATCTCTTCATATATTTTGTCTATTTTCTAATTGGACTTTGGTTTTTTATGGGTGAATTTTTTGATAGTTGTTTATATATTCTGGACACTAGCCTTTTGCTGGATATGTGACTTGCAAATATTTCCTCCTAGACTGTAGCTCTTAACAGGGATTCTCACAGATCTGTGTTAATTTTGATGAAGTCAAATATATCAAGCTTTTCTTTTATTTAATGAATTATACTTTAGTGTCAAGTCTAGGAATTTATTGCCTAAACCTAAATTCCAAAGATTTTCTCTCATGCCCTTTCCAAAGATTTTATAAAATTTATATTTTATAGTGTTACTATTTATACCTACAACACACAATCTATTTTGAATTAATTTTTGCATAAGCCGTAAGACTTAATATCTTTTTCATAATCTCCATTTTCCAATTTCTCCAGCAACATTTGTTGAAAAAGCATATTTTCTCTAACGAATTGATGTTGCTTTTTGTAAAAAGAAAATCAGTTGGGGATATGTGTCTATGTATTGTTTCTCAGTTGTGTTCCATTGATTGACGTGTCTATTCTTCTACCAATAACAGTCAATTTGGTAAACTGATTCCGCCAACTTTATTCTATTTCAAAATCATCTTACCATGTTCTAATTGCTTTGCATTTCTTTATACATTTAAATGTTTTTTAATGTTTATTTATTTTGAGAAAGAGAGAGAGCACAAATGGGGGAGGGGCAGAGAGAGAGGGAGACACAGAATCCAAAGCAGGCTACAGGCTCTGAGCTGTCAGCACAGAGCCCGACATGGGGCTTGAACTCATGGACTGTGAGATCGTGACCTGAACCAAAGTTGGATGCTTAACCAACTGAGCCACCCAGGCGCCCCTCTTTATACATTTTAGAAAAATCTTTTCCACAGTTAAAAAATTCTTGTTGGGATTTTGATGGGACTTGTGTTAAATTTATAGGTCAAATTTGGGGTACCTGGGTGTCTCAGTCAGTTAAGCTTCTGACTTCCCTTCGGGTGATGGTCTTGCAGTCCATGAGTTGGAGCCCCAGGTCAGGCTCTGTGTTGACATCTCAGAGCCTGGAGCCTGCTTCAGATTCATTCTTTCTTTCTCTCTCTCTCTCTCTCTCTCTCTCTCTCTCTCTCTCTGCCCCTCCCCAGCTCACACTCTGTTTCTCCTCTCTCAAAAATAAACAAACATTATTTTTTTTTAATTTATAGGCCAATTTGGATAAATTGACATCCTTATTATGTTGAATCTTCTAATCCATGAACACTGAATCTCTTTTGTACAGATTTTGGTATACAGGTCCTATATGTTTTGGTAGATTTGCACCTAAGTATTTCATTTATTGAGTGATTGCAAATAATATTGTATTTGTGATTTCAGTAACTATGTGTTCACTGAGAGTGTATATAAATACATTTGATTTTTAATTTTATACATATCAAATATTTTACCATGTTATCCATTTTTAGGTTTACAATTCAGTGGCATTAATTAGATTCACAATATTCTACAACCATCATCATTAGCTACTTGCAAAACATTTCCATCATTGCAAACAGAAAATCCATAACTATTAAGAAATAATTTCCAACTCTCTTCAACATCTGGTAATCTCTAATTTACTTTCTGTCTCTATAAATTTGCCTACTCTACATACTTCATATAAATGGAGTCAAACAACATATAGAGTCTCTTTATCATGTTGAAGAAGTTCTCTTCTGTTCTAATTTTCTTAAGAGTTTTTTTATCTTGTTTGAAAGTTGAAACCTGAAAACAAATGTTTTTCTTCACAAACTGATGAAGTCCTACAGTTTCTATTCTTTAGTTTGTTAATATGGTGATTGTTTGATTTTCAAGCATTGAACCAGCCTTTGATCACGGACATAAGCTCTATTTGATCATGATTTATAATTCTTTGTATATAATGCTGAAATCTATTGCTAATAAGGATTTCTATATCTATGTTTACAAGGGGTATTATTGGCCTGTAGTTTTATTTTTGTGTGCTATCTTTGTCTGGTTTTGGCATCGGGGTAATACACGCTTCATTCTCTCCACCATTCGTTTTATATACAATATCCAGCGCTTTTAGCTGTACATAGTGATAATAATAGACTACAGTGTATCTACTCTATCTTCCTGGAAGTATAAGTCCTATAAGTTTTTTGAGCAGTATTTTAGTGGAATCTACCTGAGCTCATACTCTTAGGTTATGCGTAATACAGTAGAGCTCTGTTTAAATTAAAAAAAGAAAAAGCCTTCCAGTTCTCATCTTTAGTCTAGGCATGACCTTTGACAAACGATTACCTTCTGTGACATTCAGTTTCTTATTCATAAAATGGGAATAAGCCTGCTCTCCTCAGAGGACCTTTATGAAGATTGATATTGCATCTAAAAAGCCTTGCATATGGTGTAATCTCCCCATATGATTTTTAAAAAGTAAATTTAACCAATTCTGTAGGTAGCAGATGTTCCTGTAAAAAATGTGGAAAAGTTACAAAAGCAGAAAAAGTAGACAATTGACCTTTTCCCCAACACTCAAAATAGTCTACAGCTAATATTTTTGTGTATTTCCTTCTAGCACTCTCCAAACGCTTAGTGTTCTCTCATACTATGATAATGCACTTCTAAAACAAAATATTTCAGCTTTTAGATAATTCATATGGCTTTATCTGTTAGGTCTACATTAAGACTTTCACTACTTCTATCCTTGTTTTAACAAAGATTCTTAGTAAACATTGTGTTTAGAGAGACGTTACTTATACATACTAACTGGATTGTTTCAGAAAGAAATGTTTGTGCACTATAATTATAATTTGCATTTCTTAAGTTCATATAGATGTCAGATACAGTGCCAAGTGTTGTTTGTTCACAATAACCCCAGGAAGTGGTTAATGTTATTTTCACTGTATAAGAGCTAAGGAAATGTAGGACCAAAGAGCCCACACTTTGGTTCGTAATTACATGCCTAAAAAGTGGTGGGGCTTGTGTCAAAAAGATCTAGGGTCTGTTTGAAACAAGGCTTTTCAACAGCCATGGAAAGGACTAGGAAAGTGAAGGTCAGGAGAAACAAGGTATGGCAAGAAAGTCTCCAGTGAGGCTTTCAGGCATCTTTGATACAGAAATAGGCAATTCACAGAAGCTCCCAGGAAGCCACTTAAGACTTCAAGTCTGTCAGCCATCTCTCTGTTTACAACTGCTGCCAGAAAGCAGTGGCTTCTCCTTCCCTCCAGGATTTCGTGACTCAAGTCATTTTTCTTATTTGTCTGTAATGGCAATAGCCACTTTGAGCCACGTTGAGCTCAGTTTGGCTGCCACTATAATGCTGTGAGTAGTGATTCCATTTCTTTGTCAGATAGAATCAGGTTCAAACATCAAATCTATGTCAGTTCATAGACACAAAACCTCTTGAATGGAGTGGAAGCTGAATTTCCTTCTGAGGAAGGACTCTGAGGTACCGTCATGAATATGCACTACAAATCTTCCTCTTACCTTCCCCAAAGTTACGTGGCACTATTTATCAAAATGGCTGTACTCTGTGGAATGGTAAATGCCTCAACTCTTCAGAGATTAATAGACACTGGCTGTGGATTCAAAGTATTTCCCAAGGTTACCCTATTCCTTTGAGGTCTATCAGTCAGATGAGAATGGTATATGGGTACTGACCTATCTTTTAGTAATCTCTTTGGCTCCTGAATACATAGTTAGCATTGACACATTTGTCCTTCATTGGCATACTGACCCACAAAACAAGAGTAATTATTACATTATTTGTGCTATCAATATTTCAAAAAGAAATGGCTTTTATTAGGATAAATAAAGCTATTTTTTGAGCTATTAATTGAGCTATTAATTGAGCAGCTATTAATTGAGCTATTAATTGAGCAGCTAATACATGGCAGGCTTTATGTGTAACTGTGAAATCTTCATATCACAATAGTTAATGAATTCCCAAAGCTTCAGCATAATAACTTGTCCTTCTTGCCTCAATAATTACGATTTTATAAATAGTTACTTTTTCTTATCACTGTGAGAGTCCTAAAGGGAAATTTTTCATAAAATTAAATGGCAGTATACACCTCCAATCAGGTTGCTTCTCTAGCCTTACCCCTTGGTTTTTGTTTACATCACTGTTATTTCCTGAAGTCCTATTTGTATCTTGCTATACCATTACTATGTTCAAGGTGAGCGTCCCATGAAGTATGAAGAATTGTCCTTAATTTTCTGGACGTCTTTCTCCTGCCATCCTGACCATCAACTTCAATTGTCTCTATGTTCCCACCATGTAAGGCTGCATCTCTGCTAATCTGATATGGTCATCCAGTGATGATGTCTTTCAAGAAGGGAGAAATAAATAAATCTCAGGGGAAGGAAACATAAGAGAATGTTAGTGAGCAGACATTTTGTAAAAGAATTGCTAAGGAATGTTCTTCACACAGAATAGAAATTATACCTGATAAGAACTTGAAATATCATGAATGAAGGAAGAAGAGGAGAATGATAAATATCTGTGCAAATATAATAGACTTTTCTCCTATTGAGTTCTTTAAAATATGTTTTATGGTTGAAAGCAACAATTTTAATATTATCTAATGGGTATTTCAATGGATGTAGGTATATTATACAAAATTCTTTAGGAACAATGGGGCTGTATGAAGGAATCTATATTGTGGTAAAATTTCTACTTCCAAACTGAAGTGGCAAATACTAATTCTAAACAGATATGCAGAAGTTAGTATACACTTTTGACTACTGAAGCAACCGCTGAAATACATAAGAGAAATATTCTCAAAACCATGATAGATGAGTTAATATAAGTTCTAAAAAGGTTGAAATCACTGAAAAGATGACAGTAATGTAGAAATAGGGGAACACAAAACAAAAGAGAAAACATAGAAAGCATGACGTATATACAAAGGTATCAATAACTATATTACATATTAATAGTATAAACACAACATTTTGTTGAATTTCTTAACATGACCCAATTTTATATTCTTTATAAGAAAGTCACTTCAAATACTGCTAATTATAGGTTAAGATAAAAGGATGGAAATAGATTTATCAAGCAGGTACTAATTAGAAGAAAACACTAAGTGGCTATATTAATAGCAGACAAAGTAAATTTCAGAGTGAAAAAAGAAATACCCAGGGATGAAGAACATTATGTAGTGATGAAATGGTCAGTTTGCCAAGGAAATATGATAATGATCCTAACTGTGAGTACACCTAGTAATCAAGCTTCAAAGTACATAAAGCAAATGCTGACAGAAATGAAAGGAAAAATATACAAATCCTCAATTATATTTGAGACTACAACAATAGTCTCTCAGTAGTAAATAGAACTGATACATCATCAAGAAAAGATGGGGCACCCAGATGGCTCAGTCTGTTAAGCAGTGGACTTCAGCTCAAGTCATGAAGTCATGATCCCACAGTTTGTGAGTTCACGCCCCGCTTCCGGCTCTGTCCTGACAGCTCAGAGCCTGGAGCCTGCTTTGGATTCTGTGTCTCCCTCTCTCTATGCCCCTCCCCTGCTTGCACTCTCCCTCTCTCTTGCACTCTCTCGCACGCTCTCGTACTCTCTCTCTCTCTCTCTCAAAAATAAATAAACATTAAAAAAAACTGAACAACATCAGCAAACAGCAGGATTTAATTGGTATAGAACATACAACCCAACAATAGCAGAATAAATATTCATCACAATTGCATGTAGACCATTCACCAGTTTGCCTGCCTATATGATAGGTCCTAAAACAAAACTTAACACATTTATAACAACTGAAAAAAAATTAGAAATATGTTTGCTAAACATAATAAAATTAAACTGAAAATAACAGGAAAATATACTCAATCAATTGGATATTAAGTGACACCTAACTAATCTATGCGTAAAGGAGAAAATTCCAAAGGAAAATAGAAAATATTATTTACTAACTTAAAATAAAAACACTAAATACCAAATTTGTAAGACACAGATAAAACAATGCTTTGAAGAAATTCATAGGAATGCATGAATTATATTAGAAAAGGCAACGGTCTGAAATCAACATCTTAAATTTTCAACTTAAAAACCTAAGAAGAGTAAAATGAGTCCAAATCAAGCTTAAAGGAAACAGACAGTTAAGATAAGAGAGGAGTTGAATTTAAAACAAAATCAGTAGGGAAAATCCATGAAACCAAAAACTGATTCTTTAGAAAGATCCGTAAAATTGATAAACCGCTTCTAAGAGTAGCAGAAGACACAAATTACCAATACCAAGATTGAGGGTTATCTACAGCCCCACAGACATGAAAAGGATAATAAAGGAATAATGTGAAAAACTCTACACACATGAATTCAACAACTTAGAGGAAATGGAGCAATAATTTTAAAAGTACAGACTACCAAGACTAGGGGTTGATATGGTTAAACTAGTAACCTTGTAAGTATTAGTGATATTAATTCATACTTGGGGCACCTGGGTGGCTCAGTCGGTTGAGGGTCCAATTTCGGCTCAGTTCATGATCTCACAGTTCGTGAGTTCTAGCCCACGTCGGGCGCTGTGCTGACAGCTCGGAGCCTGGAGCCTGCCTCGGATTCTGTTTCTCCCTCTCTCTCTGCCCATCCCCACTCATGCTCTGTCTCTCTTTGTCTTAAAAATAAATAAAACATTAAATTTTTTTTAATTTATACTTAAAGATCTTCTGAAAAAAATATATCCCAGGCATAACATGTTTCTCTGGTAAATTTTAACAAACATTTAAGGGAGAAATAACACCAATTCTGCTCAGTTTTATCCAGAAACTGGGAGATACAGGAACATTTTAAAACTTATTTTATGAGGCCACCACTACTCTGAAATGAAAACCAAAAATATTATCAAAATAACGTAGACCATTATTCTTGAATAGCAGAAATACCAACAGAAATACCACAGAATATTAGCAAATGAAATCCAGGATGATATAAAAGGAATGAACCATGGCCAAGTGGAATTCTTACAGTTAGGTAAGACTGGTTCAGTTTTTAAAAATCAATCAATGTAATTCAAAAATTTAAAGAAAGAAAACACAAAATCATATCAATAGATATAGAAAAACATTTGACAAGATTCAGTATCGATTCATGATGAAAACTCTTAGCATCCAGGTTTGCAATGAAACTTCTTCAACCCAATAAGAAGCATTTACAACATATTTACAACAAATATCATACATAATTGTGAGACAGTTTTTCCCATAAGATTAGGAGCAAGACAAGGCTATCCAGTTTTTCCACTCCTATTTCTCATAGTACTGTAACTCCCAGCCAAGCCAATGGACAGGAAAAATGAATAAAAGTATGGAAATTAGAAAGATGGAAATAAAACTGTTCCTATTCACAAATGACATGATTTTCTGTGTAGACAATTACAAGAATGTACAAAAATCCTCCTAAAATTAGTGAGCTTAAGTAAGTTAAGGCTACAAAATACAATGTAAACACACAATTAATTCTGTCTCTATATTCAAGAAATGAAAAATTGGAAATCAGAATTTCAAAAATCAGAATACACACACACACACACACGTAGCATATACATAAATTACTCCAAAAACATAAAACCAAGTATTTTAGACATCACAGAAGGCCTATATAAAAGAGAAAAATACCATGGAAAACTCAACATAGTAAAAGGTCACTTCTTCCTAAACCAATCTTTAGACTTAATGCAATGCCTATGCAAATATCAGAGTTTTATAAAGATACATAGAATCTAAAATTTCTATAGAAAAAAAAAACTAGTGGTGGTAAACTTGAAATAGAAAAATGTTTGAAGAAACACACTACCCAATTTTAAGAATATTTAAGAGGGATGCCTGGGTGGCTCCGTCGGTTAAGCATCCAACTTTGGCTGAGGTCATGATCTCATGGTTTATGGGTTCGAGCCCCGTGTTGGACTCTGTGCTGATGGCTCAGAGCTTGGAGCCTGCTTTGAATTCTGTGTCTTCCTCTCTCTCTGCCCCTCCCCTGCTCACGCTGTCTGTCTCTCTCTCTCTCTCTCTCTCTCTCTCTCTCTCAAAAGTAAACATTAAACAAATTTTAAAAAAAAGAATATTTAAGAATAAAGCTACAATAATAAAAAATAGTGTGGCATTGGTAAATGGATAGACACATATATAAATGGAACAATACAGTTAGCCCAACATAACTGTGGACATTCAAACTTTGACAAAAGTGCGAGTTTGGGAAAATTCGAGCACTTGGCATAGTGCTCCATTTACTCACATGTCATTGAGACAGGAAGCATGTCGTTGGTGTTGTCCACCTTGTTACCAGGCAGGGGATTAACATTGGTGTATCTCTGGATGGTATCTCTGTAGATGGTCCAGAGTAGTCATTCTAATATTTTCAACAGTCTAAGATTAACATGTAATGGATCCAAAAGTTCCCCAGAGGGAACTCAGAAGTGCAGAGGGAATCTTTATCAGCATAGGCCTAAAGCTGACACAGTAAGGATAATTTCTGGGAGATATCAACAATAAAGGCTCCATTGGGCTGGGAGATTTCAGAAACAGCTGCCATCAGAATTAGGCAGGACTCCATGTTGAGTCAGACCACCACACATAATTGTAGAGCAGCATAGAACACATACTGATACAGTGGCATGAAACAACAGAGCCCAACGAAGAACCATGAAACAGCAAAAGAAAACGTGAATTATCCACCAGTTCTCTCCCCTCTTCTAAGAACCTACATGAATTTTCTCTTGAATCCTATGTTAACTTGGGAGGCTGGGTCAGTGGGGTGGTGGGTGGGGTAGACCATTCATTCCAAGGGGAAAAAAATAACACTGATTAGTTGGAAGTTTGCATTGGTATCTTTGAAACCAGTGTTTGAGTCTGTTTCCTTAGAGTTGTGAGGGATCAAATAATATGATACTAATATTCTCATGTGTCTGCTAAGTAATATTTGTCATCCAGTCATTATGAAAACTGCCCTACCAGAAGGTTAATAAGTTAAAAGCAATATTTTCTTGGGGTTAGATTTCATGATAGATAATATACATTTAGCTAATTGTTTTGTTGATTTTCACAACTATTGTGATGAAAACAAATACAAGCCAAACACTTTATTTTGAGCTTTATATTTTGTTTTAATAGACAAAGTATCAAAATATAGAGCACTTTTAATGATCTAAAGAACATCTTTTGGATAATGTGAATCCATTTGTTTATTCAAATTTTATTACAAAAAGTTAAAAAGGAAATTTCTCAAGTATATTTTTGTTGTTTTCTGGAATTTGAAATCAGGAAGGGTATTTGAGCTACAAAACTAACTCTTCCAAAATAATCAAATTAAATGATCCACTTAAAATATGATTGTAAATTGAAATTTATTTGTAACCAACCTCACATCAGAATTATCTTAATTGGGTCATACCACATATTACCACCAGATGGCGGTAAAAGATTAACTAACATTAAGCATCATCTCTACAATCCAGTGTGCTTAGCAATGTTTTAAGTTTCAACTCCTTTCAGAGTCTTTTTCATGTAAATGTTTTAAATAATTTCCAAATTCAGTGCAAATACCAATTCATTGGTCCTAATATAGGACTAAGGCTATTGGAACCTTAAGGTTATTACAATTATAAAACAAAATACTAGAAGAAATCATTCTCAACCATTTCAATAAAAAAAAAAAACATGGACAAGCACTTAGTAAAGAAGTTAAAAAGTTAGGCAATCATTTGGGAAGTTCTCTCTTATCAAAGGTGTTCTGGAGTATATACTATGTATATATACTATGTATGTTCTCTATACTGCATAGAATATAATTGTTCATAAAGAGAAAAAATAATCTATTATGTGGGAATGACTTAAACATGTGAAACATAAGTTTGAAATTATTTTAAAGTTATATCAGTGATTCTTTCTGTAGCATCACATAAATAGTTGAATGTTATTTTCCAAAGCCCACAATGGCTTTGTAGCATTTTCTATTGGGTACAATACACACGCGTGGCCCCTTTGGGTGCCCAGGGAAGACATACAAGGCTAAACTTCCATGGCCTATAATTCATAATTAATTGACTCCATATTAAATTTTAATTTTCTTCACAGGTAAGTTCATAAAAAAAATCATGTTTAAAATTCTTGTTCAATGTAAAATCCGAAGTTCTTGAAAGGGATTTTTCTTATTTGCCAATGAAATTCCTTAATATGTTTACTGATACTATCTATCCTCAAGAATCTTAAGAAAAGTTATTGCAAGAAGTCTTGTTTTTTTTATTTTTTTACTTTATTTATTTTTAGGAGACCTAATGCATTCTAGAGCAAGTATTTTTTTAATATGTCTTTTCACAAAATAGCATATTTCACATTTTCAAGTTTTTTACATACATTTTTCCCAACCTCTATGGACAAGTAACACTCAGAAATGTCAGCTTCTTTCAGTGATCACCTAACAAGGAAGTTGTGGCAAAAACTGTTAAAAATATAGTATATGTCAGGGACACCTGGGTGGCTCAGTCAGTTGAGTGTCCAACTCTGGCTCAGGTCATGATCTCGCAGTTGGTGAGTTTGAGCCCTGCGTCGGGCTCTGTGCTGACAGCTCAGGGCCTGGAGCCTGCTTCGGATTCTGTGTCTCCCTCTCTCTCTGCTCCTCCCCTGTTCACACTCTGTCTGTCTCTCAAAAATAAATAAAGATTAAAAAAAATTTTTTAATACAGTATATGTCAGAGTTTACACCCAATGATACAACAGATTAAAATAATTTGCATCTTTATACTTTCCTGATAAATTCTTATCTGATTTCAATAAGAATGCATCTAATTTTATTTTAGTTTGAATTGGCAAGTGAAAAATAATAACCTTTATCACTAATACACTGACAGAAGATATGGACATCGCCCTACATTTGTGATAAAACCTTCAAGGAAACGTTTGGTGTTAAAATATAATGTTCCATTTCAAATGTTTGTTTGATTAGCTCATCATGGAGGACTGCCTTATATCTCAGCCCTGCAGCGATGTACCATTGACATTTCAAAATTTGAATCAAGGTCCCATGATGCAAACCACTGGCTCTTGGGCTTATTTCAGTCCATTTTTCAAATACTGAAGATAAAAATAATATAACTCTCATTTATCTTTTTTTAATCTAAAAAGATGGTCTCTAAAAATACTGAGTCTGATTTCTGCATGGCGGCATTCAGTTTACGGAGGAGTGGTGTTTGATGTATTTAGACTAATTCTGTGTGCCCACTTCCTCAACCTACCTGTGACTACTTTTTGGATATCCGAAAATGGTCCTAAATGTCAGTTATCATTTATTACCACATTAGAGCTGCTATTTTTTCTTAGAGTAGCAAATTGTTTCTCTGTCCTCGTGTCTCTCTCAAAAATGGGAAAAAAAAGATCAAGACATCACAAGTAGCAAGAAAAAAGAAACAGCATATTAATTTGTATAAGTGAACTATTTCTATGCACTTACTATTTGGTTATCTTCCAGGCCTCTGTAGGAAGAGAAATCTGATTCCTATTTAAAATCTTTTGAACATGATATCATGCTTTAAAATTTATGTGTTTCAGGAAATGTGATGTGCCTACATTTTCATCTTTAAAAATATAATTTGACAAATAGTTCCCTAAATTGTTACTTAAAAACTCAGGGGTTATAAGAATACTTCTCCGTAACTGTAGGAATTCTAAATGCACAACTGTAACAGATTTCAGATACAATAACAAGCCTGTGAGGTGCCTTGTAAAAAAAAAATGTTCTCTCATTGCATATAAGAAATTCCAACCAACTTGGAATAACACACAGGGTTCTTTATCTCTTGGTCCTAGTCTATCTCTTGGAAATTTTAAGAGCTACTGCCCTTATGCATTCTCAACTCCAGCCATAGAAAGCTATTCAACAATCCCCTGTCATGTTATGTACAACCACATCTCCAAGACTTTTCTTCTCTTATTCTTGGAATCAGAAACACTTCTGAACCTTTTGTACTAACCTTCAGAACCAAATTCAATTTATGTTTTCTCATAAGTTGTTCATGCTTCAGTTCCAAAAATTAGTTGTTTCCTCCTCTGTATGTTCATAGCACTTTCATAGCACTTTCTACCTAATGCTGGTTATTATAACTTTTTGCTGTCTCACGACTTAATTAAATATTTATCTCACATTTCACACTATAGTTTCCTAGCACTAAATAACATATATGGTATATAACAGTGTCTAATAAATTTGTGCTATAGTCAAATGATGTAATAGTGCAATAATTTCTCCATCAAAATAAGTTTGAGGGTAAGAGAAGGGGTTGTATATATGTAAAATGCAAATCCTCAAGTTTTCTGCTTATTCTGGAGGTGCAGACCTACTGCCTGGGCAAAAATATTGATCACTTTCTAAGTAGTCCCTAGCTTAAGCTTCTTAACATTTCCCCTATTTTTTCTACATTGACAGGAATGGTAGTAAGTGTCCTTATCTTGTAGAATTGTAACCAGGATGAAACATGTTGATTTATCTAAAGAACTTAGACAATACCTGGCAACAACACAGGCCCTAAAATTATTTACTGTTATTAGTATGATTAAGAAACTCTACATTTTAAAGCACTAGGTATTTTCCCCAATTTAACACATTAATACATAAAAATATAAAATTGTGAGAGTTCTGCCAAAAAGAAGAGATACTTTTAAATTAGCCAAGATAACATAGAATACTACCTGCTAATAAAAGGAACAAACGATCAATGCAGAGAAATATACTAAGTGAAAAAAGCTAATCCCAAAAGGTTAAGTACAGTATAATTCCATTATTTAACATACATGCCATGATAACGTTATAGATTTGGAGAACTGATCAGCAACTGCCAGGTTTTTTTTTTTTAATTTTTTTTAACATTTATTTATTTTTGAGACAGAGAGAGACAGAGCATGAATGGGGGAGGATCAGAGAGAGAGGGAGACACAGAATTGGAAACAGGCTCCAGGCTCTGAGCCATCAGCCCAGAGCCCGACGTGGGGCTCGAACTCACGGACCGCGAGATCGTGACCTGAGCTGAAGTCGGACGCTTAACCGACTGCGCCACCCAGGCGCCCCAACTGCCAGGTTTAAAGTCAGGGGTGGAGTGAGGAGTGGTTATAAATAGGCAGCACAGTGAATCCCCATGGAGATGGAACAGTTCTGTGTGTTATCTGTGGTGTTGGATATACATCCGTGGACCTATGCATGTGACAGGCATTCATAGAATTAAATGCATGGATACACACACACACACACACACACACACACACACACACACACACACTCCCCATACATAAATACAAAGAATGCTGGGATCGCTGATTAAGACTGGTGAATTACATGAATGCCAATATCCTAGTTACCTAATTGTACAAAGTTTCACAAGATGTCATCATTAACAGAAACTGGGTCTCTTGATTTTATGAGTACATGTAAATCTATAGCTATCTCAAAATGAATGTTGAATTAAAAATTATTTATGACTGAAATTGTGATTGGATCCAAAATACTTAAGTAGTTATGGATAGACATCTATTTCTATCTAGGAGTAAACTCAGGTAGTTATATGTACATAAAGTAGGATGGAAACATCCATCTCAGTACTATCTCTCTTGCTTTGCTTGCATTTTAATGAACAATAAAGAACAGAAAAGATAAATTTAGTGACATTTACATATTTCATTCTATTATATTATTAAATAACTAACTCATATTTATTATACTTAATTTAAATGCAAAGTAATCTGCTTTCCTGAAATTGTTTGGCTGATAAATTCATTTCACATCATACTTTCATATGAGACATCTTCATCTGCAAAGTGTGATATTTTCTCCATCCTTCACATTTGAAGTGAAAAATGATTGAATGAAAACTGATCCCAGGCAGGAGCTGGATAGTACAGCACAGGCAATTGTTTAGAACTTAGACTCAAGCACAGATTTTTCTGGATGTTATTACTGATGTTGTTTAAAACTACCAGATCAAAGTGATAATAGAAAGCAGACAAGCTTTTCCTTGACTTTACTGTTGTTATTCAGTTCTGTACAGATAAGTGCTCCCCATACCTGCTCTTCCCCCAGGCTTAGACCCCTAAGAATTGGTCCCACTCACTTCCCTGACCTTGGCATGCAAATAGCCCTAGATCAGCACAGAAATCATATCTGTCCTAGAGTCAGTTCAATCACAGTGTGGAATACAGAAAAGGAGTAAAAAATCTAGCAGATTCCTTGCACAAGTGAGTAAAGGAGGTAACAGTGGAAAAGGAGGATTTAAGGAATTAAATAAAAAGACTTTAAATTCCCTGAAAATGTAGTAAAGGTACAGGACATTTTAGCTGTACTCATCAGAAGTTTACAGGCTTTGCATTTTCAAGTGCTACTTAAGTACTTTAAGTTATGTACCAGGGAGATTAGATGACATGCCCAAATTCATAGAGCTAGTTAATTGCAAACCCAACACTTAGACTTGGGTCCATTGTTGACTCATTGGCTCACACCATATTTTTGTGCTTAGAACATACACCTCGTAAATAAATATCATTCTGTGGTTTCATATGCTTTATACATGACAAAGAGAATCAGAAAGACTACCTTTTTAATTATTTTATTGTTATTTTGGTTATATTTGCAAACAAATACTGTCAATAGCCAGAAAAAGAAAAGCCCTCATCCAGTAATATTTACTTATTGTACAGGACCCTATGAAAGGCCTTTGTGTTTCACTCCTTTGTGTTCAACACGCTTCCTTCCAGTCCTGTTTACACTGGGACATTTTGCTAATTGACCCCCTGTATCTCATTGATCTGAGTTCCATACTAGAGTATCCTTTTAAACAGGTTGCAGGGTTTTAAGATCCAGAAAGCTATAAATCAGATGGGTACTGCCTCCGTGGGCCAGTAAAACATAAGCCATTTATCCCTGTACATTTGCTGACCTTTTGATCCTGCATTTGCAAAGGAAGTACCACTCAGTCAGGGTCTGGTCTTCCAAGTTGCCATTGAAATGAACCCACTGAACATTGTAATATTTCATTAGAACTTTTTGCTATTGTTTATTGTATATATGAATTATATATATATACATATATACATATACCTCAGGGGATGAGAATAATTTTGATTAATTTTTATTTAGGTGCATATAAAAATGTTTTTCTAATGTTCGTTTTCTTCAAAGTGTTTTTTATTCTTTCCTGGGATTGATGATAAATTAAATTCTACCTGCAAGACAGAAGGGGTTTGTATGCTTGAATGGTGACACTATTTCTGAGATAAAATAAAAGTTCAGGAAAGAGCTAACTTTCATTTATTGGTATAAAATATTAAAGCCCTTATTTTTAAGCATTAAAATTGAAACAGGATCACAGGATTCCAGGTAAGGTCATTTGAGGTTGATTTGTTTTAGAGAAAAATGTGGTAAAGAAATGCATCCTGAGATAGCCTGCCTCCATTATCAATTTTTAATCATTAAAAAAACAATGTTTTCAGGGTCTTTTCTTGACATTTTTATAAGGATGTGGTCATAGTTGATGAATACAATAAAAGCTACAAGTGGATAGATTCCGATGGATAAAATTATTCCAACGGATAGATTTTTCCAGTGGATAGAAATTTCCAGACAAAGTACGTATTACAAATGGGTTGAAAGGATTTTTAACTATAAATTGCGAACACCATGAAAATAATTTAAACTTTTATAAGGTCACTTGGTGTCATTTTCTATCATGATTGAATCATTGCACCCCCAGTTCAGACTCTAACAGCCTTAAAAATTTTGGATGAAGGTGTATGTTTTTGCAAGACAGTTCCAGAGTTTTTACTGTTTTTTTTTAAATCTTAGATATATCATTTCTCCCTTAAAAATTATATACATTAAATAATGCATAATTATACTATTAATCTTTTGGTGAACAATGTAAATTAGAGTAAATATGCAGTTCCATGTCCCAAAATAAATTATTAATGTAGTTAAATTCAGGAAGGCTTGTTTGATTCATGGATGGATCCTGGAGAAAGTGTTACAAAAGCTTTTGTTCTTTTTCATTCCTTTCATTGACTTTTATGCTATTCTTCAAACATTTAATAGAACCAATATTAAAAAATGTAGATAATAAGAAAAAGTCACCTGTAAAGTTTTCCTGATTTTTCTCATTGATTATGTCACGACTATTTTTGAAGGAGTTGAAATCAAATGCTTATTTTTGATACAATTCAATTTAATGAGCATACATCACATAAACACGGTTGTTTCTCTGCTGACTTTCTCCTCTTTACTCTTTCATTTATTCATGCAACAACATTTTGAGTGGCCACTCTGTGTCAAGAGCTGTCCCCAACACTGATGAGACACAAACACGTAAGGCTGTCAAGCTCTCTTTTTTTTCATACAGCTTATGATATAAAAGTGAAAGAAAACCAAACAAGCAAGTACTTTGCAGTGTAATATGTTATAATGAAATTCAAGGGTGCTGTGGAAGAACTTAGACAACATGTCTGTTAAGGAACCCGAGAAGCTGACCAAAGAGGCATCTAGGTTGGCACTAGGATTTGAGGTGGTCAACAAGTGAGAAGAATATTTCAGGTAATAAAATGAAGAAAATCAAAAGCAGTTGTTGGGAAGACATAGACAGATAGTTATGAATTAAATCTGGATTTTTTTGGAAGGAGTGGTGAAGGCAAAGAGCCAGGGCTAGACCATAATTGTAATATAGGTCAGGAAAGACTAAGAGAATAGGCAGGAGTTTAAAAGATTATGTCCTTTCATTCAGGTAACAGATACACACTTAGGGTCACTTGTATTTCTGATGCATGTACTACACATGATATTTGAGTACTATATTGGGATTGAGAAAACACCCATCTATTCATCATTCTAGATGGTCAGGTGGGAAGGACTTCCTTCAGGAGCCTGGTTCTAGGTTGATCCTTGAAGCTAAAACTTATATTTAGGTGTGCCTGGGTGACTCAGTCAGTTAAGTGTGTGACTTCGGCTTAGGTCATGATCTCACAGTTCATGAGTTCAGGCCCCGTGTCAGGCTCTGTGCTGACAGCTTAAAGCCTGGGGCCTGCTTTGGATTCTTTGTGTCCCTCTTTCTCCCTGCCCCTCCCTGCTTGTGCTCTGTCTCTCAAAAGTAAATAAACAATTAAAAATAAACAAATTAAATAAAAATAAAAAAAATAAAAGTTGTATTTAGAGATGAAAAGTGAGAAAGATGGAAACAATACCATAAAAATCTTTTTTAACAAAGATACTCATGCTAATATCCAGATCAAAAAGTTTTACTTTCATAACGTTTTGGCAGTTTTCTTCTGCAAATAAAAGGACAATTAGAAAAGGGATCTATTTTTATTTCCTGGATTCTACTAAATTTCTCCATGGATCCTCTGCTAGTCCTGTTTTCACAGATACATGAATAATTATATATGTGATATATAATATATATAATTATGTGTATGATATATATATATATATTTCTATATGTGGTTATATATTCTCTCATGTATTACATAATATATATTACCTGTAAAATTAATCATGAAGGATATGCAGCATTTCATAGAGATAATAAGACTTCAAGAAGAGAAAACTGTCATTTGAATTAGTTGGTAGGAAATAAATATTGTCAAAAGTACTTCATTATGTTTTAAGTAATAAAATATTACAATTTGGAGCTTCTGTTGTCCTAGGAACTATGATGTACACTTTTTGAAATTTACTTACAGTGAATATCCATTGTAGTGACAGTCCAGTTTATACATTCAGAAGGCTGTCTTTATGGAATTTTTAGAGTTCCTTCACTTTATAGCTTAGAGCTATCCATTAGGGTTGTTGTCAGGCTTTTTTTGTTTTTACCTAAGGCTGCTTCTAATGTCTGTTTTCAAGACTACTGGAATTAGACAATTAACAACATTAGTATAGTTGATGGTCTTGTCTGTAAGAATGGTAATAGGTTTCAAAAGATTAATAGCATGAGTAGAGTTGTATAATGGAACATCTGCAGAATAACCATTAAGCATATTTGTCATAGTAATTTTATTTGTGACTCCTGTAACAGAATTCTCAGTAACCAGCTAATATTTTGTACTGACCAAATACGTATTTGAAAACCTGGTTTTCATATGAATATGTGCCATAGAATGAGGACATTTGGGTTATGAATAATTTAAGCAAAACATAATTGACTATTATAATAGTAACATTACAATTTCAATTCACCTGTATTGTGCCCTGAATTGAATGTTTAACATAAACCAATAAATTTAACTAGCTACTTAATACTAATCAGTAAAAAATTGCATAAACTTATTAATTCATTATAAATATTAAATGAACCAGTATTTTAAATGTTTTAAAATAATTTTAAGAAAGGAAATATACATTCAAGGTGGATTATATTTTTGTTGCAAATTAGTATAAATAATAGCCATATTAACTACAAAGATATATGCAGCTCATATGATCCTTTCAAGCTAATGGATACAATAGCGCATGGTACCATACAATGCAGAGGAGAGAAGCATGTATGTCTGTATCCCAAGTAATCTCTGATGAGTACATTCCATGTGTCCATCTCCAAATAAAAGGTCTTCCTTCACTTGAATCATTTTTTTCCCATTTCAGTTCCACAGTAGAAGCTTATTTTAAACCAGCAGAGGAAATGGCTCCAAGAGTACAGAAAGACTCAAAAATGAATACAAATTCTTGTGCTTGACTCTGGTCTTGGCTTGGGTTCATATTTGTGGCTTCTCTAGAGGGAATATATACCACTTTTCAACTCCTTAATGTTCCTGTTGAAATCACAAAATATATTATCTAGAAGGAGATGTTTGAGCTGGGTCAGGCTCTGCAATGGTAGGTTCAGAATCATGAAAGCTGAGTGAGTTTGTGGGGTCATGAGAAGTTTTCAATGTGGTGGGGTAATTCTGTGAATGGCATGTTAAAGAGAAGATGGTGACATGGTCAAATTCTATGATAGAGAGGTGGGCTGAGTTTAGATTATGTACATCACTGTTTGCTACATTAATGGGATTTTATATTAACTGGAAGGTACTAAGAGTGCTTATAAGGTAGGGTATAGCCATTCTGGTGTCTTCGCAAAAAATGATTTGGCTGAAACAGGATTAGTAGGCAAGAAAAAAAATTAGGAGGCTGATGACCACACTAAGACTATAAACAGAAGATGATGAAGCCCTAGGAAGGCAATAAATAGGGATTAAGAGATTCTAACTAAAGCTCTTACTGAGGTAGATTGGACAAGATTTGATAATGGTCAGCAGAAAATAACAGTGAAGACTGGAGAATCTAACATGCTGTTAGTTATTCCAACACAAGAAAGAGATGAATAGTCACTTTATTAGTACAGCCAAAATTATAAACTAAAGAAAAAGCCTAAGTGAGAGAGAAGTAAGTTTGGCTTTTGGACGTCAGTTTTGAGGTCCCTGTAAAGAATATTTAATACATAGGAATAGTTAATCCTTTATGGAAATTAAATTTGGGATCAACATGAGGATCTTGAGATAATAACCACCACTATGGGAATGAATAATGCCATCCAGGGAGAACTAAGTGAAAAACAGAAGAGGGGGAAATTTCCTCTTAAAAGGGTGGGCAGAGGTGGAGGAACAGAAGGGGAGACCATGGCAGGATTGAAATAAAGGAGATAAAACAACTTTGAAGACAATAGGAAGTAGAAAAAAGATTTTTAGAAATAGGGTGAATCAATATTGCCAGACTGTTAAGCCCTTTAGGATAATTAAACAAAATTTTAGCCTTTGGCTACAGTAATTAGCAGGAAATTAGTAACATTAATAAGAACATTTTTAGTAAAGCAGTGATGACAGTCATTTAGTATTTATCTGACTTAAGGCTTTTAACTACTTTTGTGTCAAAAATAAATGTCTCTTGCAAATAGCCACATTTTTGTTTTCAAAGCAGATACATGGTTCAAATAAACTGACATGGTTGGGACAGGTTAGTTAGACACTTGAATAAGTCTTACCCTACAAAGGACTTTGTTTTGTTTAAATTTACCTATTGCTATTTTAGGCCAACACAAATTATTAAAATAATAACTCAACCTTATGTGTATGATAGCTGACCTGAGAGTTATAGAATAGGGATGACAGAGGCATAAATAGGTCATTCCCCATATTCCTGTAATACGGCAGAGCCAAACAATTCGTATACACACCACATTGCCTTTTAACCTTGCAAAATTAGTTAGCACTTTTATCAGACTAACAGATGAATATACTAAACTACACACGAGACTTTAGAACCAAAACACAGAATGTTATGGAATAAAAGGAACCTGCAAAACCAACCCCTGCAACTCTAAATATTAGGCCTTGAACATTTAATTTATTTGATCAAGAGAACATATTTATTATGGGAAAATCAGGCCTAGAACCCACATTACTATCCTTCAAATGTTTTTATTTCTTTTAAAGAAAAGATGCAAATGTTTGTGTTCCAATCAGATGTTTAATGCAAATTATTTTATTTTAGTCATTTGCACAAATATGCAGTATTTGTTTGAAAAAAATTGCTTAAAAGTTTAAATAAAAAGGGAGTGCCTGGGTGGCTCAGTTAAGTGTCATACTTTGGTGCAGGTCATGATCCCATGGTTCATGGATTCAAGCCCTGTATTGGGCTCTGTGCTAAAGCTCAGAGTCTGGAAACTGCTTTGGATTCCGTCTTTCTCTCTCTTTGCCCACCCTCCGCCCCGCTCTTGCTCTCTCTCTCTTTTACTCAAAAGTAAACATTAATTTTTTTTTTAATTTGAAAAAATAAAAATAAATGTTTATAAGTATGTATTTTTTTCCTCAGTGTACTTCCAGTTTTAAAAAGTGCTCTAGGGGCGCCTGGGTGGCGCAGTCGGTTGAGCGTCCGACTTCAGCCAGGTCACGATCTCGCGGTCTGTGAGTTCGAGCCCCACGTCGGGCTCTGGGCTGATGGCTCAGAGCCTGGAGCCTGTTTCCGATTCTGTGTCTCCCTCTCTCTTTGCCCCTCCCCCGTTCATGCTCTGTCTCTCTCTGTCCCAAAAAAAAAAAAAAAAAAGTGCTCTAATAGCAAGGTGTTGTGATTTTAAAGCAAATTTAGATCAAAGTATTTGTCAGTAATGAAAGATTATCATCGCATAAAATTTACTAAAACTGGAATTGGAGGCATTGGCTTAGCTCTGTTTTATTAAGCCTTCAACCATACAGAGCTGGAAAACATACCCAAAAAGTTTAAAGTGCAGGTAACACAACACAAGATTTCCCTGGAGGGTAATGCTTAAGTCCTGTGCTTCCAAGAATAGCAAGAAGACCAGATAGTCTATCCAATGTCTCTACTAACCCCTTTCCTGTTATGAACTCAGAGTTTCCTAATATTTGAGTGAATTGAAGAAAAATTTAATGCCGCTCAATTCTATCTTAATACATGTTCTAGTGAAGTAGAATTGGCAAGTAAACCAAGAGACTGGCCATACTGTATCATGTCCTAACCAAAGAATGTCCTCATGACATTCCTGTCCCAGTGTAGCCATGGACTGTCTCCCCTGTGGTCATGAATCTTTGAAGGTGTAATTCTTACTCACCAGTGTTATATGTGCTGCATGGTACCCAAGTCTGACTGGCCATGATCATAAACAAAAGGGGGAAGGAGGTCAGCATCATCTAAACTCCATCTGCCAGTTCCTTTATCATAAGCATAACAGAGCAGGAACTGGGTTTTGCCAAACATGTTGCACTAATTATCAACATTGTAGAGGAAAGCACTGTGTCTCAGAAACGGAGAATGGCTTTCCTCAGAGATTTCTGGCTTCTTGAGCAGTAGGATGTCGATGACTGTAGAGCAAATGGCTGAAGACCACCATTCCTTCAAGTTTTCACGTGCCTATAGGAACACTTTTCAGAGGCTTTGTCCTAGTAGACATGAGCCTAAAGTTTTACTTATGGGTTTGTCATCTCCTTTACATAGAGACACCAGAGCAAGATGGTCCCTGGCCTTGGGCCAGACCCATATCTGTGTCTACCAGTCCACCAATTCTGAAAGATGGTTTTATCTTCCTCTCAAAAGACCAGACAGCACACCCAAAGGGTTTAGTGGCTTTTTAATAAAACAGCTTAAATCACAAAATGACTTGTTACACACCTGTATCCCAGAAGCATGTTTCACATATATGTAACTATAGATGAAGAAATTCTTCTCAGCAAAAGCAGCGTCTGCTTCACAGTGATCATCCAATCCTAAAAATAAAGAGAAACATACCAAAATGAGAAATTAGCAGCAGGCATGGCTCCAGAGCCTTTCTCATCCCATGTCTAAGGACATACAAAAAAACCCATGCAAGAAGGACAGAAATGGCAGCCATCTAACATCAGCAGGGTTAGTGAACAGACCCTACTCACTGTGCTAGTACAAGCCTCTACCTCCTCTTTGTCTGGACTTCCTTGTGCTCTATTGTCTACCTTTTCAAATCACTTTCTCTGACTCACAGCTTTGTTTCCTAATCTCAATCTTGTTCTCCTCTGATTTGCTTCATATCAATGACTAATAAAGCAATTGAGTGTTGTCTCCCAACCCCTACCTCAATCTGGGTTTATGATTAAACAAAATACTCTGAAACATGCTAAAATACACTAGTGAATAACCTGCATTGAAAAATTAAGGTTATATAAGCACAATGCTTCAAAATTTAGAATGGAATGCCTCCCTAATCCTGCTTATTTGGAATCATATGTGTACGATTTTATAAATGCAGAGAAAATAGTTATTGTAAATGTTTCCTTAAGTTTAATTTATTGCTGAAATACACAATATACAATATTGTATTGTATACAATACAATATATTTTCTTCTTTTTTTCTCCCCCACCTCCTTCTCTTTTATCCTTCCTTATCCTTTCATTTTGGCATTGGTTTTATTTTTATCTTTTAGAAGTTTTTTCAAAAATTTTTTAATGTTTATTTTTGAGAGGGAGAGAGCAAGAGAGACAGAAAGCAAACAGCAGAGGGGCAGAGAGAGAAGAAGACACAAAATCTGAAGCAGGCTCCAGGTTCTGAGCTGCCAGTACAGAGCATGACGCAGGACTTGAACCCATGGACCGTGAGATCATGAACTGAGCCGAAGCTGGACACTCAACCAACTGAGCCAGCCAGACGCCTCCTAGGAATTTTAGTATAAAGTTAAATTGTATAATTTAGGAGAGAGTACAGTGATAGACTGTTATTGTTATTAGTAGTAATAGCAATCTCAGTACTAACAAGAGCAGTATCAACTTCATCATCATCATCACCATAGTTTTTACATTAACTCAAGTAAATATTGCCAGAGTTTACATGCCAGCATTATGTCCCCCCAAATATGTAGTGAAATTCACTTATTTAACTTCTGAAAATGCCATCATAGAGAATGATATCAAATAGTTCTGCTTCTTTAGCTTGGTAGAAATTAACTAGATATATGGATTGGCCTGATTCTTTACCTGAAGAATAGCATATAAATTTAAAGTTATATAGTCTTAAAGTCATAATATCAAATTGATAGTTTAAAATTAGAATAAAAGACATATTCAAAGTATCAACCCATGTGTAACTATTTTCTGTGGTTCTCATTTTCACTTTCAATATATCATAGGAAGTGCTCACATAGTAATACATACAGTCTGGCTCTAAATAAATAGGTCAAATATCCTGAAGTAAAATAAGAGAATTAATACCTTAACCTCAAATGGTTCTGTTTTGAAAATATATCTTGGAATATGGGAAATATTCAAAATGTAGGAAATAGAGGAAATACATTCAAGAGAATTTGATAAATATGAAAGACTATAGAATATATAAAAGAAGTTTTTTTCTCTGAATAACTTGAGTCTGTATCTGCTTGAAGATTGAAACCTCTTCTAGAAAATTCTAGGTGGGAGATTTAATTAATAAAGTGTCATTTAAAAGTTAATGATACTTGGGGCACCTGGGTGACTCAATCGGTTGAGCATCTGACTTCAGCTCAGGTCATGATTTCGTGGTTCGTGGGTTCAAGTCCTGCATTGGGTTCTCTGCTGTCAGCACAGAGCCTGCTTCAGATTCTCTGCCCCACACTCTCTCTGCCCTTCCCCTGCTGTTTTCTCTCTCTCTCAAAAAAATAAATACATAAATAAATAAATAATGATACTTAACAAAGATTTGATTTTAGTAATTAAAATTATAATGTATAAAATATTGAGGTCATATGGATACATACAAAATTCAAAACATGCATATGGAAATTGGCTTTATTCATATGCTTTCAAAATTTTATAGAATAAGATATAAATCCATTTTCTCAATTTTCTTTTATATTCTTAGAAGATATATATATTTATATTTATATATAAAGTAACATAACAAATATAATTTTGCAACATATAATTAAATATTTAACATTTACAGAAAAGGGCAGTCATATTTTTATGCCACATAAGAGTTCGATCTTCAGGAGCAATTAAATTAAAAATTCAAAATTAAATGTAACACACTACGTCTTTTGGAAGCTTTATTTGTTTTTTTTATTTTAATCCTAGTATAGTTAACATACCATGTTATATTAGTTTCAGGTATAGAATATAATGATTTAACAATCCTACACATTACTCAGTGGTCTTTGAGATAAATATGCACTTAATCCCCTTAACCTATTTCACCCATTTCCCCACCAGCCTCCCCTCTGGTAACCATCAGTTTGTTCTCTATACTTAAGATCTGTTTTTTAGTTTGCCTCTTTTTATTTGTTTTTCTTAAATTCCACATGTGAGTGATCATATGGTATTTGCCTTTCTGACTTATTTCACTTAGCATTATATTCTCCAGATCCATCCATGTTGTTGCAAATGGCAAGACTTTATATGTTAAGAGATAAATCCCTTTTCTCAATTTTCTTTTAGATTCTTGGAATATATATATATATATATATATATATATATATATATATCATAAATACATTATGCAACATATAATTAAAAACTTCATATTTATAGAAAATGGCAGTCTTATTTTCTCCATTTAATTATTGATGGACACTTGGGATGATTCCATAATTTGGCTCTTGTAAATAATGCTGCAATGAATATAGGGATATATATATCTTCAAATTAGTGTTTTCATATTCTGTGGGTAAATATACATAATGGGATTACTGTATCATATGTTCTATTTTTAATTTTTGAGGAACATTCATAGTGTTTTCCATAGTGACTGCTCCAGTTTGTATTCCCACATTGCAGGAGAGTTCCTTTTCCTCCACAAGCTTACTAATATGTGTTGTTTTTTGTGTTTTTGATTTTAGTCATTTTGACAGATGTGCAGTGATATCCCATTGCAGTTTTGATTTGCATTTCCTGGCTGATGAGTGATGTTGAGCATATTTCATGTGTCTGTTAGCCATCTGCATGTCTTCTTTGGAGAAATGTCTGTACATGTGTTTTCCCATTTTTAATTGGATTATTTTTCTGGTGTTGAGTTGTAGGAGTTCTTTATATATTCTGGATACTAACCCTTTATCAGATATGTCATTTGCAAATATCTTCTCCCATTCAGTAGGTTTTCTTTTAGTTTTGTTGGTTATTGCCTTTGCTGTACAGAAGTTTTTGTTTTGATATAATCCCAATAGTTCATTTTTGCTTTTGTTTCCCTTGCTTAAGAGACCTATCTAGAAAAATGTTGCTATGGCTGATGTCAGAGGAATTACTGCTTTGCTCTCTTCTAGGATTTTCATGGTTTCATCTCTCACATTTAGTTCCTTAATCCATTTTGAGTTTTATTATGCTTGATGGTGTCATTGAATTACCTAGTCTATTTTCATTTATTATTATTACTTTCATCTCTCCTGTTCATCCTGATTGCTTTCCTTGACTCTGTCCTCCAGGTCACTGGTCCATTCTTTTGCTTCCTCTAGTCCATTATTTTTTCCATCCTGTGTATTTTTTTTAATATATGAAATTTATTGTCAAATTGGTTTCCATACAACACCCAGTGCTCATCCAAAAAGATGCCCTCTTCAATACCCATCACCTGCCCACCCTCCCTCCCACCCTCCATCAACTCTCAGTTTGTTCTCAGTTTTTAAGAGTCTCTTATGCTTTGGCTCTCTCCCACTCTAACCTCTTATCTTGTGTATTTTTAATTTCATTTATTGAGATCTTCATCTCTGACTGTTTCTTTGTTATGTTTTTCTATCTTTTCATTGATGGTCTCACTGAGGTCCTCCATCCTTTTCTCAAGTCCAAGTGAATATCTTTATGACCATTATTTTAAATTGTCCATCAGGCATGTTACTTATCTGTGTTTTGCCTACGTTTCTTGCTGTGATTTTGTCCTGTTCTTTCATTTGGAACATATTCCTGCATCTCCTCATTTTTTTCTCTCTGTGTCTGTTTCTGTATGTTATGAAAGTCAGCTCTATCTCCTCCTCTTGAATGTAGTGAACTTATGAAGAGGAGGTCCCATAGTGCTCTGCAATGCAGTGTCTCTCTTGTTCAACAGAACCTGTCACTTTAGGAGTGTCTCCTACGTGTTGCATGCATCCTGATGTTGTGGAAAGATGTTTTGCTTTCAGTCCAGTCATTTGTAATTGTTCTCTTTGTCTGTTATGGGCAGAGTTTGGTCCCTCTGTTGTTGTTGCTTGGCCATTCTGGGGCCATCTTGGAATTATATTGAATCAGACCAATTATTTACCAGACAACCAAACTACAGGAGAACATGAAGGCAGGGTGAATGGTAACAGCAAGATCCACACCCATGGAAGGGGACCTGTAGCTTCTGGCGAATGAGGCAGGCTATTTAAGCATATGGTAGAGACAACACACGGTGTTAGCAAGCTTTTAACTGGTCTTCTTTGGTAGCGGACCTGGAATTGAGGCCTGGTTGGAGGCAGTGTGTCCACAGGAGAATACATGGGTGGGACACACTATTAGGAAGTTAGGTAGCCAGTGTTGTCACTCTGCTGGTTCCTGACAATGTCCATGTGTCTAAGCTTCAGGGTGGTGGAGGGAAATGATGCCTGCCAGCTGCTTTGGTCCTGGAGAAATCCCCAATGAGCCTTGCATCTTTAGCAAATGCTCTGAGATTAGTAAATAAATATACCACATATTCTCCAGGGGGTTTTCAAACTGCTGCCTCTGTGCTATATATCTATAGGGCTGTTTTTTTGGTACTGTCTCTTTAAGGGCAGGGTGAATTTCCTGTCACCCTCCTGGTGTGATATTCTATTTCTCTCCCCTCTCTGTGTCCATGGGGTCTTTCTCTCCCACAGAAAGTCCAGCAGGTTTGCTTAGCTCCTCACCTGTCTCCACCCTTCCTACCCTTTTTGATGTCTCCTCATCCCTACATTTAGCTGGGGAAAGTTTGTTGAGTCTTCAGGTCATTTTCTGGGTTATTTACACTGATGGGAGGAGGTGAGCTTAGGGTCCTTCAACTCCACCATCTTCCCTGGAAGTCTGTAACAGTTTATTTTGATGAACTTCAACCTCTGTTAATATCTTGGGCCAAAATCTAACCACTGTTAGACTTCCACAAGGAAAAAAAAATGAGACAGCCTATCCCATTACATGATCAACATTTAAAAGTAAAATTTTACCAAAAATATACAAATAGCATCATTAGAACATTTATTCTGGTCTACTGGGGAGGCTAGCAAACGTCTTTTTAGCATCAGTTTGGGAGACCTAATTCTCTGTCTGGTCATTAGCTTTCAGCTGCCAAATTATAGACATCAGTGTTCCATGGGGAAAGCACTTCAGTTTCAGGTATTTGAAGAGTTAGTGTTTTTTGAGTGCTACTAAGATATGTGACATCAGGTATCAATTTATACTTATACATAAAAAATGAAAATATAGCATCTATAACAAAAAGATGACCACCCTTAAAATTATATCATAAAGAAAGTAGCATAGGGTTTATGACTGCATGCACAAGAGTTTATTACTCTATGAATCAGTTAATCTTTCAGTTCTTTTAGTTACTCTTTGGTAGGGTAAATAATTATTTCAATATTGCCATTTATTTATAGTATTTAAAGACTATGAATTTCATTAGCCTCATATATGAGTTTAACAAACATAAATATATTATATTTCAATATTCAATTATTAGGCATTCTTCCTAAATTAATGTTGTTTTCTAAAAGTGGAGATCATAATTTTGCCTTCCCTCTTATTGTGAAAAGATAGTATCCCCTTTTCCTCTTTTTCACATGAATATTTTTCTGGGTATGTTCCTTGATTCAGAAATCTAGGAACCAAAAGGACAATCTCTCCCATCTCCATATAATGTATCCTAATAGAACAGAGAGAAGAATATTCCGATCAAAAATTCCCTTTGGTTTCCTTTAATTGACATGAGTAACAAGCCATTTTTCAACGTTTATTTATTTTTGGGACAGAGAGACAGAGCATGAACGGGGGAGGGGCAGAGAGAGAGGGAGACACAGAATCGGAAACTGGCTCCAGGCTCTGAGCCATCAGCCCAGAGCCTGACGCGGGGTTCGAACTCCCGGACCGCGAGATCGTGACCTGGCTGAAGTCGGACGCTTAACCGACTGCGCCACCCAGGCGCCCCAGTAACAAGCCATTTTTATTTTCTTCCATGACATTGAACTTTAATGACTTCAAACCAGTTGTTTTTCAGAATGCCCTCTATATCAGCATGCTTGATTGTTTTCTCACAGTAAGATTCAAGTTAAACATTGTTGGGAGGGGAAAAAATATGGGTGATGATTAGCTAAATTTGGATTACCAGAATATAAACAGAGAGTCTTAGGTTGCTGACCATTGTATGGATTTGGTGCTTTTTGTGTCATGTGTTGATGCTGATGCTAGGTCAGTGTAGAGCTGAAATAGGAAATATTCCACATATGTAGTAGGCAGATTTATGATCCTCCTCCCCCCGGCTCCCGCCACCACCCAAGTTCTCATCCACTGGCTATTCCAAGGAACACTAATCTAGGTACTTCTGTGAAATACTTTGCAGATGGAGATGAGATTATTAAGTGACCTTAAAAATAAGTTTATCCTAAATTATTATCCTGATTATCCTAAATTATTTGGAAGGCCCAATTACACAGACTTTAAGAGGAGAGTAGTGTGAAAGATGTGTCGAAAGAGGGAGTGAGATGAGAGATGAGGCCGAGGAAAAGCTGGACATGAAACTTGAGAAAAATTAGACTGTCAGTGCCATTTAGAAGATGGAGAGGCGGGGGTGGGAGCATGGACCCAGAAAAGCAGACAACCTCTGTAGGCTGAGAATGACCCCCCAGTGACAGCCCAGCAGGGAAGCAGGGAGCATCGTCCTACCACCTCTAGGAAATGAATTCCGCCAACTACTTGAATGAATTTAGAATGGGATTTACTACCAGAGCCTTCAGACAGGTAGAAGTTTTTCCAGCCCTTGATTTCAGCCTTATAGAACTCTATGCAAAAGACTCAGCTGTGCCACACTGTACCTGAACTTTTGATCTACAGAATTCTGACAATGAATGTGTTTCTTTTTAAATTACTAATTTTGTGTTACTTTTTAAAGAAGTGATTGAAATCCAATACAACAGAGGAATGGTTGTGGTTTCCTCAATAGGGCATTTTAGTAGCCCTTTTTTTAGAAGGTAGTGAGGGTGGAACATGCGCCATGTGACTCTGGGTCACTTCCAATAAGAAATGGTTTTCTTATTTGTATATATACCATCTCCTTCACCATCAGCTGACTTGAAGGCAGGCACACCAAGAGATACTCAAGGAGTGTATTTTGAGCATGCCAAATTACCTTACAATTAAAATAAGGTATGTCAGGATCCAAAGGTATATAGAATTGAGCAGCTTTAGCATAGTTGTTTTCTGAGTCTTGTTTAGCAAACACTGTCACCCATTCTTTTGAGCTTTATTATATTTTCTTTTTCTAAGGAAATTTTTATTATGTTTATTTGTACATTTATGGGAAGACAATTATAAAGGACTGTCTTAGACTTCAAGAATACTCCTTTTCATGGATTTTGTTGTCCATATTTTTTATTTTAATGAACTGTGATACAATAAAAACTGCCCATTCACTCACTCATTCATTCATTCATTCATTCAAGAAATGTGCATTGAATGTCCTCTTTTGCCAGGCATTGTTCCCATTAATACTTTTGTGAAAATGCAGCTGGTAAATTGATTTCACATGGTGAATATGAAAAGTAAGAGTTCACCATATTAAGGGGTTAGTAATGGTACGCTTCCTACATCCTGTGCAACACTCCCAAGTTAACATACTCAGTTTTCTTAAGGTTAGTATTTGTTAAAAGGTTATATCCTGGATTGTTATGGGCTTCTTCCCACTTAGATACCACTCTGCATTCAAATATGAGGAGTCCATTTAATACCCTAGGGTTTCCCAGGACTATTATAAATAAACATCAGCCTTCCCTGTGCCTGTATCTCCTGCTGCTATAAGCTCACTAATTTCTCTATGTCGTTCTCTAGAATTTATGTGTACCATGTGTAAACATGGATTATTATATATACACATACTTTCTACTCCTGTCTATTGAGAGAGCCTAGCATCAGTGACAGCACAGTGGCAATGAACACAATCTGCATTCCAATTTTGCTTTCTATTAAAAAGAGCTAGCACTCCTTGCAGAAATGGCTGATTCTATCCTATTTTGGATAGGAAGTATATAAGAGGATCCACCTGAAAAGTTCGTCTCATACATCTAGTGAAATGGAGAGCAATTGAAGGAATTTGAACGTATCAACAAAACCTGATTTATGCTTGAAAAAAGATTCACTCTGGCTGCCATGTTGGAAATAGACTCCAGTAGTTAAGAACAGGATCAAGGACACCTGGTAGGAGACTAGTACATTAATCTAGATTACAGAAGATGGTAGAAATAGTGAGAAGTGCTCAAGATTCTTAATATATATTGAAGATGAAGTCTAGGATATCCTGATTAATTAGAGGTAGAAATAGAATGTACATTAAAGGGTGGTGGTGTGTATATGCATGTGTGAGACAAAGAGGGAGGGAGAAAGTTAATTCCAGCCCACAATTTCCAGAGTTTTGCTCTGAGCTACTGAGTTTACATTTTCAAAAAGTGAGATGGATAGACAATAGGAGAAAAGAAATTTGGTGGGTAGAGGGGAAAAGTCGGGAAATCAGTCATATGCATGCTTATTTAAAGCTATCTATAGGCTTCTAAATATAATTAGGCATTGGCAATGATCTATAGCTAAGGGTAGAAAGCTGAGCTAAGGATACAAATCTGGGGATCATCAGTACATTGCCCGTATTGAACTAGGAAACTGGGTCAGATCATCAAGTGAGTCAGCATACACACGAAGAAAAGGTCCCCAGACAACCTTGGCATGCTACTACAATCACTGATTTTATGTCTTCAGTTCTAAATACAATTTGATCTCAAATACTGTTTTTGCTAAGTTGAATTTTAATAATGATTATCACTGCTCTAAAAAACCATGACTTAGCAGGGAGATTTTAGGCCTTCTGAGGATACCAGTGGTGTTAGTTGTTTTTGAGCAAAGACTTTTTAATCACCGTTCCCTGAACTTTCTAAAGCTACTAAAAATAGTCCAATAATTGCAAAATATAAATTTGTTACTACAGTGTATATAGGGGTTAGAGCACACCTTTTATAATTTTAAATGTTCCATTTGGCCTATTAATCCATAGAACTTTTTGCATTTTATTTCATGACAAAACTTCATTTGTCTCATTGGGAAAAACACTTCCCGGTCTAGCAAAATTGACTCTTCATGAATATGCAACAGGTTTAGCTGCTTTAAGTTCATCTCTCACATAGTTCTCAAACCCTAGAATTGGAATAGTCCGTTTCCAAATTAGGTGATAAAAGTAGCCTTATGGCTTTTTAGAGTAATTCATAGGTTTTGGAACCAGAAGGTTTTGAATCACACTCTCTACTACTCGTCTTAGGTACATTTTGCAATGCTTTTAAATGTCAATTTCCTGATTTATAAATTGTAGTTGGTAGTAATACTGACAAGGATACTATTTAGAGTGACTAGAAAAAATCTGCTTATAATGCTTAGAAAAATAAGTAATAGCTAGCTGTTGTTATAATATGTAGCTAACACCATCTCTAATATTATTGCACTGGCGTCATAAATTCATTATCTCCTTTTAAAAATTACCTGGAACCTAGAAAGTACATAATGTGTGGGTCCTATTCTGATTATTATTAGCTTTTCACTGCAAAGTCAAGAGAAGAAGCCGCTTACCTCTAAAAATCCTAAGTAAGACAATTTTAAGAAACTCTTACACTATTGTTTCCTGTGTATTTTTATTTCCAGGGATTATAAACAATTTCTAAAAATTTCCCTTATTTTATGAAATGTTTGGATAGTAAATATCAAACTTTAAAAATTTTTTTTTCAACGTTTATTTATTTTTTGGGACAGAGAGAGACAGAGCATGAACGGAGGAGGGGCAGAGAGAGAGGGAGACACAGAATCGGAAACAGGCTCCAGGCTCTGAGCCATCAGCCCAGAGCCTGATGCGGGGATTCGAACTCCCGGACCGCGAGATCGTGACCTGGCTGAAGTTGGACGCTTAACCGACTGCGCCACCCAGGCGCCCCTCAAACTTTTAAATGTTTATTTATTTGAAAGACAGAGGGGGTGGGAGAGAGAGAGCATACATGTGTGAGCAAGAGAGGAGCAGAAAGAGGGAGAAAGGGAATCTCAAGCAGGCTCCACATGCTCAGCCCAGAGCCAGAGGCCGGGCTCGATCTCACAAACATAACCTGAGCCAAAATCAAGAGTCTGATGCTTAACCAACTGAGCCACCCAGGAGCCCAACAAATATCAAACTTTTTGAAAATAGTGAATATTTTCTATTAGGGTATTCTTTATTTTTGAATTAACTTTCTTATACTTAGTAATTTAGGGACAATTAGAACTGTAATAAAAATATTTCACATATGTATTAACAATTTAGTGTTCCTAGTATACCTACAATTTCTTCAGTTCATTCTTCAAAATGTGATGTATGTTTCTCTGAAAACAAAAATTGGATACAGTTATGAAATAGGACAGCTGATTTGAATTTCTGGCAGACAAATTCACAAATTCATGTTTAAAATGCTGCTGTGCAAAAGTTAACATTCTACCTATAGCTGAGATCACCTTTTTCTAAGTGTTTTTTATTTTCTTTAATTTTTTTCCTGTCCCTGGTGTATGTCTCAAATTTTGAGTATAAGACTAGCACCCAGGGACTATTTCAAATTCATAAAATCTATATAGAAAAAAAACTTAACATTTTAGGCATATTTTGCTGCACTGACAGATATCCATAAATTAAGAAATGCTTATTTTTCTGCTTAGCACTATAACCATCTGCTTAAAAAGTGTTGGTTAAATATGATATCGCAGGTCCTTCATTAAATGAGACACCCGAGTTTCATTTTGGGCTCCAATGAACAATTCCGAATGCCATTCAAAGTGACAGTTCAGGTCTGCTCTTTTTTTTTTTTTTCTCGCAGACATTTGCAAAACTTTCATGTTTTTGAGATGATCTTCAGAGAGAAACAATCTAAATGAGGTGGGGTTGACTGCTTGCAAGTTCTCACAATGCAGCAGCTGAATAGACAGCTTTCCACAGTCCTGTAACACATGGTCTGTCTGGTTTATAAACCACCAGATTGATTAACGGATCCCATGAAGTCCTAGTAGAATAAGAAACTGCAACTCCTGTGTGTAAATCAGGCCTTGACAAGCCGTAAATATGAGACATATGGTGTCTGTTTTAGAGCACAGGCTTTGGAGTTCAGCAGAACAGGGATCACATCTTGGCCTCATTGCTTACAGTTTGACCTTGGGAATATTTATGTTCTGGGTCTCATTTTCTCCAATTGAAAATAAAGATAATAAAAGCTACCTCACAAATTGTTTGACAGATTAAATAAGCTCATATGTGTGTACAGTGTCTGATACTCATTAGCACCAATCAAAAATAACCATTTTATAAAATGTGTTGTCACTCCTGGGGCTGGCTTTGTGTTGTCACAATTGATAAAGGCATTTAGCTTAGCAGCTCAACCCCATACAATGCCTGAGAAAATCAAAACCAAGCATGATTTATTTCTTAAGGAAACCCATCTTCATTAGTGGGGGTAACATAGTGGTTTGCAAGTTATCTGCCTTAAAACCCACAATGTTTCTGTCTTCACCTAGGTCAGTGTCTCTGACTTCACAGCCAACTGTGCTGCTTGGTACCTTGTCCCCATTCTCAGTGTGTGCCTAGGAATTTTTCTCATATTTAGTTGTCCCTTATTTAGGACATGGATTCCAGTCCTCTTGAACAGAGCCCTGACAGATGGCCAGGCTTAAATATTCCTCTTTTTCTAGCAAACAATTTTTTAACCTTTTGACCCAACTCCTGGCTAAATTCTCATTTTCACTTGGGTCTATCATAACACCCAATGTAATTGTGCTCTAGAAATAGGATGTTCCTACCATCCTGGCATCCTGGGCAAGCTGGACCATACTAAAAATACTAGAATGTAGGTCTCTGCTCACTTCTATGGTCTGATTAGTTCTCTAGTTTACCTCTTTGCTTTTTGTGCTTAGCTGCTGCCCGTTGACAATGGAAGATGTGCTGTATAGCCTGGATGTACTTGTGACAAGCACTGTTTTCTCTCTGTCCCACGGCAATGACCCTTTCTCCCTCACTACCCTGATCCTGTTTTTGTTTGGATAGCAGTGTGCCCAACTTTGAGTGTGAACTGTTCCAATACTCTTATGTTAATCATAATTCCTTTTACGAGTGATTGTTTTAGGTGCAGGCATGTAACCCAGTTTTTACCAAGATCTAAGAGGAAGACAACTGGGAGACTTTTAGAGAGATTATTCTTCCTGATTAATAAAAGAAAGAAAAAAGAAATCTATATGAGGAGACACTAACCCTTTGTTCTCTCTACCACCCTTTACTGTTTTGAACATCATGGAAGAGGGTCCAAAACCTGGATCTGAGGCACTTATCTTTCAAACATTAGGTGACAAACCTGGGGATGGAATTCAAGGCAGTGATGGAATAAACCAAGTAGGCGAGAGCCTAGGTTCTCGAAGGCATCACTGATGTATGGAAGAGTAAGACACTGCCTAACTCTGTGGTTTCTGTTAGTATCATTTTACCAGACTCTTCATTTGATTTTAAGTTATATTTAGCCTGAATATCCTGATTCAAATGATATGCATAGTAATAAATGAGGGTTCTTTTAAAAATTGTATTAGCATTTAAGGGATCTAAACCTTCTTTGCCGAAGGATCCACTAAATCATAAATTTCCTACTTTTTCAATGACAACTGAGCAAACAATAAATCAGCTTGAGACTTTATTTTATTTTACCTTATTTCATTTTCACTTACTCCCTTTCTTTCCATATGGAAGAACATTTATTAATTCAATAATCACTTATGTCCTCAATGTAACCAGTAAGTGCCCTTTAGGAGAGCAGAAAATTGACAAAGAAAGATGAAAATTGCTCCTAAATAACTATAATACAGAGCAACATATGATGAATAAGCGATGAGCAGTAAGATGTGGGTTTATTGAACGTAGAAAGGTTACTTCCATTAAACTCTTTCTAAATCACATATCCTAAAGAAGGGGAATGGACATCTTGAAATTATGGAAATAATGAAATTTTTGAAGTGGGGCAGAAAATTTGAGTTTGATTCACCACTGCTTACCAGAGAAATGATCCTACACTAGTTAATTAAACACTGTTTTGAAGTTTACATACTTATAAGATGAAGATAATGACACCTTATTCAGGGAGTTGTTGGTAAGTTGAACTCTGCATATGAAACCCTGCAGGCATGGTTGTTCCACATATTTTAATTATTGCATTCATCTTAGATGTACAGAATGAATGGTTTGGAATAAGAAGAGTCTTTGTCTTGTATTTGAATATTGTGTTGTCATGAATTCATTCAATTTTTTTCTTAAAACAACCCTAAAAGGCAGGCTGTAGAGCTAACATCATCAATAATATGAGTAAAGGAGATTCAGGTGTTGTGTTGTTTTGTGAAAAGTAAACTAAATGGGAACCTATATTACCTGAAATCCAGTCTTATTTCTATACAAACCTGGCCCATGACCACAGGTATGCCAGATAACCTCTCATACCCACACAGAGAACACACTTAATTCTTTATAAACTAGAGATACTCAAACAGACACACTCTAATTCCCACTATAACTCTTTGGCTACTGAAATGACATAGTCTTCAAGAACATAGGATCTGGGACTTGAACTCACATACTTTCATTTTGAGTCCAATATATTTTTTGGTGAGGCCCTGAATGATAACTTAATTAAATAGGATTTAGACCACTGCACAAAATGGTCCCACTTTCAGTGTCTCTAATACTCATTGATTATCCTTCTGCCATTTACAGTTTCAGATTAAAAGAATAATTTACTATCCTATATGAAAGATCAACTAGTTGATTAAATGAAGTGATGAGGCTAAGAAAAAGGATTAGACATCCCATCAACAAAGAGAACAACCGATGACCAGAACTTGTTTTAAAATACCCTTCTCTAATAAAATAAATTGAAACTTCTTGGATGATTAGTTGGATTTGGGGCTTAAAAGGGAAAATATAAGATGAGGTTAGAGTACCTTTGTAGTGACAAAAAATAAGTATATGTTTGAAAAAAAAAAATGCAGGGACATGTGAAAGGGACCCAAGAGTGAAACAGAAAGAGCATCCAATTGACAAGAGGCTCAAACAATTTGAACAACACAATAAATAACATTTATTTTTAATAACATTTATATTGAACTGAATTACAACACAGAATAAAATAAGCATCCATAAATCCATACTGATATAAATATATAAATGAATAAATAGAGAAGAGATAAATCTTCCATACAGAAGTACTCCAAATAATTTATGTTGGCAATCCCCCTACAGTGGGTTAGGCAGTAGAGCTAAATCCCACCCCCCAAACACACAGTGCAAATGCTTTGCTGGCATAGGATGTATACAGTGATTTTCTTCCAAAGACTAGAATATGTAAAGGTCCAGGGAATGTGAGGATATAGTAGGGGCTGCCGATGACTACATGGTAGAGGAACCTGCCAAACACTACCTGGGCTAGGTGACCAAGGTTTACATCAACAGTGATGTAAACATGTTGCTGTTGCGTGTCCCTGATATAATGTGATCAGAAAGGCACTTCATCTCTATGATACCTCCCCAAACACAAAAGTCCAGTGTAACAAAAGGGAAAACATCACACTGACCTATATCAAAGAACATTCTACAAACTACCTGAGTAAAAAACTTTTCAAAGTCATGCAGCAGGAGGAAAGACTGAGAAACTTTTACAGACCAGAAGAGGCTAAAGAAACAGGATGACTGAATGCAATGTGGTTCCCTCTAAGGGATCCTGACATAGAAAAAGACATTAATGGACAAACTAGTAAATGAAATAAAAAGCCTAGAGTTTAGTTAATAATGTGCCAGTGTTGGTTACTTGTGACAATTACTCCTTGGTAATATAAGCTGATAACAATAGGGTAAACTAGGTGAGGAGTATATAGTACATTTTTCTGTAAATCTTCATCTGTTTTAAAATTAAAAGTTTATAGGGCATCTGGGTGGCTCAGTCACTTAAGCATCTGACTCTTGATGTCACTTCAGTTCATGATCTCATGGTTTGATTTGTCAAATGGAGCCCCCCCCACTTTGGGCTCTGTGCTAACAGTCTGGAGCCTGCTTGGCATTCTGTCTCTTCCTCTCTCTCTCACTGCCCCTGCCCTGCTCTCACTCAGTCTCTCTCAAAATAAGTAAATTTTTTAAAAAGTTTATTAAAATGAAAGATTTGTAAGTCATATTCATTTCTATTATTTTAATATTTAGGAATATAATATTGAGAAAGAATTCTCTTGCATAACATATGAAGAAATGTGCCCTTTTTACTATTATTTTGTATCTGTTATTCTATCTATTGTCACTTTATTAGCATAAGTATATTTGAAGGTCACCAATTTTTACATATGTAAAACAGCTTCTTACTCCACCAAAAAGACAGATGAGCTACTTATTCCTTCAACTGGCCTTGACATGACCTCTGCTTTTGCTTTTAATAAGTAACTGGCTTAGGGACAATCTTGCTTTTTTTCAGTTCCAAGTGTATTTTAATCATCATTTAACTGCCACCATCATTTCCTGGCCACTAGTGCCTTATCTTAATAAGTTTTTCAGTTATAATATGTTAATAATTAAAATACTGTAGCTGAAAAAATTATGATATTCTTATTAATGATGTATTTTCCCCTACCGATATAATTAGTTGACATTAAAAAAAAAACTGTCAAAAGTAATCCTCTACAAAATGAAAACTTTTCAAAAGGAAATCAGAATAATGCTACATAAGTAGTGTAGAGCTAGGGAATTTAGACTTAGGCCTTAAGGAAATGCCCTTAGTCTCTATGTCTTGCTATGTTGGGAACTCACATGTAATTTATGATAGTGTGCTCTCATTTACTTTTCATTCTATGCAGGGACATCTCTTGGATTATGTTTGCCACTTTCTTTAGGTCATGAATGAGATTAACCTTGCAAGTGGGAGGAGGAGCACAGTCTAATCCTGGGCATTAGCTGCTTGGGGAAGTGGCATACCAGTACTGGGACCACTGGCTGCCCAGTGGTGCTCACTCACATACAGCTCAAGGTAAATGCAGACTTTGTGCTGCCATCCAATTCAAAGAGGTCAGCTGCCTCTAAGAGCTGTTGCTGTCAGGCAGTGGACAAGCCTGATGACTTTTCCTCAGTGAACTTGACTTCTTTTCATTTCACTAAGTTAATAAACTATTTAAATATATGTGCTGCCATAGACTCAGCAAAACATATAGAGCATGTTGTTTTAGAACCAGGATTGAATCTGTCCCTTCCACATTACTATGTGTATAAACCATTTAGAATCCCTGTGATGTGGTTACTGTATGTGCATTAGGAGGCCATTCATATATACTTCATATCGCTATCTTGAACATAAAGTGAGATTGTGCACAGATGCATACACACACATACACTCATATGCACACATTTACAATTGAAGTTCAAATTTAAGTCGAAGTAAAACGGAGTCAAGAGTTTGTTGACTTTGTAGAATTTGCCTAAATGACAACTAAACTAGTTACCCATTTTATGAATAATGGAGATGGAGTGGTTTTTTTGAAATCATTTTTTCAAGGATATGAATGTGACATATAGGATCTCCATCCACGAACCCAAATGTGGATGATTTCTTCATTCTCTGTTACTGAACATAATTCCCACCTCCATCCTATCTACTTTAAATATAATAGAAATCCTTTGTCGTTTGGAGGACTTTTGTTCTGGATCGTGTCAGGTTTTGGGGAGTAGAGTGAGTGGAGTTGGGGGTCAGTGTGTACGTCACATTATGTTATTGTTATTGCATGTGTTGACCCAGTCTTTTGGCACATTCAGGTCTGAAATCTGCTGCTGCTGTACAATGATTTTTGCAGGGATTCTCTTGCAACACAGCCTAGCTTTGTCTTCGGGTTCTTCTTTCTCCCCAGTGCTGCTGCCTATCTTACCACCTAGTCACGATGCTAACGTACCCCCAAAGCTTCTCTACCCTTGTGTTTCTAATCTAGGAAATCTCTTTCTACCTTATCATTGAAGGAATGAAAATATAGAAATATATTTCTTGCTCCTTCTAAGATATTCTTCTATGTCTATCTATGTCTGTCCCCAAAACTGCTTTTGTCCATCCTTTATTGCTTTAAAATCTTCTGAATGGAAAAAAACTTGGTCCTTTCAAAGGCAGTAGCTAGAATTCTTCAGTGTACCATTAGTCTTTCAGGCAACACCTTGAAGCGGTACCACCAGCTTGAGAGCTGAAAAGGGATTAGAAAAAATGCTTGTAGGGAATTGAAAAAAATACATAAGCAGAAGTTCATATCTTAGACGCACATTTCACCTATTTACGTATGTAAACCCTTGAGGCGGTCATGGAACTAGAAGTCTTGAGTTGGCTTCCTAACACAGAGAGTTAAAGTATACCTGAAGATAACTAGACAGCACGTTTGAGGAACATAGAGAAAGACTGGAATTTCTCGTATATTCCATGACTCCATATGTACAGATAACTCAGGCACGTTTATCTTATATAATAATGCTTTGACTTTTGGCAGGAGCTTCTAGATAAACATGTCATTTTGGGATAAAAATGAATGCTTCCCACTAGTTATATCTAATGACAAATATCAAATTGAAGATACTTAATATAGAGAAATAACCAACTTTTTTATTTTGTAATTTGGCAGAAGGACAATAAAAATCTACCAACATAAAAGAAGAAGGTTGAAGTTCCTGACAGGGTTTATAATTAAGCAGCAGCATATCATTTTGGTGAAGGAAGAAAATAAACACATGAAGGCTCTGTGTATCAAGAAGAATGTGTATCTGTGGAATAAGATAAATCTGCACTATAAATTACTGGCAAAGGAAGAAGCATGATATGACAATTAAATTTAGGAAGTTAAAATGTGCACAAAGCAGAATAAACAGTGACTAACAATGCGAACCAGAATATGTTGGCAATGAGTGAATGCCCTCTGTGGAAAATATTAGGAGGTTATTTCCTTGAAATGGAAATGTGAAAACTAGAAATGAGATTGCTTGAACGAAATTGTAAAGTTTCCCCAGTTAGGATGTAGGTAGTAAAAAAGACATTGCATCTGACATTTCTGAGGTTGTTACTATCCCTGGAGACAGTGATTGTGGTGCACGTTTTAAAAAGTAAGAAGTAGGGGCGCCTGGGTGGCTCAGTCGGTTAAGCGTCTAACTTCGGCTCAGGTCATGATCTTGCAGTTTGTGAGTTCAAGCCCTGCATTGGGCTCTGTGCTGGAAGCTTGGAGCCTGGAACCTGCTTCAGATTCTGTGTCTCCCTCTCTCTCTGCCCCCCCCCAAATAAATAAACATTATTATTATTTTTTTTTAAGTAAGAAGTATTGGGAAACCTGAGTGGCTCAGCCGGTTAAGCGTCCGACTTCAGCTCAGGTCATGATCTCACAATTTGTGAGTTCGAGCCCAGCGTCGGGCCCTGTGCTAACAGCCTGGAGCCTGGAGCCTGCTTCAGATTCTGTGTCTCATTTTCTATTTGTCCCTCCCCCGCTTCTACTCTGTCTCTCTCTCTCTCTCTCTCTCTCTCTCAAAAATAAATAAATGTAAAAAAAATGTTTTTAAGTAAGAAGTATTGATTAGAGTGTGGTGAGAAGGAAGGCTCATACACAGAGGAACGGGCAGGGTGCTCACACTTCTTGGTGAGGCTGGTCAGGAAAGGAAGGAGAACCAGGGCATCTGCTTGAGGGCAATGCCTCAAGGGTTTGAAAGTCTTTAATGGGTTGGGGCACCTGGGTGGCTCAGTCCATTGAGTGTCTGAGTTCTGCTCAGGTCATGATTTCATGGTTTGTGAGTTCACACCCCACACCTGGCTCGCTGCTGTCAGACTCTCAGTGCAGAGCTTGCTTCACGTCCTCTGTTCCCCTCTTTGTACCCCTCCCCGGCTTGTGCTCTCCCAAAAATAAATATTTTTTTAAAATTCTTTAATGGGTCACAGAAAAAGTGTCTAAATTCATCCCTTTAGACACTTTGAACATTGCTGTCAGATGGGAGAATCTGCAATGCCAAGGTAAAGGATGCAAATTAAAAATCGATCAAGACGGATGTGAGTAAAGCCCTAGCAGAAATGGAATGGGAGAGAGAAGAGCAGTTGCCCTTGAAGGGCCCAATGTAATGGTGGCAACTGCAAAAATTTAAAAGGACTAGAACAGTAGCAAGGAGAATTTCAGTCTTTGTGACCTTTATTTTCTCTTGGAATTGACTATGTGGGCATATGACTTGCAACAATCTGGCTGTGTTCTTTGGGGAAAACAATATGTAAATATGGGCAAATATTTGAGGCTCAATACTTGCAAGGTTTCTCAGGGTCCTGGTACTTAAAAATCTTAATTTCCTTTGGATGAATATTGAAATCATTCCAAGATATTTTTTGCATAACAAGTTAAAATGAAAGTATGGGAATAAAGATAGAATTTTTTGTGATTCATGTACCACAGTGATGATATAAACTTGTATTTCAACAAAGTGGCTAATATGTGTAGGAAAAAGAGGGGGAAAAGTGATATGAAATCTGTAAGTTACAAGAAATTCATTCTCCAAACAACACTGAAGGAAAATATTGCAAATGGAAAATAATTATAGTAAGAAATGTAACCAGTAAGCTTCATATTATCAAAAAACAGTAGTTATTGTACAAAATGATAAGCATCTATAAAATATTAACATGACTAAACATACAGAAAGACAATAGCCGAGCTTATGAAATTTGCTTTCTTAATTCAAGAGGCATTATACTAAGTTAATACTTAATTTTTTAGTTTAGTGATTACTTTCATATTGAAGACTAAAGAAATATAAGTTTTAAACCATTATAATCAAAGTGGGAAGGTTATTCCCAGCCTCTAGCTATGAATTTAGAAAGTCAGATTGAATTTGTATTAGAATTTTATTTATTTATTTATTTATTTATTTATTTTATTTTTTTTTTTAATTTTTTTTTAACGTTTATTTATTTTTGAGACAGAGACAGCATGAACGGGGGAGGGTCAGAGAGAGAGGGAGACACAGAATCGGAAGCAGTCTCCAGGCTCTGGGCCATCATCAGCCCAGAGCCAGACACGGGGCTCGAACTCACGGACCGTGAGATCGTGACCTGAGCTGAAGTCGGACGCTTAACCGACTGAGCCACCCAGGCACCCCTGTATTAGAATTTTAAATTACATGGATGTTATGTGCTATATTTCTTATTGCACTTCTACATTATAAAAATAAAATAGTTGGGGCACCTGAGTGGCTCAGTCAGTTAAATGTCCTCCTTCAGCTCAGGTCATGATCTCATGGTTGGTGGGTTCTAGCCCCTCATCGGGCTTTGCACTGACAGTGTGGAGTCTGCTTGGGATTCTCTTTGACTCTCTCTCTGCCTCTCCCCCACTCATGCTTTCTCTCTCTCTCAAAAATAAATAAACTTAAAAAAATAAAAGCTAAGGCCAAGCAAATAAGTTTTAATATGATAATGGAGAGTAGATGTATTTGCAGCTCACCACTTCCAGGAACATGCAGGATGAGTCACCAGATCGCTAGTGGACTTTATGTGAAGAAGAAATAAACATTTGATATGATAGGCTGATGAGATTTAGGTACTGTTCGTTACTGTAGCTGATGGTAGCATATCTTAATGTATACAAGATCATATTTCATATTTCCTTAAACATCTTGATGTCAGATTTATACAATTGAAGCATAAATGAGAAAATTTGCTTAAACTAGATTAATGGGATCTCTAAGCATGATTTACATGAAAAGCGATGAAGATTTTTTCTATCAAATTAATATATGGCTATATTCAAATTAAAATAGGCTGAAATGAATTGCAGAATGTCTATAATTCTATAATATCTGTAATGTGTATAGTATGAATGTCCAGAAAGAAACAATCTCACAGTAGGCAAATCATTGTAGGTTTCTTCTTTCTTCTTTGAAGCTTAGGAATAAAATTTATCATTTAAATCATTTATTCAGTTTATTGAATCATACTTCTATAAGTATTTTTAAATGTCTAAACTGTGGCAGGAATTTACTAAAATATCTTTATTCAGACTGCAACAATAATTGTCTTGCCACCTAATTACTTTTGTTACTGAAGGGGGCCCCTACCACTAGCCAGGTAGTACTAAACTAGTGAAAAGAGCTGACTTGAGGACAAAAGTAAAACGATATCCTTTCATACATTATATATCCTTTCATATACATCTGCCTTCATCGAAACTTACTTTAAACTGCATTGTAGGCAATGACTATTTTTTCATGGTCATTGTATTGTTACAAAATACAGGCAACCTTTTTAAACCAATGAGATGGCAAATGTTCCACATACTTCTCCTATTCTGTGTCATTAACTTTGGTGAGTCTTCTGATGCTTGCGCTGAATTTTTCCACAGAGTCTTGCAAATATCTGCTTCCTACGTAAGAATTTCAAATAGAAAATATGAGTCTCCAAAGTATTAAATAAAGAAAGGAGTTAAATACTCTGTTTTCAAAGATGGCAGGGTCTATTTGGGGTAGGAGAGTCAGGCAAACAAATTACAATGTGACATGAAAACCCCCATTATGAAGATGTCTGTACAATGATGATTGAGCACAGAGGAAGAACATCTCACTTAGTCTGAGCAGTGAATAAAAGTTTCCCAAATGAGATAGCATTCAGAGTCTTGAAAAATAGACATTAATCATATGTAAGACAGAGCAAGGACATGTAATTTGGAGAGCAGTATTATGTAAAAGTCTTTAACATAAAGAACAGAGTATTTAGGGACTCTAAAACGGAATGCAGCAAGATACATGAATGGAGATAGGTCCTGGGCAGGAGAGCAAGCTGGAAAGGTAGGTAAACTTTAGATCATGACCAATACTGTGTGTCATATGAAGCTCCTCAGATTTTTACCCCATGTAATATGTAAAATGTTTGCATATAATATATGTTACTGCATATAATAAATGTTATAAAACTATAAATTCTAATAATTATTTGTTGAATTAAACTTGTATATATCTGCATCTATAGGTTGAATTCAATTTAATATTCACTCCTTGTATGATATTTTCCAGTGGGTATCTCTCAATTTTTTTCTTGGAAAGAAAAATAGTCTGGTTCAGAGTATTTGAATACTTGAGAACTTTCCAATCAATTTCATTTTACCCATGGAAAATCCATTATATATGTAAGATTGGCAGTATCTTAAACATTTACCTTAGTTACCATAGGTGAAAGTGAAAATCGGCATGCTAATAGAGCGACATGGTGATTTTCTGTCAACCATGAAATATGATTATTAGGAAAGTCAGGGAGATAAATACAACATATCAGTTTCTTAACAGAAATAGCTGAGCAAATTTTAAATTCATGAGCTCCCATGGATATTATGTTTCTTGGAAATATTTACATGAATATTATGGTGTCCAAGTTTCATGATAAGTGGTTACTAAAAAGCTGAGTTGCACCTCTAGCCAGTTTTTGGTGTGTGACTACATTAATCTTGAATGCGAGACTATATTAATCCTTTTTACACTCTTCTCAGCAAAAAGAAATGTGTCATGCTCAAAACAAGCCTTTAAACAGGTCGGCATGAATTTGAAAGCATATTGACAAGAATGAAGAGGAGCATGAGAAAAACGAGTGTCTGTAGAGCACCGAGATTTATTGTAGCAGGAGAAGTTAAGGCAGCTGGAGAAATGAGCTGCTGTTGCCTGTTTGTACAAGTAAAACACTCTTCTACAGAATTCATTCTGTAAAGTTGATACGAGGTTAAAAATTAGTACCTCATGTCAAGACCAACCATATGAGGAACTCTAGCTTTACAATAAATTTTATATACTCAGTTTAAAAACCTGGATAAACTGTAATGAAATACATAAATTTTAAAAGCATACAGTATCAATATTATAAGAAAATAATCTGTGAATATGAAAAAACACCTATTGAATAAACTTGAAAATAGCCACCAACTAGTTAAGCTAATGTTCAGATATTACAGTAGTGAACATTAGAGTATTTTGGGGCAGTCCGTATATGATATTATGTGACATTATTGCAGAATATTTGTCTGCCTAATCCATGGAACATGGATAACTTTAATTTTCATTTCCTTTACTTTCAAAAATTCAACTTTTGAGATGTTAAAGATGTCATTGAAATTTAGATCCTCCATTAGTAGATGCTATATTGTACTGAAAATTAATAAAGCAAAGCTTAAGTTATAGGCTTGTTTTCTGAGTTACAGAATCATTTCCTTAAATCATTCCACAAGGATTACTGACTGTGTACTATATGGAAAACACTCCTCTGATATAGGTAGGCATATGCAATTTTAGAAAACAAAGTCAATATTTTTAGAGTGCATCTATTATATTAGAGGATGTCCAATTAATTGTACATAAAATTCTGATATGTCAGGTGGCAAAAGTTTCATGACTCTCATCAAACATATAACATGTATAAATTATTTTATTGAACTCATAATTAAAGGTGGAAATAGGAAGATGGTAAAGTTCATTCCAAAAAATATTTTGAAAATGGCCTTTTATAGGCATTTTGAAAACAAGGAATGTTAGAATAATGCTCCTGGGATAGGTAACAACATTGGGGCAATGTCCTATAGGGCAATAAAACACAATTATTAGGATTATTTTTCTTCTGAGGAGAACTCTCAGTTACATAACTGAGTCTTGGCTCTAATGAAATAGGAAATAACAAAGTCAAACAGAAAAATTCTTGTAGAAAATCTAGTAATTCTTAGATTTAGGTGTTCTTGTTGAACAATACCCAAATATGACATTGGAAGAACATGCAGTGCTCTCTTTTGATTTCCCAGTCTATAATAATATTTACTTACTTATTTATTATTTTATTTATTAATATTTTCTAAATATTTTATTTGCCACCTTAAGCTCCCTTTAGATGAAGACCTATGACTCTATTAGCTAATAAGATATAAGTAGGAATTATAACAACATACTTTTATGTGATAAAGCTTACTTATGATTATTTAGTGTCTATTTTTCCCTCAAATACCATCTGAAGAAGATACATATTCAATACTATGTGGCTATAAATTGGTGGTCTCTGTGAGACTGCATTCTTTTTTCTTTTATTTTTTTTTCAATGTTTTTATTTACTTTTGAAGGAGAGAGAGAGCATGAGCGAGGGAGGAGCAGAGAGAGAGGGAGACATAGAATTTGAAGCAGGCTCCAGGCTCTAAGCTGTCAGCACAGAGACAGATGTGGGGCTCGAACCCACAAACTGTGAGATCATGACCTGAGCCAAAGTTGGATGCTCAACCGACCAAGCCACCCAGGCACCCCGAGACTGCATTCTTAAATGATTATAGGTATTAAAGATACTACCCCCCCCAACTTCTATCCCCAATATAATGACATGTAAAACACACACACGTGCACGTTTGTTGTGTTAACTTATTGTGATTTGAGTGTCAATTTGCTATCACAGCATAACTGGTCTATGCTGACTAATGTAGAAATTGTTACCAAAAGGTATTGTGGCATCTTAGAGGTGAGTAATTGTTATTTAGGAGCCTACTATTAGAAGCTGGGAAGATGAGAATCTATGTTTTACACTGAAAAATGCTTAGTAAAACTCTGTTGTACTTTGGGAGGCAGATCAACTACTCAATAAAATTCTATTTCTAGAGAAAGAGATTGGAAAATAGAAAGTTAGTAGTATATGTTTATTGCTGTTTTGGATTGAACTGTGTTCTCCTGAAATTCTTATGTTCAAGCTCTAATCACCAATGTAATTATGATTGGAGACAGAGACTTTAAAGCAGTTGCTAAGGTTAAATGGGGTCATAAGGGTGGGGTTCCAATAAAAAATGGCTGGTATGCTTCTAAGAAGAGAAAGAGACACCAGGGATGCAGGAGCACAGAGAAAAGTTCATGTCAGGACATGGTGAGTAGGCAGCCATCTCCAAGAGGATCAAAGAGGCCTCAGGGGAAAGCAGATGGGTTGATACCTTGATCTTAGACTTCTAGCCTCCAGAACTGTGAGAAAATAAATTTTTGTTGTTTAAGCCACCAATATTTGGTATTTTGTTATGGCAACCCTATAAATTAAAACAGTTGCTATTGACTGCTTTTGGCAATACATCATAAGAGATTATTAGCAAAAGAAAAGGAAGAGAAGACTCTATGGAAAGCATATTTCCCTGTAGTACTTCAGATATGGCCAAAGAAGATAAATGGGGGTGGGGGGGAAGAACCTATAAGAGGCCAAGTTAACAGTAGAAAGGATATTCTCCAGGGAGGAAAATCAATGCCTAATCAAGAATCATTTCTGGGGCGCCTGGGTGGCGCAGTCGGTTAAGCGTCCGACTTCAGCCAGGTCACGATCTCACGGTCCGTGAGTTCGAGCCCCGCGTCGGGCTCTGGGCGGATGGCTCAGAGCCTGGAGCCTGTTTCGATTCTGTGTCTCCCTCTCTCTCTGCCCCTCCCCCGTTCATGCTCTGTCTCTCTCTGTCCCAAAAATAAATAAACGTTGAAAAAAAAAAAAAAATTTAAAGAATCATTTCACTTTCCTAGGTAAGAGGTTGTTGAAATTGCTAGAGTAATTGCTGGATACCTCATATTCTTCTTCTCAAATTTTTTAAGTTTATTGATTTATTTTGAGAGAGAGAGAGCATGCACATGCAGGGTGAGGGGCAGAGAGAGAGAGAAAGAGGGAGAGGGAGAGGGAGAGGAAGAGGGAGAGGGAGAGGGAGAGAGAGAGAGAGAGAGAGAGAGAGAGAGAGAGAGAGAATCCCAAGCAGGCTCTGCACTATCAGCACAGAGCCCGATGTGGGGCTTGAACTCACAAACCAACTAGGAGATCATGACCTGAGCCGTAATCATGAGTCAGAAACTTAACTGACCGAGCCACCCCATGTCCCCTCAATTTTTTGTAAAAACTGTCCCCATTTCTCTATTATGCATTGTCTTGGATGGAGAGAAAAGGAAGTTTATTTCCTTCCTTCCTTCTTTCCTTTTCCACTGGACTGCTTGTAGAGATTATCACACACCACACTTAGATACTGGCCTTCAGTATGGATAGATTGCCTGGCTGGACTAATTTGGCTTATCTCTGTGGGACACAAAGTGAAAGTTCTAAGTGTGGAAGAAAGGAAATGGTGGGATATTTGGTCAACAAGTAAGGGGACTGCATAAAAAAAACAGTGATGCTAATTAATTAATTAATTGCTCTCATTTATATCTATCCCTATTGTTGTTAGATGGGGCTATATGATAAGTATTAGAAATAAAAAAATGATTATACATGTCAAGTAACATTACTAGAATGAGGTTGTAAAATTTATGGCTTAACTTTTTTACCATCATGAGACTTAGGGTAAATAGAAGCGGAGACAAATGAAGTGATGGATTATGTCATATAGATATCTGAGAAAACAATCTTCTACACAGAGGGCACTCAGTTTGCACAGGCTGTGATTTACGAGTATTCTCAGTTGTTTGAACGCATTTCCATCCCTATATGCGATGTCTTGGGATTGCATATGACATTGACAGCTTTAGCCTAGCCTAAACATATTTGAGATGTTATAGCACTACTGACAAAGTTTTCACATAAATAAAAATGTAGATAGATTTCTTTGTAATTTTGGGAATTGTTAACCCTTCTGTGTCCAACAGCACTGAACATTAAGTCATAATCAACATAATCATCTGAAGACTTGTTCTTAACTCCAGTTTGGTTTTCGTATTATAATATTACACATTACTTATTTTTAAAAATTTTGTGTAATTTCCCCCCATTTTCAATTGTAGTCAACACTGTCTAGATTCCTTTGCAAAACAAAAACAAGACAGAAAGATCGTAGTTTACTGTTCTGATCCTTACCAATCCTGCCATTTAAGCACTTTTCTTCTTTTATCTAGTTGTCAAAAAGGAAAAATAAAATTAAAGGAAGTTATTTAAAGGTTTATAATGGATAGAAACATATTGCATATTTTATTGCCAGTTCGATAAAGTTAAAAAAGCACTAATAAAAATATATTTCTGTTATTAATATTTTTAAGTGCCTCTTTTTTTCTTTACCAATCAGAATGAGTTGTTTTCCTATCGGGTTATATTTAGTCTGATGTTTCCCACTGGCTATTTAATTCCTTAGTCAGGTAGTTGATTTATATGAAATTCTTGTTTATGTCCCTAATGCCCTCATGTTATTAGGGATGAATGACTTGAAATAGCAAACAAATTAGGAAGATTTCTCAAGAGGTATTTAACTGTGGCAAAAACAAAATAATTAAAAACATTAAGGCAATTTATAAATTAAAAAATATTAAGATGATTCTGAAAATTTATTTCATTACTAAACCAAGTTAGATTCACCTTTTCATCCTGTATATATTAAAAAAAAAATCAGAAGGGTCCTTGCTTACACATAAAATGATGTCCACCAGACTGGAAATGCCTCACATTCCAAAGTTAATTACAGTAGGATGTCAATGTGGATAGGTTTATACTATGATTTCATCCACTATCACAACACTGAGAATATCACTCTTTTCAACAGGATGCTAATTATGATAGCAACCAAATTATCACACACTTACAGTCAGTATATATAACAGATTTTTTTAAACTCCCAGATTTTTTATTCTCCCCTCAATATGTATGTGTATTATAAATCTCATGTAATGAACGCAATAACCTTATGAGATAGGTATTATTATCCACCCTCATATTACAGTAGAGGAAGCTTATGTACCAAGAAATTAAGTAACCATCTTGTTCTTTTTCTATTTCTGTGCAAAACTTCTCCCTAAACCTAGTGGTTTAAAACAACCTTTAATTTTTCTCATGAATTTGTGGATCAGGAGTTTAGAAAGGTCTTGGGAGGACAGTTGTGTCATCCATACAGGATGGGCAAGCAGCTCGGGCTAGAGAATCCAACTGCAACCCAAGGTGGCTTCTTCACTTAGATGTCTGTCGCCTCTGTTGCTGCTTTGTCTCTTTCTCTTTCTATGGCATCTCTTCTCCCAGACCTCTCTGTGCAGCTTGCCCTTGGAGCATGGTGATCTCGCTAATAAAAGTGGAGAGTGAGAGGTCAATGAAGCCTGCAATCACTGCCAATCAAGGAAGTGAAGGATAACACCCTCAGAATTGTTTCAGATAATATAAGAACATATAAACCTTTATAACTTACCTAAGTTTATCCCTGTCTGTTTTATCTGTAGTGACAAGCCAAATAAATTTCAAATAGAATTTTCAAACTAATGTTTGACAAAGTAGGAAAGAGTATCCAATGGAAAAGACAGTCACTTCAGCAAATGGTGCTGGGAATACTGGATAGCGACATGCAGAGGAATGAAACTGGACCACTTGCTTGCACCATACACAAAAATAAATTCAAACTCGATGAAAGACCTAAATGTGAGACAGGAAACCATCAAAATCCTATAGGAGAAAATAGATAGCAGCCTCTGACCTCAGCCACAGCAGCTTCTTACTTGACATGCGTCTGGAGGCGAGGGAAATAAAAGCAAAAATGAACTATTGGGACCTCATCAAGATAAAAATATTCTGCACAGTGAAGGAAACAATCAACAAAATAAAAGGCAAAAGACAGAATGGGAGAAGATATTTGCAAATGATATTTAGGAGAAAGGGTTAATATGGAAAATCTATAAAGAACTTACCAGACTCAATCCCCCAAAATCAAATAATCCAGTGAAGGAATGGGAAGAAGGTATGGATAGACAGTTTTCCAAAGGAGACATCCAGATGGCTGAAGACACATGGAAAGATGAACATCATTCATCATCAGAGAAATACAAATCAAAACCACAGTGGGAGAACTACCACCTCATACCTTGTCAGAATGGCTAAAATTGACAACTCAGGAAACAAGAGATGTTGGCAAGGATGAAGAGAAAGGGGAACTTTTTGCATTGTTGATGGGAATGCAAACTGGTGCAGCCAATCAGGAAAACAGTATGGAAGTTCCTCAACAAATTAAAAACAGAACCACCCTATGACCCAGCAATTACACTACTAGGTATTTATCCAAAGGATACAAAAATGCTGATTTGAAGGGGCACATGTTACCTAATGTTTATAGCAGTGCTATCAACAATAACAAAATTATGGAAAGAGCTCAAATGTCCACCAACTGATGAATAGCTAAAGACACACACACACACACACACACACACACACACACACACACACACATATATATATATACATACACAATGGAATACTATCCAGTGATGGAAGAGATGAAATCTTGCCATTTGCAATGTGGATGGAACTAGAGTGTAGTATGCTAAGCCAAATAAGTCATTCAGAGAAAGATATCATATGATTTCAATCATATGTGGAATTTCAGAAAACAGATGAACATAGGGGAACGGAAGGAAAAATAAGGTAAAAACATAGAAGGAGGCAAACCATAAGAAACTTAAATATGGAGAACAAACAGAGAGTTGCTAGAGGGGAGATGGGTGGGGGATGGGTTAAATGGGTGATGGGCATTAAGGAGGGCCATTTCTTGGGATGACCGCTAGGTATCCTTTGTAAGAGATGAATCACTGGATTCTACTTCTGAAGCCAAGACTATACTCTATGTTAACTAACTTGAATTTAAATAAAAAAAATAGAATCACTGTTAACCTTAGGAAACATTTACTAGGCTTTTCCTTAGGGTATCCTATATCTTATACTACAGGCGTACTTCAGAGATACTGTAGATTTGGTTCTAGACCACAGCAATAAAGTAAATATTGTAATAAAATGAATCAAATGAATTTTTTGCTTTTCCAGCACATACAAAAGTTATGTTTGCACTATTTTGTAGTATATTAGATACGCAATAGAATTATGTCTAAAATATAGATCTACCTTAACTAAAAATGCTTTATTAGTAAAAAAAATGCTAACCATTTTCTGAGCTTTCAGTAAACTGTAATCACTGATGACAGATCACCATGAAAAATATAATAATTTAATAATAAATAAAATAATAATAAAATTAATAACATAATAAGAATAATGTTTGAGGGGTGCCTGGGTGGCTCAGTCAGTTGAGCGAATGACTCTGGATTTCAGCTCAGGCCATAATCTCACGGTTTGTGAGTTTGAGCTCCACATCTTGCTCTGTGCTGATGGCGCTTGGGATTCTCTCTCTCTCTCTCTCTCTCTCTCTCTCTCTCTCTCCCACACACACACCTCCCTCCAACCCTCCTCTCTCTCTCTCTCTCTCAATAAATAAATAAACTTTAAAATAATAATGATGATAATGTTTGAAATATTGCAAGAATTACCAAAATGTGACACAGAAAACATGGAGGGAGAAAATGTTGTTGGGAAAACATGACTCATTGATTTATCCAAAACAGGATTGCCACAAACCTCCAATTTGTAAAAAAACAAACAAACAAGCAAAACAATATCTTAGAAGCACAATAAAGCAGTAAACAATAAAATGAGGTATACTTATATTTTTAAGGGAAAAGATAATATACAGGGAATGATTCTTGCATTTTTTCTGTTAATGTCAGTATAATTAACATACAGTGTTATATTAGTTTCAGTATACAATATAGTGATTCAATAATTATATACATGATTCACTGCTCATCATGAGAAGTGTACTCTTTAATCCCCTTCACCTATTTCCCACCTCCCCTCTGATAACCATTAGTTTGCTCTCTGTAGTTAAAACTCTGTTTCTTGGTTTGTCTCTTTTTTCTTTTGTTCATTTTCTTTTATTTTTTTAATGTTTATTTATTGAGAGAGAGACACACACAGAGTGTGAGCAGGGGAGGGGCAGAGAGAGAGGGAGACAGAATCTGAAGCAGGCTCCGGGCTTTGAGCTGTCAGCACAGAGCCCAATGCAGGATTCGAACTCACGAACCGTGAGATCATGACCTGAGTTGAAGTCAGATGCTTAACCGACTGAGCTACCCAGGTGCTCCATGTTTTTTTTTTCTTCCACATGAGTGAAATCATATGTTATTTGTCTTTCTGTGACTTATTTCACTTAGCATAATACCCATCTATGTTGCAAATTGCAAGATTGTATTCTATCTTTATGGCTGATCAGTATTTGATATATATATATCAAATATATATATACATCAAATATATACATACATATATATTCACATATGTATGTATATGTGTATATACATATGTATATGTATATATACATATGTACATATATACATATACATATGTATATATACATATGTGTGTATACACACACACACACACACATACACACACCACCTCTTCTTCATCCATTCATCTATCCATGGACACTTGGGCTGCTTCCATAATTTGGCTATTGTAAATAAGGCTACAATAAAGACAGGGGGATATATATTTTTGAATTAGTGTTTTTGTATTGTTGGGTATATACCTAGAAGTGAAATTACTGGATCATACGGTAATTCTATTTTTAATTTTTTGAGGAAACTCCATAGTGTTTTCCACAGTGACTGCACCAATTCATGTTCCCACCAACAGTGCATGAAGGTTCCTTGTTCTCCATATCCTCACCAACACTTGTTTCTTGTGTTTTTGATTTTAGCCATCCTGATGGATGTGAAGTGATATCTCATTGTGATTTTGATTTGCATTTCCCTCATGATTAGTGATGTTGAACATCTTTCATGTGTCTGTTGACCATCTGCATGTCTTCTTTGGAGCGATGTCTGCTCATGTGTTCTACCCATTTTAATTGGATTATTTGTTGTTTTAATGTTGAGTTGTATAAGTTCTTAATATATTTTGAATAATAATCCTTTATTAAATATGTCATTTGCAAATATCTTCTCCCATTCAGTAGATTGACTTTTAGTTTTGTTCATTGTTTCCTTTGCTATACAGAAGATTTTCTTTTCATATAGTCTCGTTAGTTTATTTTTGTTCTTGTTTCCCTTGCATTAGGAGACATATCTAGAAGGATGTTGCTACAACCAATATTGGAGAAATTGCTGCCTTTGCTCTCTTCTAGGATAGTCATGGTTTTATGTCTCACATTTAAGTCTTTAATCCATTTAAATTTATTTTTGTAGATGGTGAAAATAAGTGTTCCAGTTTCATTCTTTTGCATGTTGCTGTCGTTTTCCTAACACCGTTTGTGAAAGGGACTGACTCTTTCCCATTGCATATTCTTGTCTCCTTTTTGCAGATTAATTGGCCATGTATCATGGGTTTACTTTTGGGCTCTCTATTCTGTTCCATTGACCTATATGTCTATCTTGAAATCTGGGATTATGATACATCTCATTTTGTTCTTTTCAAGTTTGCTTTGGTTATTCAGGGTCTTTTGGGTTTCCATACAAATCTTAGGATTATGTGTTTTACTTCTGTGAAACATGTTTTTGAAATTTTGATAGGGATTACATTAAATCCGTAGATTGCTTTTGTTTGTATGGACATTTTAACAATATGTATTCTTCTAATCCATGAGCATGGAATATTTTTCTATTCATTTTCTATTCATTTGTGTTGTCTTTGATTCCTTTTATCAGTTTTATAATTTTCAGGGTACCAGTCTTCCACCTCTTGGATTAAGTTTATTCCTACATATTGTATTATTTTTGGTGCAGTTATGAATGGCATTGTCTTCTTAATTTCTTTTTCTGCCACTTTATTGTTAGTGTATAGAAATGCAACAGATTTCTTTATATTGGTTTTGTATCCTGTCACCTTACTGAATTCATTCAGTTCTGTTAGTTTTTTGGTGGAGTCGTTAGGGTTTTATATATATAATATCAGGTCATCTACAAGTAGTGAAAATTTTAATTCTTCCTTACCAATTTGGATTTTTATTCCTGTTTCTTCTTGCTGTGGCAAGGACTTCCAGTACTATGTTGAATAAAATTGGTGAGAGAAGACACCCTTGTCTTGTTCCTGACCTTAGGGCAATAGTCTGATGTTAACTGTGGTTTTTTAATATATGGCCTTTATCATGTTACCCTCTAAATTTACTTTGTTGAGGGTTTTTAGCATGAATGAGTGCTTTGTCTATGCTTTTTCTGCATCTATTGAAATGATCATATGGTTTTTATCTTTTCTCTTATTCATGTGATATATCACATTGATTTGCAAATATTGAACCACTCTTGCATCCTACTTAATCATGGTGAATGATTGTTTTTAGGTATTGTTAAGTTCAGATTTACAACAACATAGATTAACCTGGAAGACATTATGCTAAATGAAATAAGCCAGATGCAGAAAGAAAAATACTGCATGATATCCCTTATATATGGAATCTAAAAAAAAAAAAAACTCTAAAAATGTCAAAATCTAAAACAGTAATAGCATATAGAATGTGATTATCAGGTCAGAGATATGTTAATTAGCTTGATTGTAGTAATTGTTTCACAATGTATACATATACAAAAGCATCATGTTGTACAATTTAAATATATGCAATTATTATTTATTAATCATACATCAGTAAAATTGAAAATCCGAAGAATTATATGATAGTTGCTACACTTGATTATCTAAAATACTGACTAAAACTCAGAACTCTTCTGGTAGGTGTCTGGTAATTTTTTTGCGGTTTTAATGTGCATGTCCCTTTTGAGTAATGATGATGAGGCAATTTTTATAGGTTAAATATTTGATTTTCCACTTTTGCAAAATGTGCATTTAAGTCTTTAACCAATTTTCCCTTTGATTTTCTCTTTCTTTCTTTCATGAACATAACCTCAATATTTTATTGTCTTCATATTATAACAATATATGAAGCTTAGAACTGGATCACTTGGCTTTTTCTCTTCTTATCTCCTCCCCAGTTCAAAATCTTAATAGCTAGCATTCTCCTACATCTGCACTGGGGCTCAACCCATTCAAGCCTCAGCACAATCTTCTTTGTATTTTAGACTTTTTCCAGAAAATCGGCTTAGTCTACCCACCATAGCCACTCTGCTTCCTGTCATAATGTCACTTTCCCTGGGCATAAAAAAATTTTTGCTTTTCTTGTATTCTGTCACTTTGTGGGGTTGGTGCCTGCCCCACTTCCTGCAGAAATTCTGTCAGGAATGTTCACCATGTTTGTAAGAACACTATCTGTGGGGAAAGCTAATTACTGATATTTAGACATTTCTTATTAATACTGGTCACTTGTTAGATATATGTATTATAAATATCTGATCCCATTTTGTGGCTTGTCTTTTTATTCCTTTATAAGGATACTTGAATAAAATGATTTATTAAGTTGCATATAGTCCAGTTTATAATTTTTCCCTTATGCTTAGTGGTTTTTGAAAACATCTGTCGGCATAGGGATCATGAAGATTATTTCCTACAATATTATTTCTCACTCTTAGAAACTTTTTTGGTTTGTCCTTCCCGTATAGAATTCTATTTCATTTGGAATATAGGTTTTTGTATGGTGGAAGGCAGGGTATAGGATTCATCTGGTTACATATGATTAGCTAGCTGACTCAATACGTTTATTCAGCAGACTGTTCTCTTACTTCACTACAGAGCCATATTTGTCATATGTCTTTTGGTGGCTATACATGGGTCTGTTTTGGATTTCTATTGGTCTGTTCATTTATGCTTGTGCTAAGGCATACTGTCTCTATTACTATATTTTAAAATAAGTTTTGATATCTATTGGTTAAGTTCTCTACATTTGTTTCTTCCTCAGTATCGCCTTGGCTATTTCCATTCTTTACATTTTCATATAAATGTAAGAAACTACCTGCCAATTTTTATACAAGATTAATAATGATCCTATTTAACATTTAATAATATTATATTTTAATTATATTAAAATATAAATGTATAAAATAATGTAAACATAAAAATAAAATTATATTTTAATTATACTAAAATATTAATAATTAATATTTGATAGACATAATACATCCTTGACTATGCCTTACTTTGCTTGTATTTATAATGAACATTTAAAAATATTTGTGTTGGGGCGCCTGGGTGGCACAGTCGGTTAAGCATCCGACTTCAGCCAGGTCATGATCTCGCGGTCTGTGAGTTCGAGCCCCACGTCAGGCTCTGGGCTGATGGCTCGGAGCCTGGAGCCTGTTTCTGATTCTGTGTCTCCCTCTCTCTCTGCCCCTTCCCCGTTCATGCTCTGTCTCTCTCTGTCCCAAAAATAAAAATAAACGTTGAAAAAAAATAAATAAAAATAAAAATATTTGTGTTTAGCAGTTTCATTTATTTTCTTGTAAATCAACCAAGAGTCAAAACCTTGACTAAATTTGTGCCTGTTGGCAGTCTCAGTGGTATTGCTTTAGGAAAAGTAACTATTGGCTGAACAGTAAGGGTTTATGTGTAGCATTGTATGTGGGTGGCTGCTTAAATACAGTGCGGGAAGTAATTCTCCTTTAGATCTTTTGAGTTTGGGAAGATTCCAGTTTAAAAAAATAAAGAAGTTACATTAGGGCTTCCCTCAACTGTTCAGCCTCTCTCTAGAGCTTGGATCCCATTATTTGCCATAGAATAGGTGAGAACTCTGGGACCCCAGTTGTAGAGACTAAAGGGAACCTATGGGAACATGAGTTAAGTAGTATTCACGGTGGTAAATGTTCCTCAGTAGTAAGTCCAGTGCTCCATTCTTCTCAGTATGGTCACTGTCATCAATGCACGCTTATCACCATGGGGACATAGGGCGGCACGGAAACTTCCTCTATTTTCCTGAACTGTCATAATGTAAGAAAGTCCCTGACTAAGTACAATGGATTTTGGTTCTCAGTGTCATCTGAAGAGGAGCCAGTGCTAGTGATACACATGTGCCCTTTCTATGGCATGAAGTCTTCACATCATATTTTATGTTCTTTTGCATAATGACCACTGTGTCTATTTTCTCTTCATGTAAGTAATCCACAGGTAGGTTCTCTCATGTATACTCTCCCCTGTGTCCAGACATAGTTAGGAAGACTCATGAGTGTCCTGTAGTTTGGGAACACAAAACTTCTCTCTAACAAAGACAGAACTGAAATGCTAGTAGCTCATTTCTTGGGAAAATAAAAGTCAGTTTTTTCCTAGGAGAAATACTTGACTCTTCCTTGATCACTGAAGTAATATACTCTTTATAAAAACATGCAATACTAGAAGTAAAAAGATAAAAGTTTAAAGTCACCATTTTTTTCTGAAGATAAGTGCTATTAACATTTTAGAGTAAATCCTTCGAAGTTTTTTGAGATAGATCAATAGACAGGCGGACAGACACTGTTCAAGTCTTTTGTAATCTATATTTTTCACTTAGTAAGATATTGGGACTACCTGTTGTCATTTCTCCATGTCAATGCATATCAATTTGCATCTCTATTATTAGTAAGTGTTGTATATAATTCACTGTATGAATGTATCATACTTTATTTAACCAGCTATGTACTGGTGAAAATGTGGGTGGGCTAATTTATATCCTAATGTACCAACATAGTTGAGTGAAGGCAGCAGATCACTAGAGGAAAGGACACACATTCACCAAAGTGTTGGGCACATACACAGCAGTGGCCCAGATCTGCTTTCTCCTAGATCTTCGTGGGGCTTTAGAAAATAGGTATTGCCAGCAGAGCTTTTATGTACCTATCTTTGCATTTTAAGTCGTTCCCACTGTTTCCGTCTGTCTAGGGCAATACTCATACAACAGCTCTGTAAGAAAGCTGAGAGAAACCTACTCACTGCTCTCTCTCTCTCTCCCTATTATTTCCTATAATGAACCACTATCATTTTAACCCATGAGATCATGATGCTCTTGTGCCCTACAGAAACCAAAGAAAAATCACCAAAGGACCTGCAGGTGGCACCTGCTTCCTATCACTTTCTCATCAAATATTCTTATAATTTTGGAGAAGGTTTTCAGAATTTTTCCTATCTTATTTTGTGAGATTTTTTTTTACTTTCTGCTCTTTACCTTATACATTTTTACATTTTAAGTATTTTTTTTATTTTGGAAAAAAATAGATTTATAGAAAAGTGGCAAAAAAAAGTAGAGTTCCTATACACCTTTAGTAGAGTTACAGTTTCCTCTAATGTTATCATCTTATATTACTACAGCACGTTTGTCAAATGAAGAATCTAACATCGGTACATTACTGCTAAGTGAACTCTAAACGATTTGGATTTCAGCATTTTTCCATTAATTTCCTTTTTCTATTCTAATTTCTTCAAAAAATTTTTTTACCAGTGTTTGTTTTTTTTTTTCAGACTTTCTTATTCTTCCTGGTGAAGATTTTTATGTGCCCAATCTATTCAGTGCAAGTACATGCACACACACACACACACACACACACACACACACACACACACAAACACAGTGCGGATTCAGTGGATCCACACAGTTACTTCTGATCCACTTTACATATCACTGTTCTTCATAAAACAATCATTTTGAAATACTATTCTCAACTTTTGTCATAATTCAGGCTTCTCAAATCCATTAAACTGATAGAAAAAAATGAGTATATTTTTTGAATACCTATTGTGCTTCAAAGAATATTAGATAGTTTCTTTCCCTATCCCTAACCTTTACAGAGTGTCTACTTTCTTTCCATTGATTCCATACTGTCTTCTTCAAACAAATACAAGGGTTTCTTGGGGTTGCCTCAATCAGTTGTCTTTTGGACCCTTGAGGACAAAGTGATATGACTCAGTGAGGCTAAGAGATGTGAAGAAGTAAGTAACACTCCCAAACTAGAATCTGCTACAGTCAAAAATTTAATTTTTTTAATGTTTATTCATTTTTTAATGTTTATTATTTAATGTTATATATTTTTATTTTGAGAGACAGAGCATGAGAGGAAGAGGGGCAGAGCAGGTGACACAGAACTCAAAGCAGGCTCCAGGTTCTGCTCTGTCAAACTTGCGAACCCTGAGATCATGACCTGAGCCGAAGTTGTTGCTTAACCAACTGAGCCACCCAGTCACCCCTATAGTCCAAATTTTAATAGTGGTTATATAATAATTCTAAATTGGGGCACCTGGGTGGTTCAGTCGGTTAAGCGTCCAACTCTTGATTTCAGCTCAGGTCATGATCTCATGGTTTGTGGGATTAAACCCTACATCAGGCTCAGCTGCTTGGGTTCTCTGTCTCCCTCTCTCTCTGCCCCTCACCCATTCATGCGCTCGCTCGCTCTCTCTCTCTCTCTTTCTCAAAAATAAATAAAATAAACTTAAAAAAATATACTTCAGAATAAAATTAACATAGTAGATTATAGTAAAATATTATTACAATATTAGAGCAAACTTTAGACTTAAAGATTAGCATGCCAACATGTTAGTAATTGAGTTATGCTAATATTTAATCAGGGGCCAGGTGGCAATATGGGTTGGCAAAGAATATTCCTATAACTTTATAAAAGCATGTGAACTTATAAAACAAAGATTATTTCAAACACATAAAAAATGGATAATATAACTAAAAGTGAAACATGACAGTTTGCAAGTTAATACAGCCCCCCCCCCCAAATGAATGTGAAAGATATGAAAGTATCCTAAAGCATTTAGCAAAAGTGCGGCATTTTCCCAAGTCAAATCCTACGCTAGGCTTTTAATTGTCAGGCAGAGTAGCAGATAATGTGATTGCAGACATTTGGGAAACACTGAATACTCGTGACAATTTTCCTTTTCTTGGAGTTGTACCCGCCCCACAAAAACTAAGCTGTCTCAAATGTTGGGAACTTTTTTCCAATTTCAATCTGTATACGTCAATATTTACATGTTTGAAGATTTGAGAAAAGTAGCCGATTTACCTCCTGCCAAGGTATGGGGAAATTTATTCAAGGCTTCTAGTCACTATATCTGGGGTCATATTTACTTCAGCACTTAGGTAGGAATTCCGCCTCCCCCACGTATGCTCGTCGTATGTACAAACAGTAGTAGCGAAGCTACATGCGATCAGCGTCTCCATCACTGAGCACACACTGAACCCTACAAGCCAGCATTAGGCCCTATTCTCAGGGAAGCTCACTTTTTCCCCAAGTGTTCTATTTACGCCTTTTCTAGATACATGGACCCTTCTATCACTTGGAGCAGCTACACTTTCCCACCCATACTGGAGAAAGATCAGATGGTGGTCTCACGGTTGTGAAGCAAGGTTTGTTTCCGGTATTGCAAACCAAAAGCTGCTAATGTGATCCTGAGGCAAGGGTATGCAGATTTAGGATTCTAAGTGACAAATTCATGTTGGGGGAGGACAGAAAAAAATACCTCTGATTTGTAGGAGGTTATCCAGCACTGGGACGAAAACAAAACAATAACAACAATAAACCAAAAATACAAAGTAAAGAAAAAAACAAGAGGCCAAGACCAAGAAGCATTTGCAGATAGACATGATGAGAACATTGTATTAAGAGTATTCTGAAGACGTAGGAGACTATGATCAGAGAAGTATAAAGTGTGACCCAGTTCAGTATCTAAACCCTAGCAAGACAGGTATTCACAGATCTTAACTGTTCTAAAGCAGCACAAATTGTAGAAGTGAATTTCAACAATAAGGCAGAGGAAAACACTTTTGAGGAGTAGAAGACCTTTAGGATTTTTTGTCTTCCAGCTACAGCTGGGTGATGCATAAGATCTGTCCCTCTGAAGAAGACACCAATGAAGGCATTCTGCAAAGTTTTGATAGAACTTGTTCTCACTTGAATATCACTCAAGACAGTTCCTGAATTTTCATCAGTATGTACGCTGGGAAAAAAGGAAGAGAAATATAGCAATGGGTTCAGGACATATTATTTTAAATACTTTCTATTGAATAATTTGAGAGGAATAGGAATTCTTAATAATTTTTGTATCAATACTGATATACAGAAACAATCCATCTAAACTGATAAATCATGACCAAATATAAGATAGAAATCACTTAATAAGTATTTATTGTAGAATATCTATTGGGAAGCTAGCACTGGCAGGTCAATATTCCATAACCCAGGGATATCAAAGTGTAGAAAACGTGCAAAAACTCTGTATTTAGGAAATATGCAGTCCACAGACAGTGATTTCATGAGATTTAATCATGTAGCAGTGGTCAGTGAGAAGCAAGTATGTTGGAAAGGGAAAAAGGAGTCATGCTCAGTTCAGGGTTTGACTATAGTGAGAAGAGATTGCCAGATGATAATGTTATTGCTACAAGTATATAATTTATAATTTGTGTACCAATCTACAATTTAATAAAAGAAATATATTTAACCCATACTGGGTAACTAATTTTCACATCATCTGTAATACATTTTTTATGTCTTCAGATAGTAAAATTTCTAGGTAATATGATGATACAGTGAACCAGGCATGCCTACGTTTATTTGATGTTGATATTCTCAAGCCAGGGAAAACTGAATCATATTACCTCCTGTAAAACAATGTCTGAATCAAGCTTGGTCACTTTTGGATGAATCTCCTTTTTCATAATAAGTTGAAACTTTCTAATAAATATTGAACCATAAAGATAAAGTCACTATAAATCTAAAAGTTAAATCTCGAAGTGCTCCGAAGCCTTCGTATCATAAGGCAGTTTATGCATACATGTATCCAAAAGATGTACGCTTCCTCTAAATACCTTATTACTTGAGCTGTCAATTCTGAATAAATTATGCTAAATATGACCTATCTGTGTGAGAAGAGATATGGCTTAGTGTATGATGTGAATAGTTAGCATCTGCAAATGAAATTTAGTGATCTGTGGATAATTGGAATTCATTGTTTAATGGTTATGTGTTCTAAGTTCTCATTCCCTTAGTTATCCAGCCTTTACTATTTGTCCAGTACTTTGATGGTTTAAGAAAGCTTTATGCTTTTCTGTGAAAAACATAAGACAGTCAACATCTCTTTTTTTTTTCCAGAATGACCATTACTAAGGCAAAGGGGATTCCCATCCCCCCTTGTTTCATATTTTGCTTTTCAATATTATTTATTCAACAAATGATCAGTGAGTACCTGATTTGATTCAAAATCTGTCTTCTCTATTTATGGTGGAATGACAAATGAAGCATGTTCCCGAATCCTTGAAAAATTCAGAGCAGTAGGAGATTTAGGAAAGTCAATAAATAATAATATAAAAATTGGAATGTGAGCAATGTCCTATGCAATTGTATAGGTGGTAAAGGCTAATAGTGTAGATAAAGAAACAAGACTACTGTCAAAAAGAAACGTAATATTTGACTTGCAATTCAAAGGACGAGAAGGAGCTCACTGGGCGAATATGGGTGACAGTAAGAAACTAATAATTCTGGCAGAGAAAACAGGATAAAAAAGAGAAAAATAGGGGCGCCTGGGTGGCGCAGTCGGTTAAGCGTCCGACTTCAGCCAGGTCACGATCTCGCGGTCCGTGAGTTCGAGCCCCACGTCGGGCTCTGGGCTGATGGCTCAGAGCCTGGAGCCTGTTTCCGATTCTGTGTCTCCCTCTCTCTCTGCCCCTCCCCCGTTCATGCTCTGTCTCTCTCTGTCCCAAAAATAAATAAACGTTGAAAAAAAAAAATTCAAAAAAAAAAAAAAAGAAAAATATGTCTATGCTTGAGGATGTCAGAGGGACAGGAGAAGGAAATGTAAGAGATTTCCAAGGGCCCTGATTAGAACGGTAACAGGACTGGAAATTTTATTACCTAGTATCTTTGAGGTATACACAAATTGGTGTCTCAATTTAGCATTTGTAGAAATAATCATTTCTCTAGAAGTTTCAAGAACTCACATTGAATTAGGCTTTCTTCTTTTTCTTCATGATTTTACCGGGGTGTTCTAATTCTTATTCATTAATTTGTGCTACTGAACATTTCCCTTATTTTCCCTTTAGTACTCACTACTATGCCAGTCTCTCGTTTTACCCCAACACCTGGTAATATTTTATGCCTACATTTTTACTAAGGTATGTCACCATTGCATTTCTTACATATATTCCTTTATTTCAGCTTCTTAAATTCTTTATTTTTGTCTGCACATGATTTCCCTTAGCAGACTCATTCATTTCGAAGGCTTCAAATATTGGCAGATTCTATCCTGAACCAAATTTTGTCAGACTCCTCTGAGCTGTCTTCTTGCCCAGGCCTCAACCTTGGCCTGCTGACCTGCCCTTGGCCTGCTGAGGTCAATCTTAGCGAAGAATCCTGCTAGTTAAGTTTAGGAAGAATCTGCAACTCTAGATATCTGATCAAGTTCTTCATCTCCTACCCTTGATTTGTAAGTCCTTGGCCTGCCTTTAGCAAGAATCCTGTTAAACCAGTTTAGCAAGAATCTTTTTCTCCTTGGTATCTTAATCAAGTTGTTCTTCTTAATTTTCTGTGTATTCAGATGCAAGTTAAATCTGTCTCTGCTATTGAAATAGTCTTAAGTGACTCCAAGTTACTGCTTTAATAACTAAAGTTGTTACTTTAACAACTGTCAGAATAATTTTTAAAGGTTTATTTTCTAGGAGAGAGAGAGAGAGAGAGCGTGAGAGAGAGTGGAGGAGGAGCAGAGAGAGAGGGAAAGAGAGAGAATTCCCAGCAGGTTCCATGCTGTCAGTGCAGAGCCTGATGCGGAGCTCCAACCCAGGCACCATGAGATCATGACTTGAGATGAAGTTGGACCCTTAACAGACTGAGCCACCCAGGTGCCCCAGAAAAATTTCTTTTTAATACAGTTTCACCTCCATGTGAATAGCTACCAAATCACTATCCCATGAGTACATGATGAACCGGTTTTCTCTCCGCTGTATAGCATCTCAGTCATCAAATGTTTTTTTTCATATAAGCCTGAGTCTCACAAATGGACTCTGTATTTGAGATAACATCCTTTTCTTATTATAGGCTTGGAATTTCAATATCGTTCTGAGCACCATAATTTCACTGCCCTCTTCCCTCATATTTCAGTCCAAAGTTATGTGCATCCTTCATTATCCATGTCCTCTGCATATGTTCAGCCTTTTCATTCTGTCTCCTGCCTCTCTAATTCACAGCTTTGTCAATCCATCTTGGAATCCTTCATTAGCCTACTAATTGGTCAGTCTTTTCCTACTCTTTCTCCCTTTTAACCCTCCTGTAAAATACCATCGCTGCATTTTTCACAAAATAAAACTTTAATCTGGTTACATCATACTCAAATACTTCTATTGCTCCCCAGTACCTACAAATATATTTTCCAAAGATCATATGTAACTACTAGTGATATCTAAAGCAACTTAGGTGATGAGCACATATCTTCACATTATTTTTTTTTTAATTTTTTTTTTCAACGTTTATTTATTTTTGGGACAGAGAGAGACAGAGCATGAACGGGGGAGGGGCAGAGAGAGAGGGAGACACAGAATCGGAAACAGGCTCCAGGCTCTGAGCCATCAGCCCAGAGCCCGACGCGGGGCTCGAACTCACGGACCGCGAGATCGTGACCTGGCTGAAGTCGGACGCTTAACCGACTGCGCCACCCAGGCGCCCCTCTTCACATTATTATAATATGTCATGTTAATTACTATTTGTGTTTAATAGTTATAATAACATAAAATAGTGTTATTTTCTGTGCATGTCACTACACTTTTTTTTATTAGTAATTAAATTTTTTCTAGTAGCTGACAGTTCTTTAGTATAAAGCAGAAATTATAACACAGTAAATGTGAGAACGTAGTTCTCAGTTCCCTGGTTCTGGACTGAAGTTCTGCCTCATCTATGTACCCTTTGCCAAATTATGTAATATCTTATGCTTTAAATTTCCAATTTGTAGGATCAAGATAATTATGGAACCTACCTGAAGAGGTTATTATTATGTAGTATGACTGAGATAATTTGTGTAGGTTAGAAGACTGAGTACAACTTAATGTTTGGTAAAAAGTAATGCCAGTTATCAATATTGTTAGTAATAATTAACCACAATTTTGAATTAAAATTCACATTGTGACCTAGTTTTTTTCTTTATTTTCTCCTTTCTCTTTGTTGAAGCATATTTAACCAGTACTGAAAAAAAAAGATTTTTAAAATTCAAATGTTAAAAAATATGACAGAAAATAATTCATTTTAGTATATAGTAAAAGCATCTGCCACAGTTTCACACATGAATTTAAGAAAGTTCTTAATGCTGCTGCATTATTGTCACTCAAGTTAAGACCATGGCGATAATTTGTGACTATCCTTCAGTTGGTGAAGGGATAATTAGTTCCTACACACAACTTCTTTTCCTCATGACACTTGTTGGCTTTCATACAGAAACACTCTCATTGGCCTATTAAGTTGGAGGAAAAACTTCATCTTCCTAGATGTAATATTCAACCACTGATATAGTGCACATAATTAGGGCTGGCTTTGCAAATTAGCCAAAGTCATCTGAACCAACTAAATTTCTCCTCACAAAGTAAATTTACATCAAGAATATATACATGAGGAGGAATACATGTCATAATTTCAAAGCTCAAATCATGTAGTTAATGCTTCAGTAAGAGTGAGTTGCATGCATTACGTTATCTGAAATATATGCTTATAGATTTGTATGAAAAATCACTGAAAATATTTTAAACATTTTGAAAATCTCTTAAATTACCTTTCTTTAAGACCATAATTCACAGCCGGTGTGAGTGGAAATATAATCCTTTCCAATATTCTGTGGCTATTTCCAAATAATTAAATACATTTATGGAAGTTTAGATTCTGGATACTACCTCATGGCTGTAGCAAAACAAATGTTTGTTGAAAAATAATTTATATAATTTGGCAGGGGGTGAGGGGGAAGGTATCCTAGAATTGAACCTCTTCAGAAAGGTTGATTAAGTATTTTGAATGTTTTATTTTGAAATAATTTTACTTACAGAAGTGATATAAAGACAGTACCGAGTTCTAATGTGCTCTTCACCCAGCTTCTCCTAGTATTAATATATTTCATAACTAAGGCAGAAATATCAAAACTAAGGAAATAACATCAGTATAGTACTATTAACTAAAGTACAGACTTTCTTGGATTTCCTCATTTTTTCTGCTGATTTTATCCAATTTCGGGCAAAAACCTGCGTTTAGTCTTATTCTTAGTGTTTTCCACCCTGTATCAATTGAGCAGTCACATTGTTCATTTCGAGTTCTCCAGACTTATGGGATGATTTTTTTTTTTTTTTTTTTACTTTGCATACAGGTAACCTCACCCTTTTTTTTTTTAATTTTTTTTTAATGTTTATTTATTTTTGTGACAGAGAAAGAGCATGAACAGGGGAGGGTCAGAGAGAGAAGAAGGCACAGAATCTGAAACAGGCTCCAGGCTCCGAGCTGTCAGCACAGAGCCCGACGCAGGGCTCGAACTCACGGAGTGTGAGATCATGACCTGAGCCGAAGTTGGCCGCTTAACCAACTGAGCCACCCAGGCGCCCCAACCTCACTCTTTAAAGTATTAAGCTTTTGGGGCACCTGGATAACGGTTGAGCATTCAACTCTTGGTTTCAGCTCAGGTCATGATCTCATGGTTTAGGGGGTTCAAGCCCCATGCCAGGCTCTGCACTGGCAGCATGGAGCCTGCTTGGGATTCTCTGACCCTCCCCGAATTGTACCATCTCTGCCTCTCTCAAAATAAATAAACAAACTTAAAAAAAATAAAGTATTAAGCTCTAAAGATTATGGTGAAAACACGCAGTGCTCTCTCCCCCATACAGAATTGTTCTATTGCTCCCCACATCCCTTGATATTGCCCTTCTATTATTATCCCCTCTTTCCATTTGCAGCATCTAACAAGAGCTGACCTGTTTTCTGTTCCGTTCTGTTGCCTTTTCTAGATTGTCATATAAATGGAGTCATCCATCAGGTAGCATTTGGATTTGGCTGGTTTTGCTTAGCTCAATGCGTTTAAGATGCATCTCTGTTTTGCCTGAATCAGCTGTTTGTCCATTTTTATTACTAATATTCCATTGTGTGGGTATACCAGTGTTCATTGATCCCCCCATTTTGACAAACATCTGCTTTGTTTCTGGCCTGAGGTTAGTCATGAACAATTTTCTTTTTGTCTGTAAACTTCATAATAAGAAAGCAAATATTGCAACTAAAAATATCTCAAGAATCTGCACAGAGTTCACCAGAGAAGTTATACTAAAGGCTACCAGCATATTTCAAGTCTCAACATCACTAGTCATTAGAGAAATGCAAATTAAATCCACAATGAGATACCACCACATATTTACTTACTATGATTTTTTTTGTAAAAAAAAGATAAAAAGAAAACAATTGACTCTCCTAAGTGCATGAATACAATTTACTTCTGTATACTCATCATAAATATTGCAACCTTGTTAAACTTTCTTAAGCAAATAGGCCTCCTTCAAGGAGAGAATGGGTTTTCAGCTTTTGCCTTTATGTCGAGCTCTGAGAGCTCTGGGGGGACAGCCGTGGTGAGTCCAAACAAGCTCATCAAGAACTGTTTCTTAGTTTTCTATAGCTGTGTGGACCTCATGGATGCAAGGCAAATAATTGGCTTTCAGAGTTAGGTGTTTTGGGAGCCTGTCTCTCAGAATGAACTTTAAAAGCTAGGGAGCCAGATGTGGGATGCAACCCTCTTCTCAGGGGCAAACTGAGAGCTTTGAGTTCCCTCCTTAAGTATATGGCTCTGTGCTGGGGTAGGGTTTAGGATGAGAGTGTGTCTCAACCTTTCCTACCAGTTTTGATAGAGGCATTTCTTCATTTGCCTGATATGTAAGCGTCACTGAGCTAGCTTCTGGATTTCATTCAGAAGAAATTGCTCCATTTGCAGTTGTTCATTTGATGTGTCCATGCAAAAGGTAAATTCAGGAGCCTCCTATGTTGCCATCTTGGACTAGAACCTCAAAAACCCTTCTACTAGGAGTTAAGAGAGTTGACCTTTGGTCCTGGTTCAACCATTCAAGAGTGATTTGAAACATATCACTAAATCTCTCAGACCATTTCCTTATCCATAAAATGAGATTTGTGCAACAATATATATCTCATGCTAAAAATTCTGTGATTATGAATTATAGAGTTTGAGTGTGAGACAAAAAATCGTGGGGTGAAGGTATCTATCACTGGGAATAGGGGCTAGCTGAAATAATAAAATTGGAGAAACAAAGTATAAACTTATAGGAAAGCACAGTTATCCATTTTTTTAAGTTAAAATAGCCTTAAAAGTTGTCAATAGAATATCTATTGATTGATCTTTGAATTAGTTAAATAAGAAAGTGCAGTGATAGGAAGACTTCTATTAAAGATTATGTGAGTTGAAATCAAAATTAGATGATTTTTGAATTCAATTAACTCAGTAGAAGGAATAAAAGATGTGTAAGAAGTTACTACACAAATTATTAAAAGAGGCTGCTATAGAAAGTTGTGTTTAAAAGTTGATCAAAGTAAAACTGACCAAGAACAAAGTGTAAGGATGCCCAATGAGCACGTAATATACCAGATTTCAAGAAATTTAATTGTGAGGATACAGGACCCAAATGTGAAACATGGGGTACATTTGCCCCATTAGTGTAACTGGCAAAGCGTGACCTTGATTGAGCTACTCCATTAATTACTGATTATGGTGAAGTTATCCTACAAGTTACTTACAACCATATGCTGGCTACAAATTTCTGATATTGAAATCTCAACAGAGTTGAGATAGAAAATTTCCTCACCTTTGTTGGCTAAAGAGCTGAACTTGAAATGAATTTAATTGCATTCATATTTACATAGTGCTACTTTTAGAGATAATATTTTCATTAGTACCCTGTTCATTTATATGTTTGTTGAGTTACTTAAATTTTTTGAACATTAAGGAGAATAATATTTTAGGCTCATGTTGTTAATTTGAAATATTGAAGATAATATGATTAAAAGTTTAACTATTATATCAGTGTTGGACATTTGATGTATTGCATTATGTGTTTGATCAATTGTGCATTAATTATAAACTAGTAGTAATAATCATTCTCATTCTTAAGTAGTAAAGGACACTAACATACCATAATAAGTAAATGCCATAATAATTGCCAGTAAAACCATCATAAACACAGTGCTATACCCAGACTGGATAACTTCAGAAGAATTACAGTGACTATGACAAACATATAAAAAGAGCAATAATTATAAGAAAGGAAGATGTATTTGAGATTCCCTTATAAATAAATGGGAAAAGGATAAAGAATATTTTCAACTACTTTTTAAATCATCTATATAATTTTATTTTTAAGAATAAATAGCAGATGAGATAGTCACCTGTCAATGCATGTAAACATTTAAATAATTATTATTAATATTGCCTTGTGAAATTTGTGACAATATTTGTTTAGGTCATTTTGACAATGTCTGAGAAGAAATTTGATGAAAAGAAGACATTCTTTGGCTGAATTTTTCCTAATATTCTTTAGTCTTTCTCCTTCAGTGATGACCAAAGGTAGATTTTCTCAACATGTAGCTTGTCAACTGGCATAATTTTAAAAATTAACAGAAAGAAGTTATTGGAGTTGTTGTTGTTGGTGGTGGTCGTGATAACAACTTGTACTGTTACTAGTTTAGGTCTTTAGACTTTTCTGACTCGGAGATTAAATACTTTCTCAAAGACACTTATCCATGTTTGCACAATTAGGTTTTGTTTCACCAAAAGCAAGTAGCCAGACCTAAACACAGTGGCATGAAGTTTCCAGGGAATGAGAAATTTGTAATGGGCCACGTGCATAGTAGGTAGTCAATAAATATTGAATTAAATTCAGAGGCTTTTTCTTGGTCTCACAAGTCATCTTTTGTTCTCATTAACTGGTAGTTGTTTCCCCATTAGTAATTTCCTTTCATACCTTCTTTCAAAGACTTAGTGTTTTCTTTCCTCTCTTGTGTCGCAGGCTATGCTATTTTGTTAACAGTAAAGTTTCTTAGAAATTATGTAGAAGTATGTGTGTGTGTGTGTGTGTGTGTGTGTGTGTGTGTGTGTGTGTGTTTGTTCATGTAAAGGCCTGTGGATTTGTGTAGGAGAGATTTATTTGTCTGGTATTGGATGCTTATTCTTGGGATTGACTGAATGCAGAGAGGCCTGTGCAGATGTCAAATGCATCTTTGAGACATAGCCTTGAACATGACTGAGTGGGTGTATGATGTGCTCAAGCAAATAATGTTGTTTCTTTTCTTCTTGAGCATCTGAAAGCTTCTCCAGTACAAGCATTCTCTTTCCATATCATCCCTTGTTCTTGTCTTTTTTTCTTGCTTCAATATACATGATTCTGTCTCCAAGTTGATTTCTCAGTTCATTGTGTATGAAAAAATCTCATTAAAGTTGGCATGTGTCCAACACATTGCAACTGCTTCGGAATGTAGGTGTTAATGAATGGCCACAAATACCCATGTTGGTAACTAGTAACAATGAATAGTACAAGATCCTACGAATATTGTGAAATCCTACATTATTTGCAGAAACAAGATGAAGGGGAAACAAGGGGGGGATGCCACTTGTGACTAAGAAAAATTATTTTAATTTCTTTACAACTTAAACCCATTTCAGGATTTTGAGTTTAGGACTTATTTAATCTTGATGATTTGCACCTGTGGCTAAATGGTAATGGCAAGGAGGGAGATGAGTGGGAATTGAACTGGGATTAGGGACACAATCCAAAAATTCCCATAATTGCTATGAGATTTCTAATGATTCACTTAAAAATTAATGTGCATTTTATAGTCAACTGTCTTCTACGTACAGTAATATTTGTTATGATTACATTCCTTAAAAATTGCTCACTGTTTAGTAAAATTTTCATTCCAGAAAAATTCTGCCAAGTTATTCTTCTATATTTATGCACTCAACAAAATGCCCTATCAATCATAAGGGAGATTGATGTCCCAGTTTGAGAAACATGGGCTTATTCCTAGTAAGACTTTAAGCCATATTCCTAAAGACAGTACTTTAAGTCTTTTTATTTTTTTTTAATTTTTTTTTAACATTTGTTTATTTTTGAGACAGAGAGAGAGCATGAACAGGGGAGGGTCAGAGAAAGAGGGAGACACAGAATCTGAAACAGGCTCCAGGCTCTGAGCTGTCAGCACAGAGCCGGATGCGGGGCTTGAACCCACGGACCGCGAGATCATGACCTGAGCCAAAGTCAGACACTTAACCGACTGAGCCACCCAGGTGCCCCGACAGTACTTTAGGTCTTAACTTAAATATACATGAACACTCAACTGGTAAAAATATAGGAATCTTGGCAGAGGGACCCTACCAATGCACCCATTTTTAAGAAAGTTCTCATTATTTTCTTCACTTTTTTCTAAATAACTGAATACCTTGAATCTATCATCAGGTAGCCAAATTGTGCTCAATATCCAATTGTGTATGGCTCTCCAAGTATAGTTAAAAACCACGTTGCCAGAAAAAATATGTAAGTAATAGGACATTTCACAAAACAGCTCTGAGACCAGAAAGAAGTAAACAAATTATCCAGTAATAATACTCTAATTTTCTATATGAAAATATGCATCAATTAAAGAAAATTAGAGTTAACTTTTAATATACGGTCTTAAGTGAATATTAAATGATATTCAAACTGCAAAAATGGTACAGCCTGAATAAAAATATACATTTTCATTTCTTTTAGTAAAAGGCAAAAGATTTATATGGTCTGAAAACACTTTCATTTCTTTTAGGTAAGAAATTTAAATAGAAGCAGTATTATAAAACACACTTTTGGTCATATGGCCGTGTTTGAATATGAGCCTTTTAAGATGCAAAACTAGAGGAAATAAGATGCAGCATGTTTTTAACTGACCAGGATAAAGTTTAAACGAAACATAGATGCTATTGAAAATGCAGATCTGAAGCTTGGATGCTTGACATTTCAAAGTTGCATCATCCAGCCAGACAGTAGCAAAGAAATGGAAACATTGAGAGTGTAGTATCATTTGCCTGCCTGTATATAGAACTTGGTTATTTTGTGTTTTGTATATATACATATATATTGTATATGTATATATGTAAATATATATATATACATAAATGTGTATTGTGTGTGTATATATACACACATGTATATGTGTATATATACACACATACACGTATGTATGTATATGTGTGTATATATACATGTATGTATATATGTATGTATATATGTATGTATACATGTATATATACATTTATGTATGTGTATATGTGTATATATACACACATATATGTGTATATTTGTGTATATATACATATACCTCTGAAGTACACCTTTCACATACACTGTTTGAAGCTAAGGATACATAACATTAACTTCAGTATTAACAAAGAAAAATTGCTTTCCCCAAACTCATTAAAGACCATGGAAATCAATCCCAGAAATGACTTATCCTTTTCAGTTAACTTGCTCTGGTATTTATAGCATTGCTATTGACGTGCAAATACACTGCTTGTAGCTGGTCATCACCTCTATGCCACCAACACTATGTGCTTGAGTTGTCACCAGCAAAAGTCCTATTGATTTATATACAATTAAGAATCTTGCAACTGTATTTTCTCTCTTGAATTACAGAATTAGCACATTCACTTAAGCAGGAGAAAGGAGAGAAGGAGAAGAAACTCACTCACCTACAAGCTTATTCATGTGGCTGTTTAGTCAAGGAGTTAACCAGGGGGAACAATGCACGTTTCTCATGCTACCCTTTGGGATATGGAAAATCTGACTTGCAATATCTGGAAGGTTTTGCATGTGAATCTTTTTTGTCTCACTCTGCCGTTCACAGTTGGCTTTATTAATATGCAGTTGAGGTGACGCTGGGGTAAGTAACCTGTTCCTCACACTCAAACATAAGGAGAACAGGACATGCTCCTTTTATTCACATTCACAAGAGAAAGAGAAGACCTAGAGTTTGTCCCTTTGCCTTACGACATTGGAGGTACCCACCTGGGAAGCGAAACAGACTGGTCTAGTTCTGGTGGAAATGCTGAAAAATATTTACAAACTGATGTTTTGTTAGAATTTTGCATTTATATTTAAGTCTTTTCAACAAAGGACTAGTGGGGTTGAGGAAACAAAAAGTAATCACAATGTATATACTTTTGAGGGCAATGTAGCATGATTTTCCTGGCCTTTCCTTCCTGAAAATAGTTTAAGAAAATAACTTTAAAACTTCGCAAAGAGGGGCGCCTGGGTGGTTCAGTCGGTTGAGTGTCAGACTTCAGCTCAGTCGCTGATCACAAGGCTTGTGAGTTTAAGCCCTGCATCAGGCTCTGTGCAGACAGCTCAGAGCCTGCAGCCTGCTTTGCATTCTGTCTCCCTCTCTCTCTGCTCCTCCCTCACTCCCACTCTGTCTCTCTCTCTCTAAAAAATAAATAAACATTAAAAAACAATAAAGAAAAAGTTTCCAAAGAATTCACACCCAATTAGCATTGAGATAAGATTTATTTATACATGTTAATTTTTAATAAATATAAAATTGAGCTCCAGTCCTTTTTGATTATCAGGTTTTGTATTCCTAAGTCGCTCCTATTCTTCCATGTTATATCAAAAATGTCTATGTCAGCATGGTGATGTAACTGTGCTGGGCAACAGCTTGGCCAGAGGAAAATATGTCATCATCTTTGCAAATTATAGATTGCGACTTTTTCTTTTTGATGCTCAAAAGTAAGAATAGTTATTAAATACATTCTACTTTATCAAGAATAATGCTTATTTAGGTAATAATTATTAGGTAATAATTTCTAAATTCTATTAGGTAATAATAAAATCTATAGAATTGTATTTTCTGAGAAAGGAAATATGTTTTTTTCCCGATGGATTCTGATGGTGAGATTATGTGACAACTGCAAATATTTGTGATGCTTGCCAAGATGGACAGAGGAGATCATCTGAGTATTCAAAGTATAAGAACTCAGAGGCATTTGGCAATCATTTATTGTTGGATAATTGTCCCATTGCTGAGGAATCTTATTCTTGGATTCCTCACTGATTTCATTTAAATCCTTGTTTCTTTTAAAACATTTTTAATGTTTATTCATTAAATATTATGCCTGAGTGGGGGAGGAGTAGAGAGAGAGATAACACAGAATCTGAAGCAGGCTTCAGGCTCTGAGCTGTCAGCACAGAGTCTGAGCCTGACACAGGGCTTGAACCCACAAACCGTGAGATCATGACATGAGCTGATGTCAGAAGCTTAAGCAACTGAGCCACCCAGGCACCCCTAAATCTTTGTTTCTTAATAAAGTACAGTTTATTTATATAATTTAAACAATTCTACAAATTAGTTAAAAGATTATCTCTCAGGTTATCCAGCAAAATTTTACTACAGAGATTTTGTATCTAGAGTATATGGATGTGATGAAATTTATTGCTCCTAGAGGTGTCTTAACAAAGAATCAGAAGCTCAGAAACAGTGACCAAACATCTGTTTGGAATTCACCTCAATTCTTTTTATAAGAGGTTAAAAGTTTCATTGAAGTGGTTTCTGCCTTGAAGATATGAAACTAATTTTCAAGTCTCCCTCAAAAACATACACTCTTACCACAAACTGTTTAATATTTGATGACACAAATGGCTCATTTTCCCAAAACTTTAAATGCAAAAGAAATAATAAATACATAGCCATCTTATTGAATGTCTAATTTTTCAAAATATGGGGAATATAATTGAATACAATTATTAATTCTGATTGATACTTTTGAAGTGTGACTTTCACAATAAACAGTGCTAAGTGCTAGTGCTACAAAAATGAAAATATACATCTAGAAATGATAGATGATAGGTAGATAGATAGAACTGTATTTAAGATACATAGTTTACTTGGGATAGATGTATAAACATAATTTTAGTAGAATACATAGGGAGTAAAGACAGAGGACTCAAAAGGGTGATGATTCAATGATCTGGGTTAATTATACTACACACAAACACCTATACCCATTCATCCATTCATTCAATAATACAATTATATATTAATGAAAGGTTTAAACAATGTTTGGTGCTCTCTGATTAACCTTGTAAATAGCATTAGAATTTCTACCACTTGAGTTGCAGTGAATGAAAGAAATCTCACACAAGTCTTACTGAACATTCACATTTCAATTTAAAGGCAGAAAATTCAGCTGCAATGCCTTACCTGAGAGCAAGTGATTTGTTCTAGAAATCCTTTCTTTACTAGTTTCAGGTAGATGTTGTCACAAACTTCTTCTAGACATCTTTAAGAATCTCTTCTACCTCTTGAGTAAGTTGCAAAAGTCTTTTAAAACAGTAATGATTAAGAGGGAGTATATTTTACATTTGACTGCAATGCTTTGGAATCCCCAGAAGTGGCAATCCATGCTTTCTTGGACAGTGACTGGAGACGTCAGAGTCCTCCTGACTCACTAATTTCTTCCATATTGCCAAATTCATAATAAAAACTCCAGATTCATAAACCCAAAGGCAAAATAGGTAATCTCTTCATAATAACGTTGAAAGTATCTGCAGATCACTAATCCATGTAAGTCACAACAAGCCTCAAGTATAGATTTGGTTTATGGCAAGTTTTACTTGATAAGGATTATTATATATCCTTTAAAATCTATGTAACCATTACATTACCTGAATACAAGGATGGTGGAAACCAGTTTGAAGCATTTTCCTTCTAGCAAAACCAACAAAGGACAAAGCACTTCCTATTGTCACATTGTTTTTATTAAGAACTCTCCAAGTGTGCTCATGATGTTAGATATCACACTTCTCATGTCATTTATTTTCTTGAACAATATGAGATGAATATAAATTTTAGAACTAAATCTCTCAAACACATTCTTTCTTAGTAAGTACACACTGCATTTTTTTTTTATGTTGAGAGTGTACAGTTATCAGTCTAAAGAACAATGTAGGAGATTGCGATGGACTAGAAGAGATTTATAGGATGAGCTCACTTTTAAAAGGAGTCAGGTTTATGAGTTTTCTTGAGAGATGGAGTGCTTCCCTTATTTACTCAGAGGGACAAAAACAATCAAACGCTCCACGATACTAGACCAAGATCACCAATGGGAAAACAGTAGCTGTAGTAAAGATGCACTTTACTGCCTCAAATAAAGTGTCCATATATAATGAAAAAAAATTATGTCCTAGGAAATGAAATTAGAAGCCCCAAAGGGAGTCGGAAATAAATACGGAAATTAAATACTGCATTACATAGACCTTGAATTAGCCTTTGTTCACAGAAAGGTATCTTGCAATAGAAGTTTTATTAAAATACATTAAAATAAAATGATGTTCTAAACCTCAAATAGAATAATAAATGCTACATGTGAATATATCTCAAAAGAACACATTTTACTGACCAAGAAACAATTTATGACCTTTTTTACTTGTATAGAAAATAAAATATATGCATTCCTCAGTAGCATAAAGAAAGCAGCCCACATAAATAAAGATGTTTCACACATGTTTTCAGAGTCTTATGATAGTTAGCTCTGGCCCACAGGAAAGACATGTACTATTATGTGTGACTTAGTGGAACAAATGCTTTATAGTGGCTTTTAAAACTGAATCCTAGTTCTGAGATCTACCACTTACTGGCTGTCTAAGGCTATTGCTCATTGACTTAAACTCCAGGGGAATTATTTTCCTTACCCATTAAAAAATTGGCCTAGTAACAGTTGCCTTACCTGAACATACATTGATGTGAATGCCTGGAAAAAGGAATTTTTATTAAAATACACCTGCTGCTTGTCCAACACCTGTGTTGCCCAAAAGTGTTTTACATTTTTTTCAGATAAATTTGTAGTTAAAATTTAGTTTGATTATTTTCTTGCCTATTTTTTCCTCCATAACATAGACAATAGCACCATAAAATTGCATTTACTTCTGTAAATTCATTTTATAAAGTAAATTGAAAATATGCCAACCTGTATTATAGACAGGGAAAATGAAGTAATGACTAGTGACAATCATCCAGGTGATTTCTACTAAAAAAAAAAAAATGACTCTTTTTAATTCCTGGAAGAACTATGAGATAAATGGATTTTTTACTAGGAATTATGTATTAATCACCCCCTCCTGCCCATATCTGTTTTACATATTAATATAGGAATAAGTGTAGAAATATGGTTTTCAAAAGGTGGGAGATCTATCTTCCTCTTGTATAATCAATCAGCCATGATAGGCTTCTCATCTTTTAAATTTTTGTTGATTCCAGTACCTAACATACCTCCTTCTTTAAATTCACTGCAGTTCTGATTTCTGTCCTGAGGGCCTCTTAACATCAACAGCTGAAATAAATTTCTAATTTGACTTCCAGACTCTGGCCTGGCTCCCTTCTTATTCACCCTTAGAGTTCATGTTAAACATGATTAGTTAAAAAGCATTCTTACCACAATTAAAAAAAAAGTACACATACTTTTAATTTCACTATATGACTTCAAACAATTTCCACAGTAAGTATTTACCTAACTGATTGCAGAGATTTCCTATGTCTGTGTTCCACATGTTCGCCAATACTAGGTATTGTAGACTATCTAATATTTGACAATTTGATGAATGCAAAATGATATCCTTTTATGACTTTAATATAAAGTGACTGATAACTAGAAGCAAAATGAATTCCAATTGGGAAATAAAATAAATTTTAAAAATGTAAATCACCGAAAAAATGCTTGTTTAACAAAAAATTTTGCTAAGGACATTGAGGAAAATGTTTATGGCCTTAATTCAGGTCCCTTAAAAATGTACTTTTCCAGCCTCAGGTACAAAAATGCTTCATTTGTATCCTGCGTGCCAGTTACATGAATTGTTCCTTCAACACGCACGCTTGCCTTTATTCATGTTCTTAACGGGAACAACCTTTTGCATTTCACTGAAAGCTAACTCGTCATTCACGACCAATGCATTGTAATGTTCCCTCTGAGTTCTCGCTGACTCTCAATAACTCTCATCATGAGACAAATTTCTATAGTTCTGTATCTGTTATTAAGCAGCACCTTATTCAAAATGAGTTGGTGCATCATTCTGTCACACTGAAATACGGGGGATGTGCGCCATTTCCACTTTCAATCTGTGAGTGTATTTTTTAAATCTGGGACTATATGTTATATATTCACCTGTATATTTTTAACCCTTAGCCCAGTGCCAAGTCTAGCAGGTCCTCAACACATTCTGAACTGGATTCCTTTTTACATCAATCTTTCTTAATGAATCAATATGTGATTAGGCAAAATGGGCTCTGGATAAACCTGTAAAATATGCTTAGTTTTCAGTAGCAGCAGGTCTACTTAAAAAAAACAAAGGTTAGAAATTTCTTGTGTAGTATAACTTTAATTTTTCTATTGGCTGTAGTGCTTATAATGTAAGAAACCAAAGGGAATTTTAAGAATGCATGCCTTAAGTTACCAAATAACTTAAAGACTATCAATCATACTTTATAAAATATATTGATTACTTATATATAGATTAACAGTGGGTATGAATATATACAGAGACATGCTATATATTGATCTAGCTCTGCCTTACACAGAGACACATTTTATATTTCAACAAATATAAGACACAATTAATTCTAGGAAGCTCCACTATTGATATATGACTAACAAAGGTAGAACGAAACCAGAACAAAAACCCACGTGGAAACAGTGTTTTTTATACTTATCAAATAAGCTATGCTGTACTACTTAAATATAGACTGTCTCATATCGCTTGAATGCAAACAAAAAAACAGGAAGTACAGTTGTAACAAATTAGGTAAGGTATTTCCAAAATCTCTTCCCCATTTAGAATCAAATGCTTCTGACATACTGTGCTACTTAGAATCATTGATGTCAGTTTTTCTTCCACCTAAGACTGTACTATCAAGGACACTGGTGTTGCAACACTTTAAAGGAATCCTTAGGGAACTAGTAGCCATCGATTCCAAGTTCTGAAGCTCATTTGCACTTAAGCACGCCAAGAGAATTTTTGATTCCTGCTTTAGAAATATTTCTAAACACATTCCTAAATCACTACTTTCCCTCCTTCCTTTTCATATTACTTCTTTCCCTAGGGTTAGTGCTCTGTTCTCGTCTTTAAGATTTTGCTCAAAGCTACTAACATTCATTCTGTAAGTCTTGATGCTGGTGATTTTAAGAACTTGTGCAATCATTAATAGCTACTTCATGACTGTTGCCTTAGACAGGAGTCCCCATTGGAAGATGCCACTGACTATGAGATATATCTCAGTTGGTGATCTTACTATATGAAAAAAAGGTATGTGACGTAAAACTAGAGGAATATAGCATAATATTTAGTGACATCAATCTGAAAGATTTTACTTTCACAATGAATACATATATCATCATGTTGCACACCTTAAATGTCTCACAATTTTGTCAATTACAGCTCACTGAAGCTGAGGTATCTTTTAAAATGTCCTCTTTTTCATCTGTAAGCAACTGAAAGGCATGAAGCATGTACACAAATCTCACTGTTGACAACAAAAGAAAACTTTATGTTCTTTCTCACATTCACAAAGACATGTTGTCTCCTTAGTCAAAAAAATAAGTTACAAGGACTTACTTCTTTATAAAGAGCATCGATGGAACTTAAGATGTAAATTTGGGTAACTTCACCAAAAGGACATGTCTAAGAATTGGTTAAAATCAGATCCCTCAAAGTACAATGAAATCCCTAAAGTAAGCCATGTGTTAGTGATTTGAAGGTGTCTGTGGATGGCATTCAGGGCTTCAGAGGTCAATGCACTCACTATAAAAACTGATTCATAGTCCTACAATGCTACTATAATTTTCATGATAAAAATATGTTCTTTTTCTTTAAGCCACTTTGCAACTCTTTCATTATTAAAAGTTTTATTTGTCCAGATATAATAACTCTGCAAATCAAAGAGTAGTTCATTTGTAAGACAAGGCAGCTAACACTTAGAGCCCTGTAGATGGTATCACTATCTCGTACTTCTCTGCATAGCAAAGTCCTTGCTTGTAGGTCCATCAAGCTTACTACATCTTTTTTATTTTTTCAGTTTAATGGGTATGATTCTCAGGGAGCCTGGGTGGCTCAGTCTATCAGGCATCTGACTTTGGCTCAGGTCATGATCTCGCGGTCCATGAGTTTGAGCCCCGCATCAGGCTCTGTGTTGACAGCCTGGAACCTGCTTTGGATTCTGTGTCCCCCTCTCTCTCTGCCCCTCTCTGCTCTCTCTCTCTCTCTCTCAAAAATAAATAAAAATTAAAAAAAATAATGGGAATGATTCTCAAGTGTGCAATATGTACAGTATTCTTTAATTTTTAGAAAATTCAAATCCATATCTATTTTGAGCTCCTCTTTGTTAAGGTAGTTGCTAGAGGAGTGGGGAGATGAGTAATCTGTTTAGTCCAAGCCATTAGTTCATAGAAGGAAACTAGAAATCCTCATTTGCCACTCATTTCCAGTCCATCCCTCTCCTTGCTACTTCTTTAACATATCTTGGGCTATAGTGACCTCTCTGCTGCATTGATGTCATCCTAAGGTATTGAAATCTATTGTATCCTATGCCTGGATGAAAAATATAAAGATGTTCTTTTTGTGGAGGGAGGAAAGGTGGCGATTGACATCGTGCTTTTATAGCATTTTGCCCAAGAAACAGAATAAGAACATCTTATGGATCCCTCTGGTCTTGTTCTCATCTCCTTTTCGTTTCTCCTGACACTAAATATCTATCGTCATCTCCTTAAAGATCTCCCAGGCTCTTTTCTAATTTCTGCCTTCCTCCCTTTATTTCTGCCCCTCATCTACTTTCTTCCCTGAACTTCATCTCCCTCCCTCCCTTTTTCTTCTCTTTAATTTTTTGAAGGAACAAATTTCTTTCCTAAGATAAATAATATACAGCCTATTAGCTATTTGAACAGTGGGTGAAAAAAAGGAAACTTTGAGAAAAATGAGCTCTGGTGGATTTCTTCCAAATATCAGCCTACCACATCTGCCGGGGTATTGCATAACCTGGAATTGGAGTCTGAATGAGAAGATTTGTGAAAGATTCATAAAATAATCAAATTTATTCAAATAGACAAAGCTAAGGGTTTCCCTTTCGCTCTTTATTCTTAGGAAAGACTTTATGTCCGTGGACCTAAGAAAGTCATGTTTGGGGATAGAAGATGTGAAAAACAAAAGGAGGAAAAAATAGAAATAGGCAGGTAAAAACATTAAGGAGAAGAGTTGAAAGAATGTTGAATAGGATATGGATGTTAAGTGGCTGAGGAAGGTGTTAAACCTGAAGCCTATCAGCCACACGCACTTTCTTCCAAGCTCCATACTAAATGTGAATCTAACCCATAAATCCTTGTCTTTAACTCTGCAAGAATATTCTCCAGGTGGCCTGAACTCTCTAACTAGTAAATGTATTATTCTATGTGTTTTGCCATGTAGAGAGTAAAATTTGAAAAGTTCACCCCTTTCATTCTGATTGCTCTTTGTGGACTCTTTTTCCTTTTAATCCACTGAGAATATGCCATGTAAATGTCATTCCAGACACTTTTAAATAAATTAATGGTACTCAAGTCATCCAAAAGACAGAAGCCAAAAGACAGGCATTGGGGAACTTAGGGGAATAAAATGGAAATGCCTAGACAATTACGCTCCCTTCAATGATATTGTGGAATATATATATATATATATATTGTCAGTTCAGTGATTCATTAAATATATATTTAAAATCTACTATGTGCTCAAAAGTTTTCAGGAGCTAAAACTTGGAACCTTGGTCCTAGTAGTCAAGATAGTCTACGTAAATGCATGTGATTCCTCATCTGTAAGATGACAATAAAATCTCCCACCTTAGAGAGTTACTTTGAAGATTAAGATAATACACTTAATGCTTAGCAGAGAGCCTAGTTTAGAGATGCCTCAACAATAATTAGGTTCAATCTGTCATATATCATGTCATGAAAGAGACTCATTCATTGTTTGGGGGTATATGAATACTGAGAGAGATCAGAAATGGCTCTATAAAATAAACTATATTTAAGCTGAATCTCTTTATTTCTTTTTTCTTCAGATTTTTAAATCAATTAAATTTTGTATTTATGAAATAGCTTTTTGATTATTAGGAAATGATATATGCCCAGTCTAAAAGAGTTAAGTGTTCATACAAAGTAATTATGATAAGAGGTCTCTCCCTATTCTACCAACAGACAATACTTGTAACACAGAATGGGCAGTTGTCTCCCTTACCCCCTGGGATCCCACTTTCATATGACACAATTGTAGCCAATAGATTGGGGCAAACTGATACATTAGACTTCCAACTCCGACCCAATCTTTGAAGCTTCATCTGGGAAGCATTCTCTTCTCATGTTTCCTGGCTGTATGCTGATAGCACAAGGTGTGAGGATGCGTTGATGACAGAGCTTCTGTTACTTGGTTCTCTAACATCTGGTATGGAGCACAGCTTACTTCCTGCCTCTGCCGCAAGAAGTTTTGGACTTCATAAACTTCAGCTGCTAAGATTTTGGAGTTTCTCTGTGACAACAGCTAGTATTATGTGAAACAGTACAGACTGCAGTACAGACTGCAAGTTATGATAATCTGACATGATTTTTTGAGTTTGTGATGGCACAAAACCAATACACCTTCAGTAGAAACCATACTTCAAATTTTAAATATTGATTTTTTTTTCCTCAGGCTATTGATAATGTGATAACATCCTCTCTCATGATGCTGGCAGGGGCAGAGGGCACCAGCCACAGCTCCCAGTCAGCCACATGATTACCAGGGTGAACAACTGATATCCTTACAACCATTCTGTACCCATACAACCATTCTATTTTGTACCTCAGTACAGTGTTCAATAGCTTCCATGGGATATTCAGCACTTTATTATAAAATAGGCTTTGAGTTAGATGGTTTTGCTCAGCTGTAGGCTAATGTTAGCATTCTGAGCACGTTTAAGGTAGGCTAAGGTAAGCTACGATATTTGGTAAGTTAGGGGTATTACATGCATTTTTTACTTATGACATTTTCTACCTATGATGTAACCCTACCTTAGGTCAAGGAAGATCTGTTTACTGTTTATGCTATAGAGTGAAATAAATTATAACAAATGTTATCTAGGACAATTATTTCGCCTTTACAATTGGTATTAAGAATACCAATTTACAATTGGTATTAAGAATACCAATTATCCTAAGCATACCTTGACAAGTCATTGTCATGATAATTCCCACTCCCCCACCCCGCCTTTGGCCATTGCATTGGTGGTAAGTATAGAAAGAGTGAGAGTTGACAAGAAGACTGAGATCTTTCAAGAAGCAAACAGTAATAACCATCTGTTTCTTTGGGATTAATTATTTTTCTATTAGCAGATTTAATACAAAATGTTCTTTATCAAAACACATGCATGTAATAGGAACAATAGGAAGAATAGGAAGAATAATAATAGGAAGAGTACTAAGCAGAAGAGAATAATCTGTTTTTCTACATCTTGTTTCACTTTGAGTTTAAATGTAAAGAGCAAAGATAATCACATTAATGATGTCTGAAAGTATACATTAACGGAATTTTGTTTGTTTTTTTGTTTAAAAATACATTCCAGTAAGTTCACCAGCAACTAGGCTCAAGTGGTGTAGATGTATATTCTAACTTTTGTTTAACATTATGTGATGTTGCAATCATTTCCACAAATGAGTGAACAAGTCATTAGGAGTTGATACTGAATACCTGTTTATTCTCAATCAGCAGTTATAATAGAACCTCATTTTCTCAAAAGGAAATTTGAAAAAAAAGTTCAAATCAAGGGAGAAGAATATAGTAGTGAGGTTTGAACTGGCCACAAAATATCAGTTTGTGTCTGACTTGCCAAAAACTTTCTCTTTTATCTTACTAATTTCACTTCTAATTCCCGTGGTCCTTTTCTTTCTAAAGTTCTTAAGTTCTATGATTCTTCAAAAAGTCTTTATTAACAGAATAAAATGGATAAATGTAGAAAAGTTTTACTGTTTTTCTAGGATTCACATTCAGCTGATTCTTTAATATTACCCAAGAGTTGTGTTTGAAGAGTACCTTAAAATGACTATTGCAGAAATGGTAGTATATACAATAAAGCTGTAATTTTAAGAAATCATTTAAAAAGAAACTAGATGCCATGCTTTTAAATATAAGCACTTAAGATTCTTAAAACTGTAAGTAATGATGTGTGTGACTATGTATGAGGTCTGAGCATTATTTTAGCACATCTTTTGTGCTAAAAGTCTTCAATGTACAATGACAGCTCCTGGTAATAAATTCTGGGGTAAATATAATTCTGGATACTTATATTTTTACCTTGCCAAAGTCAACAAAAGTCAGAGAAATATTCTATAGCAAGGCATTTTCTAATTGTTTTCCAAAAATCCCTTATTCAAAAATAAAACACTGCCAGAGGAATTTGAAAATAAAACAGCTTTTTAAAATTTAAAATATAAGAATATACCTAAACCAAGAAAAAATATGATAAATAAAGTTATTCTGACCCATTCTCAGTCCAAACCTATTTCTAATCCAAAAGACTGCTTATTTTTTCAAGGTTAGCATAAATATGCATGAAAAATGCAAAAGACCTTGATATTTCACAGATTTTGACCTTTCTGAGTTTGCCTCATGAATTTATTCCCACATCTTGCCATTTAAGTTCGTTTTCTCTTATCTTGAGCCCACATATTTACTAACCATTTAAATTAGTTACCAACACCTCTCCATAAGAGGGTATTTTTGTCTTTGTCTATAACTGACTTTGTAACTTTTCTCCCTTCTGGAATAAATTGCTAGTGATTCTCTGAGGATGCTTTCCTGCCTGGAATATACGAAAAACGAGTTCCTAATGCTCAAAGCCCTGGAGCATAGAATAGCCTTTCTTATTCTCCAATATTTTCCTCATGTTGTGGGTGTTGTTTGTTTTGTTTTGTTTTTGTTTTGTTTTGGCTTTTTGTTGGTTGGTTTTACCAAGCCCTTTTATGTCAGAAAAAAAAAATCTGTTTAATTTTGGCCCTGTCACTTACCATTATATGAAATCAGAGAGTTATAGGTTTTGAGAATTTCACAAAACATTTACTTATATGTCAGCATAATAAATGAAATAATCACAGTATGTGGGGTTCAATAGAACTCTGCTACAAGATGTAGCTATTATTATTAGTCACATTATCACCAATGATGTTCTCATTAGAATTATTCCTCCACCAATGAACAAGTTACATCACTAGGATTAATAACAAAAAAACTAAAAGACAGTAACATTGTAATTTTAGGATGAGCTGGGAGCAGAAAACTGAAAACTTCACATGTGTGATCAATGTACCCAACCATGGAAGACTCTTAGGGAAACCTGGGGACTCTGGAAGGAGGCATATTTCTTTATACTACAGAATTGATATAAATGTTTTTATGGTTTTGGTCACAGGCTAATAAGCCTGAACATTGTGTTTCTGTGATAATGCTATTCATTTCATCCTTTCCCAAATAATGTTAATATCACCATTGTTTTTTTTTTAATATATGAAATTTATTGTCAAATTGGTTTCCATACAACACCTAGTGCTCATCCCAAAAGGTGCCCTCCTCAATACCCATCACCCACCCTCTCCTCCCTCCCACCCCCCATCAACCCTCAGTTTGTTCTCAGTTTTTAAGAGTCTCTTATGCTTTGGCTTTCTCCCACTCTAACCTCTTTTTTTTCTTCCCCTCCCCCATGGGTTTCTGTTAAGTTTCTCAGGATCCACATAAGAGTGAAAGCATATGGTATCTGTCTTTCACTGTATGGCTTATTTCACTTAGCATCACACTCTCCAGTTCCATCCACATTGCTACAAAGGGCCATATTTCATTCTTTCTCATTGCCACGTAGTACTCCATTGAATATCACCATCGTTTTAATTGGTCAAAGTAAACATCAGTTTGAAGATGCATCCTTACTAAAGTGCCAAAAGGGATACTTTCTATTAATAAGCAGTAAATATGATTTTGTGACTCAAAAGATGGGCAGAAAGAAAGGAGAGAGTGGGAAATTAGCATGTAGGAAATAATTTTTTCTGTCTTGCCAGGCACTTTCACTAATATGACATCATCACCTCAGTAACCCTATTTCCCGTGGTAATAATATATACTGGCTTCACAATAAACCTGCAGTGCTTCACAATAACATTCCAGATAGTGAAATCCCAAGGATATCTTGCCTCATAAAACTGGTTGTAGTAGAGCCAAGTTCCTCTAACTGTAAAGGCAATGCCATTTCCACCACACCATGTTGACAGGGAGACCTTGTCCTGTCAGTCTTATTTCTGGAAATAAGTCTAAGGCAAATGTCAGTTTTTATAGCAGTAATTCTCTCAATGAAAATAATGTGGATGAAATCATTTTAGTGTAATATATTTATCATTGTATGGATAGTATTACCTCATACTATTATGATATATGACATTTTTAAAACTTTATGATTCAGTAAATAATTTTTAGAACTCATAGAAGATCCAAATATATGATTTTCAAATTATGTAAAACTCTTCATTTATGTTTTAAGATTACTTCACTTGGATAGTATCATTTAAAAATTATATAAGTAGGAAATTTCTTAAGTGACCTAGGACTTTTAATAGTTTGTGAGGAGGAATACTGGATGAAGATGGTAAAATATACACTATATAAGTTACTCACCATATTATATAATTTTTCAGGCACTTAAAAATCCTTGAAAATGTAACTTATCTTATTCCTTTATTTTGAAATATCAGAGAAACTGTTCTTTTCTTCAGGAGAGAATGATGCAAGATAGCTCTTGTTTTGTTCTAATACCATTACTTTCAAATTTCATATTAATCATTAGTAATATATTTCCGCATCTATTTTTTGGTATTCTCATATACAATATTTTTTACTCCTCAGTTATGAACTATTATTAAATTTAAGATATTTAAGAATACGGCAGCATGTTTGTATATGTTTTGAATCTATGTGTATATATCAAGGTAGGTGCATGCCATATGTTATGATCAGGTTGATAACAGGAGGTAAGGATGAATTAATACTGAATTACTTCATCCAACAATTTTAATTTAGTTCTCTATTATGCCACTTACTAGATTCATTCATTCATTCATGCTAGAGGTCATAACGCTGAATTAGAAGGTTGGAGTCCTTGCTATCTGAAGCTTAAACTCTAGCCTTGGAGGTGGTTGTGAAAGAAAACCTGCACCAATACAAATAAAATTACAAATTTTGATGTATTGTAAGTACCATGAGGAAAAAGTAATAGTTTGCTCAAAATAGACCTGATTTATTCCTCTTTTGTGTGTGTGTATATATATATATCGATAAATATATAAATGAAAGAGTAACTCTTTTCATTTTAAAAATGTCTTGTGGGCACCTGGGTGGCTCAGTCCGTTAAGCGTCTGACTCTTAATTTCAGTTCAGGTCATGATCTCAGAGTTTGTGAGATCAAGCCCCATGTTTGGCTCTGTGTTGATAGCACTGAACCTGCTGAAGACCCTCTCTGCCCCTCCTCCACTCATGCAGGTACTCTCTCTTAAAATAAATACATAAACAAAAGATAAAAATGTCTTGGTTTGAATGAAGTATATGATAGTCACTATAACATTGAAATATCCTTTTATTACCAGGATCAATCTTAATTATGATATATTTTGTTGATATGGCATTGTCTTCTGCTTGCTAGTATTTTTATTTCCTTTGGAATTTTGCATAAGTGAATGATAAGAATGTTCCTTTCTGCAGTTTTTATAAGGTATCACAAGTGTTGTACTTGCTTTCTGTATGCCTTTTCATATCCCTCACATTATTTGATTTTTAAATGTGGCAATACTTAGCTGTGAAATTATTTGGAGGTAGAGGGATGCTCTTTGATAATATTACCTATTTGTTTTCTGTGGAAATACCTCTTAGAGTTTCCTTGCTGGAGTAATATTTGGTAAATTATAACTTCCTAGAGAGTTATCAATTTCTTTTAGATTTTCAAAAATATTTATTTAAAGGTATAACACTAATATCCTAAGAGTTTGATTTTTCTCTTATGATGGTTATTTTATTCTTCCATTTCATATTTTTTGTTTTTCTAATTTTTAAAATTAGGTTAGTTGGTTTGCTTATTGTGTGTTTATTATTTCTGAGTGCTTTGTTTTATACTCATAAAATATATTTTATACTCATGATATATCATATACTATATTTTATATTTTATGTGGTCTTTTTTGAGCACCACTGTGTAATCTGCTTTTTTGCTTTTGAATATGTAGAAATTTGAAGGTGTCATGAATCAAGTTATTGACTTTCCCTCCACAAAGCAACAACTGCTTACTTCACTTTTCAGAAGTTCTCTTTTCCAGGTGACATTGAGAGTGTAACAAGACTTCACTTTGATAAATTTAGGTACCAAAAAAATCCATAATGTAATTCAGCAGCAGTGCTCAATATATAGGAAATAGTATTTCCAAACAAGGTACTGAAAGCAAAACTTGCTTTGGAAATGTTAAGTCACATTTAAGCCTAAAAGATCAGGTAAAATGTGATCCACTATATCATGATTTTCTATTTGAATTTTAGCTAATCTTATTCTTCCACAGTCTTTCATAATCTGTGGGATTGACCAGGACAGTAAAATGAAAGTCACTTTTGATGATCCACTCTTCTTAGGCATCAACATTCATCCTATCATTACAAACTTCCACTTCTCTCCTCTTATCAAATTTGGAGTAACTACACATGACTTAGCCTCCAATGTTATTACCTTGGTGTAAGTCACCATCATTTCTGGCCTGAGTAATTACAATAGATTCTTAGTTTGTATCCCTGAGTTCACACTTGTACTTCAAAACATTCTTGCACAATAGCCAGTAAATCTTTATAAATACAAGTCTGATAATTTCACTCTAAATTAAAATATCTCAATGGTAAAACTCATAGAAGATCACATTAGAGAAAACCTGGAATACCGTGGGTATGACCATGACTTTTTAGAGACAACACAAAAGGCATGATCTATGAAAGATGTAACCACAAAGCTGGACTCCTCTGAAAGTTAAAACATCTGGCCTGTAAGAGACAGTGTCAAGAGAATAAGAAGAAAAGCCACAGACTAGGACAATATTTGGAAATTATATATCTGATAAAGGACTGTTACTCAAAATATACAAAGAATTCTTAAAACTCCACAATAAGAAAACAAACAACTTGATTTAAAAGCAGACCAAAGACCTTAACAGACACCTCACCAAAGATACATAGGTGCCAAGTAAGCATATGAAAAGATGCTCCACCTTATGTCACATCAGGAAAATACAAATTAAAGTAACTATAATACCACCACACACCTATTAGAATAACCAAAATCTGGAAAACTGACAACACCCAATGCAACACCAAAGGTGAGGAAGTGAAACAACAGAAACTCTCATTCATTGCTGTTGGGAATGCAAATGGTATAGCCACTCTGGGAGACAGTTTGTTTCTTATAAGACTACACATACTCTTATCATATAATCCAGTGATCACACTCCATCGTATTTACCCAGAGGAGTTGACAACTGATGTCTACAAAAAAAACTTGCACACAGTTGTTTATAACAGCGCAATTCATAACTCCCCAAACTTAGAAACAATCAAGATGTCCTTTGGTGGGTGAATGGAGAAATAAACTTTGGTACATCCAGTCAATGGAATATGATTCAGGACTAAAAAGAAATGGTCAAGCCATGAAAGCATATGGAAGAAACTTGAATGGGTATTATAAGTCAAAGAAGCCACTCTAAAAAGGCTACTGTATGATTTCAAGTAGATGACATTCTGAAAAAGCCAAAACTGTGAAGACAGCAAAAGGTCACTGGTTGCTAGTGCTTGGGGGTTGGGGTTGGAATGCAAAATAGAATGAAAGCAGAGGATTTTTAAGGCAGTGAAAATACTCTGTATGATACCATAATGATGGATATGTATTATTATATGTTTGTCCAAATCCATAGAATGTACAACACCAAGAGTGAACGGTAGTGTAAACTGTAGACTATGGGTGATAATGATGTGTCAGTGTAGGTTCATCAGTTGTAACAAATGTATCACTCTGGTGAGGAATGTTAATTGTTGGGGAGGGATGCATATGTGGGGATAGGGTGTTTATGGGGAATCTGTACCTTCTTCTCAATCTTGCAATAAATCTAAAGCTGCTCTTAAAAAATAGTCAGTGATAAACAGTCTCAACATCTTTACATGTTCTTAGAGACAAGTCTGAAATGGTTAACATGAACTGTAAGAATGTAAGATAAACAGAATTCCACCTATGTATCTAATTTCACCTTATTCCACTTTTTGTCTCTCTTACTTTGGTCATTTTTATCAATCTCACATCTGAAAATCGTGCACGTGATTCATTTTTCCTAGAATATTCATAGCTTTATCTCTTTCTCTTTTACCAGGTATCAGTGTTTCTGTAATTTTTCTCAGGCACATTGTAACCATTTAATCTGTAGTATTTTTTTTTCCCCTATGATTTATCACAAGTTGCAGTTAGATATTTAGTGATACATTTATATCTCCTCTATAGTATTAGTCCTAGTGGGAAAGAACTGTGTCTGTTTGTCCATCAGTGTATATCCAGCATATTTTGCATAATGACTGGCTCACATACACTCCAAATATTGTTTCTTACTGATTGATTGACTTTACTTTTAGTAAATTTATTTTACATTATTACCTGATCTTGTCCTTAGAATAATCATAACTGGCAGGTTATTATTCATATGTTCCAGATAAGAAAGCTTAATATTAAAAAGTATTCTAAATCCCAGAGTAATATAAATTCCAAAAGTAAAACGTATTTAAATTCCTATTGCTATTAACTTCAATGGTATTTGTTTATTTTTATTATAGTGAAGATATGTTAAATTGGACCAATCAAGAAATCCACAGTGTTTAATGGGTGAGCTGTCCATAAAAACTATTGTATTAAACAGTATGGAGATCCCTCAAAAAATTAAAAATAGAAATAACATACTATCCAGTAATTCCAAAAACAAACAAAAACATTAATTTGAAAAAATAAATGCACCCCTATTTATTGCAGCATTATTTACAACAAACTATGGAAGAAACTTAGGGTCCGTTGATAGAAGAATGGACAAAAAAGATGTATATACATACATATACATATACACATACACATACACACAATGGAATATTACTCAGCCTAAAAAAAAGAATGAGATCTTGCCATTGGTGACAATATGGATGGACCTAGAGGGTATTATGCTAAATGAAGTAAGACAGAAAAAAAAAATGCCATGTGATTTCCTTTATATGTGGAATCTAAAAAACAAATGAACAAACAAGAAAACAGTAACAGACCCATAAAGAACAGAGTACATAAGGGTAATTGCCAGAGGTGAAAGGGATGGAAAGATGGGCAAAATGAGTGAAGGGGAGTGAGAGGTAGAAGCTTCCATTTATGGAATAAATAAGTTATGGGGATAAAAGGTGTTAGAGCACAGAGAACATAGTCAATTATCATATAGAGACAGATGGAAGCCACACTTGTGGTAGCTTAATATATAGACTTGTCAAATCACTATGCTGTATACCTGAAACTAATATAAGACTGTGAGTCAACTAAACTTCAATTTAAAAATATATAAATATTTTTAAGAACAAGTCCTAATTGTTATCATAAGTGGAAAAAATGTTAACTGTTGAAAACATATTTTAATTGCTGTGTATTTATTATACTGCTATCTACTTCATAACTATTTTTATATAATTAAAAAAAAACTTTTTAATATTTATTTTTGAGAGAGAGAGAGAGAGCACAAGTAGGGAAGGAGCAGAGAGAGAAACACACACAGAATCTGAAGCAGGGTCCAGGCTCTGAGCTGTCAGCACAGAGCCCTAGGCGGGGCTTGAACTCACAAACTTGCGAGATCATGACCTGAGCCGAAGTCGGACACTTAACTGACTGAACCAACCAGGTGCCCCTATAAATGTTTGAAAGTATACAAAAGATTTAAGTGTATATAGCTGTGCAAAGAAAATAAGATTATGGAAAATAGGAAAATAATAGGATATGTTTATAAGATAATTATCAAGTTAATATACAAAATGCATACTGGAAATAATCTGAAGGGACACATCAGTGGCTCAGTCACTTAAGCGCCCGACTGTAGATATATTCTGAGGTCATAATCTTGTGGTCATGAGATTGAGCTCCATAATGAGCTCCATGATGAGCTTGGAGCCTGCTTGGGATATTCTCTCTCTCTCTCTCTCTCTCCCTCCCTCTCTCCCTCCCTCCCTCTCCCTCTCCCTCTCCCTCTCCCTCTCCCTCTCCCTCTCTCTCCCCCTCCCCTCCCCCTCTCCCTCTGCCCCTCCCCTTCTCTCTCTCTCTCTCCGTCTCTGTCTCTTTCTAAATAAATAAATAAACATTTTTAAAGAGGTAATTTGAAGATTAAAATGGAATTCACAAGAAATGCAGAACTGGACTATGAGAGACATGGCTCTCATGGGTCACCGCAGGGAAGACAATAGGCCAATTAACAGGTAAAATCCTCAATGACAGTTTTACAGTGAATATAATAATGAGTTTCATGGTGATGTTTATTCAGCATCCTTTAATACAAGCTAATGGAATAAAAGTAAAAATTAAGTTTCTATGGAACAAAAATAATGTAGCCTCAATAAACCCTCTGACACAGAGCCATCACTGGGATTTTAGTTTAATATCTTATTTGAACAAACTTAAGATGTCAAGTTAAATACAAACTATGGTGTTCCTTTTAGTTTCGTTATCCCAAGCAATTGGTCTCTTCTTTTCTGAGAGGAATTCTCAAGCATCAAATTTAAATAGTTATTTTTGCTTTCAAGTTACTGACTTTCGTTTCCTATATATACTATAACAAGTGACAAGACAGTTTGCAATAAATAGATCAGAATTACCCTCAGGAAGTTCATATGGCAAATAAAAGATCATTTTGGTTTCAGTCAACACATGACTCTGTCTTCGGTTGTAAGATGTTGAAAGGATCCTTCATTGGTGGTTTTCACCCTTGGATATAGCCTGCCACGTTTAACTTATTTCTGATAAACTACAACTGTAAAAGTATATTTGATATACTAGTACTTTTCATGTGGTTTTGGAGCGGTGGGGTTCAGAGCTGATGGCCAAGAAAGAATTCTTGAGATGTCTTTTGTGCAAAACCATGATTTTATTAAAGCACAGGGGCAGGAGCAGTGGGCAGAAAGGGCTGCACTGGGGTTACAAAGAGCAACTGATTATACACCATGGAGTTGGGGGAGGTAAAAGCAAAAAGGAGGCCTCCAGAAGGACTTTCATATGCTAATGAGGATCATAAGATACCTGAGGCCCAGCTACTGTCAAACTAAGGTTGTTTACCCTCTAGTAAGGCATTAACATAACATTAAGACCACTGTAGGGAGTTCCTGGAGAAATCTCTGTTGTATTTGCCTGGAGGATTTGTCAATGGGCTGCAGGTTATAAAGAAATTTACTTTTACCTATTATTTCCTTCTTGTCTTTGTTCCCCACATCACTATGGAAGGGAGGTGATGTTGGGGCTCCAGGAAACTGAGTCTATAGGTTTCTGGAGATTAGGCTCTTGATAAGATTGCCTTTTTCTTACAACCTACTAAGATCTATGTAAACTGATCCAGACTCAGGTCCTGCTTGACTGTGATCTCTATCAGTTAACCATTTGTTTTCCCCTTTCCTTTGTTCTTGGGCAGCTGGTAGTGCCATAGGAGTGCCACACATATTCCACCTTTGAGGCCTGGGGTGGGGGTGGGGGGGAGGGGTGGTTACAGGGTGTCAGCTTGCCTTATGCTTCCTCATCAGTTTCATTTAATGTTATCCTTATGTTGAGATGATGGTGTGGTTTTTAGATAAGAAAGTTTTAATGTACTGCAAGTCAAAATTACCGGTATTTAACCTGAAGCAAAGTAGTCTCTTTTTTTTTTCCATTTGCAAATTTTGTTAGGAGGACCCCACAGTATAGAACAGCAACTAAATTCATAGGCTCAATTTAATGCCAGATGCAATGTTATTAAATGACTGACTTGAGAAAGCCTGACTAGGGCACTGAATTTAAGAGTTAAGATTAGATAATATCATGCACTATCTGAAAAAGCTATAAATTAAATGACTCACCAGCTTCATTATTCTCTGTATCAAGGGCTCAAAGGCTAATGATCTCATGTATCTAGAAGGAAACAGGCAGAGAAAGGAAGAACAGTTCTTTACAATGTCGTCACCCAGAAGCAATGTGATAGTATCGTTAAGTAGTTATTTATTAATAAAAATGTTAAAAACTCTAATTTATGTACATGGTCTCAAAGTCAAATTGATAAAAAGTCAGGTTTTATGAATTACTTCCTAGCATCAGATTGCTGAACCTTGAGGTGTTTCGGTTCGAATTGTATCAAAACATCCCACAACTATTATAATACAGAGTGAAAGCTGTTTCTAATAAAAGTTCTATGTTTTTAGAGCATTTGGCTAGAACTTGTCATAGTGGATTGAATGCAGTTTAAATTGAATGTTATGTAAGCCTTTAATAAATATGTGAGCGAAAAGCATTTAGAATCAAGGAAACTAAGCTAAAGTTAATTTTAGCTTTACTCCATCATTTTAAATTATTGTTTCCTAGAATGAGAACCATCAAACCAGAAAGGCTTTTCCAATGTCTTGTGCAAATGATGTTTCCAAATGTGTTTGCAAACAATGACAAACAATAAAGACAACTTCTTGTAATCCTAAAACCGACAAAGAAGAAGAAGAAAAACACTATTTTCAGCCACATATGGGTAGAAATAGATTTTTCTCTGTCACAGAAGAAAAAATAAATGATTGACAATAGATTCAATTTATGAACATATGCATGGAAAATGTGTGATAACTCAGTAATTAAATTGTACACAATAGCACATTCCCAAGTGTAAGATGGCACGTTATCAACAGCTTGGTGAAATCATCCAGCTTGACACATCATCCAGAATAAGATAAAATAGGTAAGGATAAATTAATTTTTTCCAGCTGCATAAACAGAGGATAAGGAGCAAAATAAGGGAATTTTATTATTCAGTAATTACAGATATTTTTCATTTTTAATTAAACAATTTAGTTACCTGTTCTTCTTTCTAAGAGTAATAAATAAATGAAAAACTCAGAATCAATTTTTTTTCCTGGTTATCTCTATTGGCAGAATACTTCCATGGCTGGAATATTAATTTGTTTAATGAGCCAAGATTACTCAAAGGAGGCTTCACAGTGGAGCTAAACTGGTTTTGACCATTGATCCTACCATTTTTTAGAGAGAAAACTAAAGCAAGTTGCTTAACTGTGAACTCCATCTACAGTTTTTTCCTCTTAATATGGAGATATATCATCAAAACAGGACAGGGTCATTCTGAGAACTCAAATCATCAGAATAGTACAGGTAATTCTGAGAACTAAAATATCACGTATTAAAAAATCTTTGTTGCATACTGGTTGCTCATTGTTAAATCTGTCTTCTTCCATTTCTACATACACAAATATTCCAATGAAGAAAGTATTCAGTAACATTTGTTGTAAAAATAAGACTCGTTTATGTATTCTATCCACTGTGAGCTAGTGTTTTTGTTTTTGTTTTGTTTTGTTTTTTTACTTTCCATGTACATTTACTGTTATGCCCAGAATTCCTGATCCCCAAAGACCACCAGGGAGCCGAGTCCGATGCAAAAGCAAAGAGCCTTTATTCGAGCTAGCTCAAGCTCAATCCCCTACCTGCACCAATGCAGCGGTGAGATACCAGGGAGAGAGAGTGAGTTTCAAAAGCACAAAGGTTTTATTGGGGGTCTAGGGGCAGTTGGTGAGGTAATGGCTGTGGCCTCAGCTGATTGGCTGGGGAAGGGTCGGAGTCCTGTTACGCAGGTCTCTGGGCGTGTTTTGATCAGGAAGTTTGAACCGGTGAGCGGGAGGTTACTCAAGGGGAGGAGGCATGGTCTAGGTGAAGGACACAGAACAAGATGGAGTTGGCCGGCGTAGGCCCGCCCTTTCATTACGTTACTAGTTCTCTAGGAAAGTCAAACAAAAGAAACAACAACAAAAAAGAAAAATCTAAGAGTTCTTATTTGGACATCATTCATATAAATGTTATCTGCAGTTGTAGTTTTTGGTCCTTTGGAGCCATTCCAGTTGAATTTTTTCTTTTTTTTTTTAATTTTTTAATGATTATTTATTTTTGAGAGAGAGAAGAGAGTGCGAGTCAGAGAGCTGCAGTGAGAGAGGGAGACACAGAATCCAAAGCAGGCTCCAGGGTGTGAGCTGTCAGCACAGAGCTGGATGAGGGGCTTGAACTCATGAACCATGAGGTCATGTGCTGAGCTGACCTTGGAAGTGTAACTGACTGAGCCACCCAGGTGCCCCTAGCTGAATTTCTTCTTAATGGGCTTCTTTAACATAGAATCTTGGAAAAAGTCAAATTAGTTCATGAAAATATGAACCACAGTATATGGGTGACTTGTATGCAGCTATTATCAGCTCATGTTGGAACACAAATTTATTCTATTTATAGTATGCTAGTGCTTCACATTTGACAGTGAATATAACCTCATCATTATAAATTATGTTTACTCGACACATGAATAGCTCCTGTCCTAGTATTACCTTCTTAGCTTTCACAAGTAAACTTAACTAGCAGCATTCTCTTTTTTTTTGTAAAGTTTGTGGTCTTTGATGCACGCAAACTTCTATATTAGCAATTTCTCTTGTACAAATATTTTTGACATATAATTTTGCTTACTACGTATTCCTTTAAACTTTGTTTTTCTTTGGTGTAGAAAATGCCTGTTTTTTCCATATTGCTGAGTCCACTTCTTGTTAATTGGACACATCAAACATATCTCTGTTGACTGTGAGTTCCTTTATCATATTAATCTATGATGACTTTATTTATCTCCTCTCTTTTTTTCTTTGCCAGCTCCAAACTCACTAGCAAACCCTATGACTATACCTTTGAAATATACACAGAATCTGCACGTTCACCCCTCCCCCATTAACACTGCTGTCCAAATTACCATCAGCACTGTCATAAAATAGCCTCCTAATCACATCCCTTGCTATAACCCTTGCACTTCTAAAGTCTGTCCTCTGCACAATGGCCCAAGTGATCTTTTTGAAATGTAGTAGCATTATGTAACTTTTCTGCATAAAATATTTTAATGGCTTTGCTTTTTTTTTTTTTTTCCTGAATAAAATTCAAACTCTACCAGTTGCTAAAATGAGTAGCCCCAACTTTTGGACAAAATTATTTTGATTCTAATTCTCCCTCTGATTGATGAAATGAGGTAATTTATGAGTTACATTTCTTTTGCTCTTAACAAAACCATAAAAAAATCCAATTATATTAATGACAGGTAACAAACCAAAATTAGTTATTAATTAAAGTATATACTCAATTCATCAGTATAAAATAACCATACCAAGTGTAAGTCATGTCATGTCATGTCATTCTTCTTCCGTCAAACGACTAATTATTTTGAATATGAAAAACTATATCTTTTAAATTACAACTAACCCTTCTATGGCTTCATTTTCCTTTCTAAGGCGTGGTAATTTCTGGATGATTTCTAAATTTCCTTTGTAGGCCACCATTCCATAATTCTGTGTATGTGGAATTTTTCAGTTAAGACTTATATTTACTAGAAACTAAAATAGCACAATTTTATGATTTTAGCTGTACTACCGCAGAACAACTGAATCGCAAAATCATTTTCACATTCCATTTTTAGTCTCCATGTTACAGAAAACACAAGAGGGAGGCCAAAAAAAATTGACTTCTATCTATCAAAGTAAACATGTATTTTTAATTATCATCACCATGTACTTCTAAAAATCAAGCTCTAAGTTTGGAGTTTATCTGTGAGGCTCCTGTGTGCTTCTATAGTACGGATGAAACTCATCTTTGCAGCAGAGTGAGGACTACTAATCCAAAATAAATACTGGTATTATTAGATGTGAAGGAATCATTGAATATAAATATACCTTCAGTGCTCATGCAGAGCGGAAAAAGAGAACATTAAGGAAAATTTGCCCAGAAGAAAGTATTTTCTATTTTGCATACCTATAAAGTGCTATACAGCAAGGTCCGCTGCTCTCTGTCCGGTTCTGGCTAGAATCATTTTTGCCACTCAAGTCCTTTTGTCAGTATCTATCGAAATATATCAAATAATTCTCCTTTAAAAGGGACACATTACATATTCATATTCTTACACCACTGTAGAGGTGGTTTTCTTTTTCATACCCGCATATAATTAAATCATATACCCAAGTAAAACTCCCTATGCCAGTAATCTGAATGGTGTTACCTTTATGTTTTTCTTTAGTGTATATGGGGAGATAGGAGATTTGTAAAAGCAATGTTATCGCTTACAGAAAGTATATCTCATTACTGATTCTCTCAATGGCTTTAAATTCTTTCTGACATGCAAATCCCTGAGGTTAAAATCCTATTTAAAGTTCACATTTGAGTTTAGAGTCGTTCTGCTTCTGTGCTGATTTAGATTCAATCAGAATGTGAAATAAAAAGAACACATAACCTTTTACATCTAAAAGAGATTATATAATATTTGTAATTAATAAGCATCAGTACATGGATAAATGGCATTCTGCATGACGCTTTTATAGCATCATTAATAGCGATGGTAAATGTCAAAGTACCCAAATGTCAAAGTATTTCCTTTACCTTACAAACACTCTTCTTATAACAAATGGTGTAGCACCTGTGAATTGATAATAAAATCATCCTGGGATTTGGGAAAGATTTCCCAATCACATGATAAAGGAGTTAAATCATCACCCCATCTTACAGGAGAGCTCCTTGAATACTATGTTTCAAACACTTATTTCTTTATTTATGTCACTTTAGGGTCATGTCACTTTAGGGTCAATTAGGGTATTATAATGTTTATTTGTTTTGCCATTCAAATATAAAACTGACATAACAATTGACTGAGCACGGATTCAAGTCAAATGCTATGCTATGAAGGTTGTAGCTAATAGTTCTAGTGAATGAGTGATCACTTGGAAAAGACAGATAACCACTGTAAAACTTCATCATTGTATATTATTTCACATCATCTCAATAACTGAAACTATACTTGATTGTTCTAAGTATATGCCTCTGTATATTCTCCAGTGTTGGCCGTTTCTGTCATCCTTCTCAACTCTTCCTGCCAAAAGGAAGCATTAGTGTTTTCCGTGTCACTCTCTCCTCAATTCAAAAGTTGTTCTACTCCTCTCAACCCAGCAATCTCTTCTTTGAGGATCATTTATGACATACCAACCATTAACACAAAGAACTACATAGTCTTCCTTCAGTCTTTCCTCTATCCCTTCTGTTCATACTTCTAGAGTTTTTGAATTATCACTGAGTATTAGGCACAGTTCAAGATACTAATAATGAAGCATTGAATGAGATACAGTTTCTGTTTTCAATAATATAACCTTCACCCTGTTCCTTGTCATTCTTTTTGGAAGATTCATTATTCACTTTAAATTGTTTTCTATAATCCTGGTTTCCAGCTTCTTTGATCACTTCAAGTCTAACCACTTCTTTTGTCACTTCATTTCACTTTATTTTTTCATGGCCACAATCGACATCATGGTTTAGAATCTCATTTTTTGCTTAATTCTTCAAAGTTCACCTCAGGTATTCCTTTTCTTTAAGTTGTTGAATTTCAGTTCTTAAACCCTATAGTATTTTCTGTCTGTTTTATCAAAACATACATACCTGTATGTATTACATAAATTATCATTCAAAGTGTACTTTGTACCAGGAAAATATTTTACTTTCATTATTGGCTTATATGCTTATCTTGAACTTCTCATATGCAGATTCATCTAGATAGACTTTGAATCTGCAGTTCTGCCTAAAAGAGCATCTTGTTGACTACACAATTCTTTCTTTAAAAAAAAAAAATCTTTTAAGAAAGAGTTGGTGGGGAGGGGCAGAGAGAGGGAAGGAGAAAGAATCCCAAGCAGGCTCCAAGTTATCTGTGCAGACCTGACGTGGGATTCAATCCCACAAACCATGAGATCATGACCTGAGCCAAAATCAAGATTCAGATGCTTAACCAACTCAGCCACCAGGTGCCCAATTATTTCTTGAAATAAATATGTCTTGTTTAAAACAATGGTAATAGTGTTATTAATAGTATCACCCATTATGTTTGTTAATATGCCTGGAATCATTCAAATTTTCCTAAAACAATATTTTATCACTTGCCTAAAGCAAAATAAAGTCTTATGAAAAAAGTAAATGTTCTTTGTCACATATATCTCATACTTCTATAATGAATGTGAAATTTAACAACATGTCTATCATACTTATTTACAGTTACCAAAAGAGGCAGCATTATATTGTTGGAAAGAAGAATATTTGGTTTCTAAATTTCTGCTGCCAGATGTTCCAAATCAATGAATATTTTGCTGTGACAGAGTGCTAAGACCCTGAATGAACTTTGTCCCTCACATGAGTCTGTAGAACTTCTAAATCTGACAGAATTCCAGCATATTTTCAGGTCCTCTCCATGTCCTCTGTAGTAGGGTCTGTATCTTATCATTCCTGAAAATCACGAGACTCCTTTTTTTTGTTCCTCAAAGTATATGTGAGAAGCTACTCACAAACAAAATAAATAAAGCATTTAAGAACTTTATTTCTAAGAAAGGAAATAACTAACATCAAAGTTCAGGAAATGGAAAATAGATACTCTTAAATTACTACTTCAACTGGACACAGATTCTTAAAAATTTGAGAGCCAATCCAAAGAATTGTAATATACTTCCTTTGTAAAAGTCATAGGAAATAGGTTGCTGCAAATAAATAAATATATATATATATTTATATATACGTATATGTATATATATACATATATACATATATGTATATATGTATATATATGTGTGTGTATATATATATATATACATATATATATATATATATATTTACACACACACACATATACTTCTAAGGTTAAAAAAAAAAAAAGCTTAAAGAAAACAATAGGCCTGACTCTAGGTCTTTGGCCATGGACTTAAAAAAAATATTTATATGTAAGTTTTATTTTTCCATCTTAAAATTATTACTATTACATATTATAAGTTAATGTGGACTCTTTTTTGCTCTCTACATTTACATTACATTTTCTTATACAGTTAATCATTAAAGTATTTGTCCATGGCCATGCAACAGAAAGATTCTACAACTGAAATATTTTAAAGCACCTATATCCAGGCTTCTCCCAGTTCACACTTTACATTGAGTTTGGATTTTCAAAAGCAAAATTAAGCTAGCTTCCTCAAGTAGTCCTCAGTGGGCATAGGACCAAAACGCTGCTCTGTGTTCTGTCTGATTCTCTTGGCTGGAATTCTAAATTTCCTTTATGGTGAAATCAGTAAAGTTTTGAGAAAACTGAAGTGATGCTGAACGCAGAGAAAATAACAAGCTGTATAAATCTTCAACATGTTAGTGAGCCAGCTAGAGACATGGTAAGTTAGTTCCCCCAAGTAGATAAGGAAATAATGGCATTAGTTGGCCTTTGTCAACTAATTTCATAGTACAGCATCATTTCTATGAAAATCATAGCCTGGGCCCCAAGAGAATATTACCCGATACACCTAAATAAAGACATGTGAAGTGTTATAAGTTGGATACTATCTAGGCATGATGATTGATTTCTAAATCTCCTGAAAACGTAACAGTAATTGGATAGTGGCAACACAAATAATTTTTTAAAAAGTGAAAAATTGGGGCGCTTGAGTGGCTCAGTCGGTTAAGCGTCCGACTTCGGCTCAGGTCACGATCTCACGGTCCGTGAGTTCGAGCCCCCTGTCGGTCTCTGTGCTGACTGCTCAGAGCCTGGAGCCTGTTTCAGATTCTGTGTCTTCTTCTCTCTCTGACCCTCCCCCGTTCATGCTCTGTCTCTGTCTCAAAAATAAATAAACGTTAAAATTTTTTTTAATTTTAATTTTAAATTTTAAAATGGGAGAGAGTATATGTAGATTTGAATCAACAGATTGCTATTGAAACAATCTGAACTAGGTGGACTTGAAGTTTCTGCTCAGTGAAGAGAGTTGGAAAGAATATGTCCCCACTCTTATAACAACAAAACAGCTATAGAATCTGGAAGTTCACGACTCTTCTTGAGCTCACCAGGGAGGTTGCAGGACAGACTAGCATCTGATCTAAGTGACAGCCACCTGAAGAGTGATACAGGATATGAAAGTTTGCTGACTTGGGGCAGAAACAGACCCAGACCAGTAGGAAAAGTAGGCAAGAGTGGCTAACAAGTTGATGGAAATTGCTAAGCTAAGGAAAGAGTGTGGAGATCCTAGGGGCAGCAAATATAAAGGACTTTTGTGCCATTTTGCAAGTTCTTTTGCTTAAATCTCCCAGGCAAAATTCCTGAGAAAGCCCCCTTCATGGTACTTGGGGAAAGGGAACCAGTACTGAGAAACATTTTCATCTCCCTGGTGCTGAGAAACATTTCTCTTTGTTCTCGCATATCTTTCAAGTAGAGGCACAAATAGCCTTTTGGTCTGGACTGTGTTTCCAATAATATCTGTATAGTGAACAGCCTTTGAAGATACTATCTCCCTCACATACAGAAAATATATGTTTTCTGTCAGGATAACAAATATACAGTTTCTAATGATTTGGGCAAAGGTTAGGAAGGTTTGCAGCCCCTTATAGTTAACTATAGCTTTCCTGGTTTTGAGTCCCTTACCTGTGACACCTCACACAGCAGTGTTGCCTCATGGGAGTTGGGAGGAGGGGAGCAAAGGGAATTACAGCGAGCATAAAGTTCCTGCTGCTTGGCCTGTTATGAGTAAATGTCTTTTGTCTTTGACCCAGGATTCCTACATTTTCTGCCAGCATCCATGTAAGTGAGGGAATATAACCTGTTAGCTTTACATAGGGTATAATGTTAGTTTTTTGTTTTGTTTCATTTTGTTGACACATCCCTAGGGAATAAAATCCTTTATCTACAGGGTAAAAGGAACATACTTTGTTCCCCTTAGGAGTCTGGTGAAAACACACTGCAGCTGGAGAAACAAATAAAAGTCTCTTTTAGCCCTAAAGGAGGATCGGGAGTACAAAATGAGCCTAGAACTTTAGCTCAGGAAGGTTCAGGACCACTGAGAAGATCATACCCCTGATACCTGGGATCATAGGGCATGCCTAGGTCTAAGGTTTAATCCTAAAAAAAGAGAATCACTCCCCCCACTAAACTAACAAGCACCAAATTATAGATAAGAGCTCAATATTGCCGTGAGAATCACAAGAGCATGGACAAATCTCTCTGATCCACAGAAGAAAGCAAGGACTTAAAGCTGACGATGGAGATGATTAAGAAAAATTCTCTGGCAAATGTACCCATACCCTAAATTCATGGTAAACAGAGGAACTTAAAACCTGCGCTGCGCTGCACTGAGGATAACCATTGCAGCAATAAACCTAAAACCCAGCCACATTTCTTACTAGATGAACTTTAAGCCCTCACACTAAAAGCACTGATGGAGAAAGGTGTGGCCCTTTTTAAACATAAAATCTATTTACCTCGGTCTCTTCTTTCCTACATAAGATGTCCAGCTTTAATGAAAAAAAGGCAAAACATATTAAAAGGCAAGAAAACCCACTCCCAAGACACAAAGCAAATCAGCACAATGACTCATATGTGAAACATATTTTGGAATAAAAAAGGGAATTTTAAGTAACTATGATTAATGTGTTAAAGGCTCAAATAGAAAAGATGGGCAGCATAAAATATCAGATGCATAATTTTGACAGAGAGATGAAAACTATAAGAATGAACCTAACAGAAATGCTAAAAACAAAAAGCACAGTAATAGAGGTGTAAAAAAAAAATGGCTTCATTGGCTTCTTACTTGGCTTGACCCAGCTTATGAAAGAATCAGTCAAGGGGTGCCTGGGTGGCTCAGTCCGTTAAGCATCCGACTCTTGTTAATGACTCAGGTCATGATCTCACACTTGGTGATATTGAGCCCAGCATCAGACTGTGCACTGACAGTATGGAGCCTACTTGGGACTCTCTCTCCTTCTCTCTCTCCTTCTCCCCTGCTCATGAACTCTCTTTCTCTCTCTCAAAATAAATAAATATTTAAAAAAGACTCAAATTTAAGAAAGGTTAGTAGATAGCTACCAAATTTAAATAGATTTAGGAAAAAAAGTTAAAAAAAAAAAGCCCAACATAATAGGTGTGGAATAATATCAAACAACCTAACAACCATGTAGTTGAGATCTCAAGAAGTATGAAAGGGAGAAAGAGGCAAAAACATTTGAAATAATTTGAAATAGTTATTGAAATAGAATTTGCCAAAAGTAATGACAGAAAATTTTTACAAATATAATAAGCTTAAGAACATCTAGAAACCTCATCGTCAACAACAACAAAATATACCTAGGTATATCCTTTTCAATCTGCTTTAACAAAATACAGAATATCTTGAAGACACAAGGGGAAAAACCATGTTAGAAGTAGGCAAACAAAAATAACAAGTAGACATTGCAACAAAAAGCATGCAAGCCACAAAACCCTGGCATGATGTCTTTAAATGTCTTTGAAATACTTAAAGGGGGTGGGAGATAACCACTATCAATCCAGATTATTCAGAAAAAATAGCTTTCAAAAATGAAGGAACATTTAAGACTGTCCTGGACCAACAAAATCTGGGAAATTCACTGGTAGGAAGTTCCACTACAAAAATTTTTACAGAAAAATTTCCCTGAAAAGACAATATGAAACTGGGACAGAACCTTGGATCAACATGAAAAAATGAAGGGCATTATAAATAAAATAAAGATAAACTTGTTAATTTAAATCACTCTTAAAGATAAGTGACTGTGTAAAGCAAAATTATTGAGAATTTATTGTAAGTCTGCAGCATTTATGAGAGTAAACATACATGTCAAAACTGGCATAATACTTGGGAATATAGTATTGTAAGGTATTTATACTTTATATCAAGAGGTATAAACTTTTATGATAGGCACTGATTACCTGAAAATAAATATCTTCCAAACCCTAGGACAGTCATTACAAATATTTTTTAAAGTATGTACATAGTAAGTCTATAGTGGAGATAAATTTGGATCATAAAATAATGTTCAAAACTATGAAAAATCATTAAAATAAAATGTATAAAGAAGAGATGAAACAAGTGAAAACAACTACCAACATCGGTAGATTTCAAAACAATCCTATCAATATATACAACACATTATAGTGGTATAAACAGACCAATTAAACAGGGATTGCCAGATTTTATTTAAAAAGAGGGAAAAAGCAAGACCCAATTATATACTTTCTAAACGAAATCTGATTTAAATGTAAAGATAGGTCAAAATAAAAGGATGGAATGAGATACTTACAGTATTAAAAATAACAGAGGTGGAAAGTATAATGTTACTTGCCAGAGCCTGGGAGAGGGGGGATGGGGAGTCATTGTTTAATAGGTATAGAATTTCAGTTTGACAGGATGAAAAAAATTATGGAGGTAGATGGTGGTGATGGTTGTGCAACATTATGAATGTGCTTAATATCAATGAACTGTTCACTTATATTTATCACAATAAAGAAATACAAACATACCATACCAACATTAACCAAAAGAAAACGGAGGTTTCTACATTAATATCAGAGAAAAAGTAGAGTGCTCAACACTGAAGATTATCAAGGATGAAAACAAGCATCAAATAACAATATAGGAGTCAAATCTGTAGAAGAGCATAGCAATTCTAAACAGCCATGTACCTAACAACAGAAGTTTAAAATATATGAAACAAAAACTCCTAGAACTAGAAGGTAAAATAGCCAAACCCACAGTGTTAGGCCAGAACTTTTAACACTGTTCTTGCATAAACTGTCTGAATAAGAACACAGAAAATTAGTGTATACATAGAAGACCTAAGAAACACTATCAAATAATAAAATCCAATTGATATATTCAGAGGACTTCACCGAGAAATAGCACTATTTTCAAAAACATATTTAACACTATTTTTTATGGACACATAAAACCACATGCCAAGATAGACCATATTTGAGAAAAATGTTAAAAATCATAGGATATTTTCTGAAAATACTGGAATTAAACTAAAAATGTATAACAGATATCTGAAAAATCCTAAAAATATTTGGAAATACAACAATACACTCCCAAAGAAACTTTTGGTCAAAATAGAAGTGACAAGGGACATTTAAAAAAAAAGACATTTTAAGCTAAATGGAAATAAAAACACAAAATATTAACATTGGTATGATGCAACTTTTTCAGTGCTTACGTGTAAATTTATAGTATAGCACAAATTCTAAGAAAGATAATGACCTCAAATTAGTGATCTGAACTTTTAAGAAACTGGCAAAAAGAACAAATTTAACAGAAAGCAAAGGTGGTTTAAGATTTGAAAATCAATTTTTGCAATCATTTTCACAGACTAAAGAAAAAAAAATCTCAAAAATATAAAAATAATTCGAGAAAACTGATAAAATCTGTAAGTTTGTAATAGAGGGGAGTCTACAATTAGCATAATAATGGTAAAGATGGCATGCTTTCTCAGTAAGATGGGATACAAGATAATTCCTCCCTCATTGCATGGATTCACCACCACACTAGAATTCTTAGTGCAATAAGGCAAGGTAAATAAAAGGCATTCAGACTGGACACGGAACAAACAAATTTGTTAACAGCATGACTATCAGAAAAGCCCAATATTTAGGTTAACATAATCGTATCATGACCCTAGTGAACATGGAGATTTGAATTATCACTGCTTTCCAAGAATCATTACAGTAGTGATATTTCACCTTTATGGGAAGCTTGGATAATAAGAATCTACTTTCTGGTTCTGAAAAGCAAATGCTATATATGAACTATGAAAGCCACAATCTTCAGAATCTGAAGTGAGGAATGGAGTAAAACCAGAAAATTCTTCAAAAAACGAATAAGGAAAACTCTGATCTTTTTAGGAGTTTTGATTTATCCCTTCCCTCCTGAGCAATCCCAACCACGAAGTTATGAACACTTGAGACTGTGTGAAGTCCAGGTCAGGCTTTCAGAAACTGAATATTTTCAGTTGTTAGGAATTTGCCTGACACTTCTGTGCTTCGAATTGTCTTGCAGAGCTTTGATTTAAGATCCAATGAACAAGATGGCTGTATGTTGTCAGCATTTGAAAGCTGTTTCGCAAGGGTGCCTTTTCTTGGATATCCATTTAAAAGGCATATTTGCTGGAGAACTGTAAAAATAGAATCATGTCACTTTTGTCTGCTTAGATATGATCCTATTACAACCAGGAGAAGCAGATATATCCTTTATAAAGCATGTGGCAAGGTGCTACTAAATCTTTAGATTTGAGATATTACAACTAATAATAATCAATACATAAGGCAGCTTAATGGATTAGTTTTGATTCATGGTGAAATATACCTAATTCAGGAGCACATACACAGAACCAAAAATATAAAAATCCTCATTTAGTCATTGTCCTCTGGTTAGCCTGCATTTGTTTACATCTGTAACTCAAAACATGCTCATATACACATTCTACCTTAAAGGTACTCACATTAAAATGCATGTAATGAATTTTCTGATTTCTTCCACCGAAAGTGCCCTTCAACCTCATCCTCCAGGATTGTCATTCTCTAGCCATGCTTGCTGCCTCATAGCCTTCCTTCATAACCTTTCTCCCATCTTTCCCTTGCTATGACTTAAATACAAAGTTGTTTCTTCAAAGAGACATTTCCTGACCTTCTGGTTTAAATTATGTAACTTCCTCCTCCAGTTATTCCTCCTTATTATAGTTGGCCATTATGTGTTCATCAGTCTCTTATTAAGCACCAGTATCCCTCTCTAGATTGTGAGTTCCATTGTGATAAATGTGTGTGTGTGGTCTAGCAGAATTGCTGGCACCTAAGAGATGCTATCCTCAACACCTGCTTCTGGCCTAATCTCCCTTATTTTAGGAAAGAGAAACCAGGCCAAAAGATGTGCCTCCTCCCTTTCTTTCTCACCTCTTAGCCAAATTATTGGCAATTCCTGAAAGCTCTGCCTTAAAATATGCACTACTTCAAACTATGCACTATAAATTATTCATCTGAGTATTTTTCACTTCCTTTCCCACCAGCATGCTAATCCAACCCTTTATCCTCTACTGCCTGGGTTACTGCAATAACCCTCTAAATAGACTATCTGCTTCTTTCTGGCTCCCAGTCTCTAGGAACTTTTTCCAGGAACAAGAGTGAATCTCTACAAATATAAATGTGATCATGTTGCTCCTTTCTTCACATCTCTCCAGTGTCCTCCAGTCACCCTTAGAACAAACCCAACATCTTCCCAAAAGTTAATAAAGCTTTTATGAATCTGCTTCCTAATCTTGTTCATCCCTTTCAATTCTTGCTTTTGTATTCTCCACCATGCTGCGCAAGGCCCCAGGACTCATATGCTCACTGGGTCTTTGCTTCAGAGAAGTCTTGCTTGTCCATCCTTTCCAAAGAGTTCCACAATATTTTTTTCCAGGCTTATTGAGATATTATGGACATATATGTAATTTTAAGATGTACAATATGATTATTTGATATTCCACAATCATTTTCTATCTGCAGACTGCTTTTTTTTTATTCACTTCATACTCTTTGTCATTTAAGTATTTATTGCTTTGTGTTTGTCTCTTCACTAGAATTTAGCTTTTAAGAGTATAGATTTTGTTGTTTTGTTTTAATTCACATCTAATTTCCATGCAACAATTAAATTCCCTGTGAATACTGTTGAATGAATAAATAAATGTTCAAAAAGTAGTCCTTTAAAATATGAATGAATAAATGAATGAAATAATGCATGGATGATTAAATTGAAACTGGCAAGTTGAGGCTGTGCAAGCAGTCATTCTCTTTGGCAGGGAATAAGCTATACCCAGGGAAGTGCAAACTTTCAGGTGGAATGTTCCAAGGTATATTAGTCCATATGATTTTTATTTTAATATTTATTTTAATATTTGTTACATTAGTCCATATGCTTTTTAATGATATCACTTATCTGCTTGTTTAAAAAGGATCCTGAATTTTTAAAGGCCACCAAATCCTGTCTAATATCTTTTGGCAGGCATTCAAGATTTTCCATAATCTTAACTGTAATTTTTCATATCTCTTTTGAATAATCCAAAATGTTAAAAATCATGCTGACACCAAGCACTTACATCTTGGTTTCTAAGACCATTCTCCAGTAAAAGAAACTGAGGCTGTTTTTGAAATAACTAATAGAGCTTTGACAGGGACTATGTTAGTTGATCCTAGAACATCTTGTAAGATCAGAAAACAAGATTGTGCTTCATAAAAAGTTGCCATAATTCTCTACTCCTTAAGTGTAGACTATGCATAAGAAATTCTTTTCAAAGAATACAGGAACAAAAGTTCCTTTACAGTGGGGAAATCTGACAAACACTGCCTCAACCAGGTAATCAAGGTCAACATCAACAGAGGTAAGTCATGTTATAAGCATACACCCTAAATATAATATAATGACAATGACACTTTACCTCTGTGGTCTTCTTCCCCCAACCCATAACCACCATCTAATCAGGAGGGAAACAATACAGAGAGGAATTGTCAACAAAATATCTGACTAGTACTTCTTGAAAGTTGTCAAGGCCATCAAAAACAAGGAAAGTCTGGGGAAGGGCCATGGTACAAAGTAGGCCAAAGAGCCATGATGACTAATTGTAATATAGTATCCAAATGAGACTCTGGAGCAGAAAAACTAAAGAAATATAAACAAAATGTAGACTTTGGTTAATAAAAATGCATCAATATTTGTTCCTTAGTTGTGACAAATGTACCATGTTAATAGTATGTTAATCACAAGAGAAAGCGGGTGTGGGTATAATGGTACTATATTAGATTCATAACTTTTCTATAAATCAGGAAGAAAAAGAATTATTACAAAAATTTATTCTGAGGGTGTCTGAGTGGGCTCAGTATGTTAAGTGTCCTACTCTTGATTTTGGCTCAGATCATGTCTCAGAGTTCGTGGGGTAGAGCCCCATATTGGGCTCTGTGCTGATAGTGTGCGGTCTGTTTGGAATTCTCTCTCTCCCTCTCTATCTGCCCCTCCCCTACTCGTGCTCTCTTTCAAAATAAATAAATTAAGTTAAAAAAAAAAAAAGATTCTGAGCCTATAGCTGGCACCTGATAAAATGTTAGAAGGAATTTGGGGCTACTCATGGACCCAGAGTCCATCATTTTACCTATAACCTTCCCCAGCTACCTGGAAATTTTTAATCATTTCTAAGCATTTCTATTTATGTAGACGTTTATTTTCATGTGTATTTGCCCGTGTCAATTCCAAGGATATTCCCTAATGAAAGAATACTAGGTAACAATCTTGCAAAAGTTATATGAAGCTTAAAAGCTCAGAAAATTGATTTTGAATAGCTCAGACTCTAGAGAATATACCTAAGTTATACCTTGGTTGTATTCATGTGTTGAATATTTCCAAATCACATATTCTTTCTCCTGCCATATTTTTACTCACATAGTAATTCTTAAAGATCTATTAATGTTTATATTAATTTTGTGAAAGGTGAAATAAAATGGAATTCCTTGTAGCAAGTGGTTTCAAAATAGAGCTGGGAAGCCACTAAGGCTTATTCTCACCTGGTGAAACCATAGACTCTTGAACTGGGCTGAACAGCAAATATTCCAAGGATTCTGCACAAACATCCACAGTTTGCTACAGTGACAGATTTTTGCTCAATGACCAATTATGTTTAGCTGAAATCAGTTTTCTGCCACCAACACAAATCAGAATTCTTTGTAAACAACATGTACAAACATTCCCTTTTCTCTTAAACCTTTGTTCTCCTAGTGGGACACAATTTGAGATGCTACCCAAATTTGTGCTTCTAAAATTGCAATTCTGATACCCCAAATAAATGCTTTTGTTTTATTTCAGTTCCACCTCTTTTCTCCAGGGACATTTCCAAGTAGAAAGATTTCATATCCTAGATACTTTGGGGGAGTTTGATTTTTCTTTAAACTATGCATATAGTAAAAACTTCTTTTGTTTGTGAAGTTCAATATCTTTACCTGCTGAACTCTGTCATTTCTGTCACGGACATGAGCTCTCAGAAAATCACTTTTGTCCTTCACAGTTGTTATCATCTGTCTGTTTTACGATGACAGTGGAAACCTGACTACAATATAGCATTGGACCAAGGGAACAACTTGTTCACTTTTATTTCTTCTTCAGAGAACTGCTTTGTTTCTTGTATTGGCAGGAGAGGAGAGTGCCTGCAAGATGATGTCGAATCAGACTCAAAGCCAAGAGGTTTCGGTCACTAGCTTATGTGCCAAGCAGCAGCTTCACATTTGGCCTGAAACCAAAGACATTTTCTCAAACCCTCATGCCAAATGTCTTTAATAATTTATCCTCCTCCTCCTGATCAGTATTGCTTTGCCACTTCAGAGATGCCACCTTGATAAACCTTCAATTTCATGTTATGCCCTAAAAAATTTGGCTCTCGGGAGGAATGATTAATCATAATAAATGTAATTAAATTCAAGAGGTGTTATCTGCACAAGTTTTTGCAGTTAACTCCTTTAATAAGATTTTCATCATCTAGAGCCAAGAATTTGTTTTTAATGCAGGCTTTTTATTTTTTAATATATATTTCTAAAATTTTTGAAGACAATAAGAAATAAAGTTTTAAATAATATGCATAAGACTCACATGAATATGTGTATTTTCTTAAATGATTTCTTAAATAGATTTATGCATTTATTTTTGTTAAGAGACAGACCAATGTGAAAATGCAAGTCCATTAATTTTTAAGATGGAGAAGTTTATTTTTCTTTTCTGTCAGGAACTTCTTAATATCAAACAAGTGACAATTGGCATAATAATGTACAAAACTTGGCAAACAATGTATGAATCTGTTTGGCAATGTACCAAATTACATCTAAACCTCTGTGCCAGAATGTTAATGCTTTTGTGCCTGTGATCTCTTTTAATTTTTCATAATGGCAGAAACAAATCTGTTAGCCAGTAACGGTTCTTTACTATGTAACAAAGAATAACAATCCAACCTTGTTATTCCACTTGTCTCCTAAACCGTTGAGAGGGACTCCTTCATCCTGATCAGTTTCATTGTTTTTGCAATGTTACCTTATAAGGTTTTTCTGTACGGGAACATATACATCACAGGATCACTTTTAATGTAACTGAAATTCTCAATATTCATCTCATTCTAGTTGTCAGTAGCTAATCCCCTGGATTACAAGTGACTTGTACAGAAGTTCAAAGACCTTCATTGTATAAATAATTCTCCATTGATTGATTAAATGCTATTCAGTGACTTTACTTGTATTGTTAGAAACCCTACTAATTAGTTGAATGGTCATAGGGAAAGAGGTGGTACACTTGTACTTATTTTTTATATTTTATACATGAGCAATGGTTCAAGCATATGGCATATTTTTTCCCTAAAAGATTAAATTATTTAGTTATCCTTTCAGTCATTCATCACCAGCAGTACCTAAGTTTCTGTAGCGCCTTAGGGCTGACAGTTTCTGATGACATTTTAGTCATTTGGTCTTCACAAAGATTTTACAGCGAGGTGGCAAAGTAGTAACAGCTCAAGCTGCCTTAATTTCAGTCTTTTCACTACACATTGTCTCTTTTCAGGAAAAGTCTTTGAAATATGTGACATATATCACTTTCATATCTAGTTGATATTTGGAGGATTTGTGGATGACTGAAATAAGTTGTCAGAAAAAGTCTTATATACTTGTCCCACATAATATGTGACACCAGGGCCATTATGACTATGTGTCTCAACCCAGCTATCATTCTACTGACTAAATTGATGCTGCTGGAATTGCACACATATTGGGGCATACTTCGTACATCCCATATTTAAAAGCCGTGACGTGCAAATATATCCTGACTCAGCATATTTGAATTTATCCTAACATATAAATCGATGGTTGGCAAACCTGGTTACATACCAGAATCAACTGTAGATTTTTTTAAAACACACATTTACCAGGTCTAGACCTGTAAAAAATTTAAGAGGGAATTAAGCATCTAGAGAGAGGGAGGGTGGGGGAGAGAAATAGTGTCAAAGCAAAATTTGTACCAAAGTTAGTTAATTCAAGAAGACTTTATTCAAAGCTATTGCCTGGGGGTGAAGAGATTGAACTCAACTTCACTAAAATGAAAAGCAAGAGAATTTCTTTTAAGTTTATTTATCTATTTTGAGAGAGAGAAAGAGAGATATAGAGACACATCCAAGCAGGCTCTGAACACAGGGCTTGGACTCACAAAGTAGGAGATCATGACGTGAGCCAGAATCAAGAGTCTGTAGCTCAACTGACTGAGCCACCCAGGTGCCCCAAGACAAGAGAATTTTTTAAGAGCTAAAGAGGGGAGATTTGTAGGCCACCTGTGTTTGCTCTCTGACTTTGCCCAGAGAAGAGGTAAACTTCCTCATATAGTCATATAAAAGATAGTTTTACAACTTGGAGCAAGGCATCTACGAAAGTTAAGCTCCCACCATTCTACTGAGACTGCGAAATAGGGGCATCTTCCTTGATTGTTACATCCAAAGGAGATGGTTTTCAGGTCCTTGAGAAAGACATTCTTGGGTTGTAAAACTGTAAAGAGGCTTTTGAAAAGGATTTTCATCTTAAAGGGACAGAGAAAGAACTTATAAGTTGTTGTTGTTGTTGTTGTTGTTGTTGTTGTTTAATGCTCTAAGAAAAGGAAGGTCATGACTTCCACTCAGGTAGAAACCTGTCTAAAATTTTTTTTTAATTTTTTTTTCAACGTTTATTTTTGGGACAGAGAGAGACAGAGCATGAACGGGGGAGGGGCAGAGAGAGAGGGAGACACAGAATCGGAAACAGGCTCCAGGCTCCGAGCCATCAGCCCAGAGCCCGACGCGGGGCTCGAACTCACGGACCGCGAGATCGTGACCTGGCTGAAGTCGGACGCTTAACCGACTGCGCCACCCAGGCACCCCTGAACCTGTCTAAAATTTAATAAGCTAAGAGAAATGTTAAGATTGTCTTGGTGGGTGGATGGGTAGAAAGATATATAGATAGGGAGGGAGGGAGGGAGGGAGGTAGAAAGAAAGGGAAGGGAGAGGAGAGGAGAGGAGAGGAGAGGAGAGGAGAGGAGAGGAGAGGAGAGAAAGGTATTCTTAGATGATGCTGACATGTAGCAAGAATGGAATGCCACTTCTCTAAAGCAGCTTTATCAGATGGTTTTCCAAGATTTAGGTCCTTCAGGGACAGAAATGATAAACAGCCTGAGATGAAGGAAGAGACATTTAAAAAGGGAGACTAAACAAAAAATAAATATGACCTTTTCTCTTTTGTTAAAGTGTTTTGAGTTAACATACAGTATAACATTAGATTCAAGTGTACAATATAGTAGTTCAACACTTCCATGCAATACCCAGTGCTCATCACAGCCAGTGCATTTCTTAATCCCCATCACCTATTTCACCCATTCCTCCTCCTACCTCCCCTCTGATAATCATCAGTTCTCTGTAGTTGAAAGAGTCTGTTTCTTGGCTTGCCTTTCTCTCTAATGACCTTTTCTTAAAGATGGATTGACTTCCTAGGCACTGGAGATGTTACTTTTCCACCATATAGTATCTCCTAATTTAATTTCTGACACCTGAACTCCCATATAGGTTGTGTTTTTCTTTTCTTTCACTATGTTTCTTTCCTCCCTAGGGAAATACATATACTTCTTAAAGGAAATAGGAGTAGGAAATATTAGATATCATTGTCATTTATTTCTTTCATTAAATAAACTGATGAGACTATTTCTTGAGAAGAAGAAGTGATGTGAATAGAATAAAATTTACTGCTTAGATAAGACTGAACACTTTGTAATGCAGAACTGGGTGAGGCTAAGATGAGGCTAAGAGATTCCATTGACAGCTTGTAAGTTTTGTATGTATTTCCCTAGAATTTGGGATGAGTCTGCTAGTTTTAGTTATTTCACACATAAAAATTGTTAGTAAGTTATCTCAGAGATGGAAGTTTTTGCATTTAAAACCCCTTTGTCATAGACACTGTGAAAGAACCTCTTTATCAAAGAATAAAAAGCCTCCATTTGCTCTTTGCATTTCCTATAGCTTGGTTCATTGGATATGTGATTCATCCAGTTAGTTTACTTAGCCATCCATTTGATACTACTGGATGTAAGGACACCATGCCAAACAGAGTCCCTACTTTCAGGATCCCTAGAAAAACACACTTACAAATGCATAATTACTGGCATAATGTGATAATGCTATAATCAATTATGGGCAAAGAGCCCAGTAATAGAAGACTGTATTTTTCATTTCAGAATTGGCTTTGCTAAAAATTGAAACTGAGGTAGACCTTCACTTGGAAGTCAAAGGGTATAAAGTAGTAATCTAAAGAAACAGATCAAGTTAAGAAAGGGCATGAGTTATCAAGGAATCCATAGTAGCTCATCTTGGCAGAATGTTTCAAAACTTTTTTATTTCAATGCTTAACCCTGTCCTCTAGTGCTTTCATTGCTAGTTACAGATGTAGGTAGGATTGTAGAAATAAGATAGAGAACCACTGAGCCACAAGACAAGGGAAGGAGCACAGGCTTTGTATTTATATAGCCATGGTTAGATTATTGAGTCTATCACTTTAAAAAAAATTTTTTTAATGTTTATTTTATTTTTGACAGAGAGAGACAGAACATGAGTGGGGGAGGGGCAGAGAGAGAGGGAGACACAGAATCTGAAGCAGGCTCCAGGCTCCAAACTGTCAGTACAGAGCCTGATGAGGGGCTGGAACTCACAGACCTCAAGATCATGACCTGAGCCAAAGTTGGACGCTCAACCAACTGAGCCACCCAGGCACCCCCAGTCTATCACTTTTAGACAGATGTTCTTAAGTAAATTATTTAATCTGAGTGTCTGGTTTTCTTCTATAAAATGGGACTCTTATAAAGTTCTACCTTCCTAGGACTATGAAGATTAAGTATATATGTAAAGGCATCAGTAAGGTGATCAGCTACAGTAGGAGGTCAGTGAAAGTTCAATGTTGTACTTAGCACCATTGAATACCTTGGAATTTTCTAGGCTGCAATGTGGAGTATATGGTACAAGCCATAACATATTTTTATTTAATTACAGTTTCATCTGAGGCTGATCTACCTGTAAGAAAGCCACTTTCAGTTTATGTGTGATTAATACAAATTTACATAGGGGGAAAAAGAGTAATTATTTTAAAACTTTTATTTAGTATTATTTTCTTCAAACTATGAGGGCCTCACTATTAAAAGATGAGTTTTCTCTGCAAATGAGTATCAATTTAAATATGTTTAAAATCTGTAGGAGATATAATTCAGTGAGTACCTTAAGTATTATAAAGAAAACAAATAATATAAAGGCTCAGGAAAAAGAATTCTAGCCAAAATCACTTAAAAATAAAAGATTATGGGGCACCTGGGTGGCTCAGTTGGTTAAGCGTCCATCTTCCACTCAGGCCATCATCTTGCAGTCTGTGGGTTTGAGCCCCACGTTGGGGTCTGTGCAGATAGCTCAAAACCTGGAGCCTGCCTGGGATTCTATGTCTTCTTCTCTCCGCCCCTCCCCCTCTCTCACTCTGTCTCTCTCTTTCTCTCTCTCAAAAATAAACATTAAAAAATTAAAAAAAAATAAGATTATGATTTTACTTTAAACTTTTTTTTTTAATTTATTTATTGAAAGAGAGAGAGGGAGAGAGAGAGAGAGGGAGCGAGCATGATTGGAGGAGGAGCAAAGACAGAGGGAGAGAGAAAGAATCCCAAACAGGATCTGCATTGTCAGCATGGAGCTGGACTTGGGGCTCGAACTTACGAACTGTGAGATCATGGCCTCAGCCAAAACCAAGAGTTGGACTTTAAACAACTGAGCCACCCAGGTGCCCCTAAACAACTTTTAGACTAAGTTTTATTCTGTGCAATATTTACTAAAATTCTCAAGTCCTTATTTTCCTAATTAAAGTACTGGGTTTCATACTCTGAAATCTAATCACATACACTGTGAAATATAATCTTGAATTCTATGGAATTTAATAACTTATCATTTACTTAAAGTAAATTAAAAATAAGAACCTTGATGTAATAGAATAGTTCGTAAGTCTCACCAATTGAACAATTTGCTACTAATAAGTGACCCACTAAATCTGAATGAACCACATTTGCACATCATTAATATTTTAATGGTTTAGTCAATATCAGGGATTTTATGGCAACATAAACCTGCCTCTCCCCTAAAGCTATGTATAGGGGCTTTCAAAATGATTTCACATTTATTTACTATCTGGGAAGAATAAAATGTGGTTAAATATACTACCATATGTAACCAAATATTTAAAAATATGGTAGTCCCCTTATCCCTGTTTCACTTTCCACATTTTCAGTTACACATTACAGACGTCAACCATTGTCCAGAAGCAGATGATTCTCCTTCTGATGTATGATTAGAAGGTCGATAGTAGCCTAATGCTACATCACAATGCCTACATTAGTCCCCTCACTTCATCTCATTACGTAGGCATGTTATCATCTCCCATCATCACAAGAAGGCCATGAGCACAGTACAATAAGGTATTTTGAGAAAGAGAAGCCACATTCACGTAACTTTTATTACACTATATTCTTATAATTATCCTATTATCAATAACTGTTCATCTTACTCTGCCTAATTTCTTTTTTTCCACATTTTTTTCTAATATCTATTTTTGAGAGAGACAGAGTATGAGTGGGGAAGGGGCAGAGAGAAAGGATGACACAGAATCTGAAGCAGGCTTCAGGCTCTGAGCTGTCTGCACAGAGCCCAATGAGGGGCTTGAACCCGTGAACCGTGAGATCATGACCTGAATGGAAGTGTGATGCTTAACCAACTGAGCCACCCAGGTGTCCCATTACTGTCCTAATGTCTAAATTGAGAGAGAGGCATGTGGAGCCCACTGAGCTCTCTGAGATAAACAGATGGTACAGGGAGTACCAAGCCAAAGTGGCTAGAATTTGCAAAGTGAATTATTGGAGAAGAGAAGGGTGCACCAGATATCTGTAAAGAATCCCTCTAAAGTATTTAGCTAGTTATTGATCACCACCTGCATATAAAGGAAATTACCAGATATGGGGGAAAGAATGACCCAAAAAGAACAATGGAATAGTTCCTCTGAGCTCAGAGAGGATTACAACAGTCTGTGTTACCACCAGGCAGAGTAGAAAGTCTTGGAATTCATGGAACATCAGGAATGGTCATCAAGACAGTATAATGCTCCTCAAGATTCAGGCACTTCTTTGGTTTTTGAGTGGTATATTTAGGACATTCATCTTTAATATAATTTTTGATATGCTAAGCATTTTATTTTTGTTCTCTCTGTTCTTCATGTCCTTGTTTCCATTTCCCTGACTTTCTGTTACTTAAATGGTTTTTTTTTGGAATTCCATTTTAATTTATTTTAAGTCTTGTGTATATCTTTTTTGTTTAATATTCTTTTGCTATTCTAGCTATTATATATACATTAGTTATTACCTCCTTATATTCCTTTATTCTCTTCCATTTATAATATAATTGTCTTAACTATTTCCTTTACATAATTTTATAACCACACCAAACAATATTATAATTTTTTCTTCACTTTTAACATATGATTTTAAAGAATCAAGAGAAAAAGAAAATCTTGTAATTACCTATATTTTTGCATGCTGTGTTTTTTATTCCGTCTTAATATTCCAATTTATTTAAATTGTTCTTTGTCTTATTAGAAAACCTTAGTCATTTTTAGGATAGATCTGCAATTAAAAGTTCTTAGTTTTTTTTAAGTTTATTTTATTTATTTTGAGAGAGAAAGAGAGAGAATGAGTGGGGGAGGGGCAGCGAGGGGAAGAGAGAGAGAATCTGATGCAGGCTGAGTGCTGTTAGTGCAGCACATGGGGCTCAATCCCATGAACTGTGAGATCATGACCTGAGCTGAAATCAAGTCAGCTGCTTAACCAGCTGAGCCACCGAGGCATCCCCAAAATTCTCTTAGTTTTACTTAATCTGAGAATGTCTTGATTTTTCCCTATAATACTGAGCAATATTTTTACAGTGTATAAAATTATAGATTGATATGGCTTTGCTTATTTGTTTGTTTTTAACCAGGACTTGAAATACATTGTTGTTACTTCCACTAACCTCAGAAGCTTCTAATGAGAAATCCTTTGTCATTGTAATAGTATTTCCCACTATAGACAAGATGATGATTTTTTCTGGCAGCTTTCAAGACTTTCTTTCTCCCACTTTCAGAAGTTTAAATATCAGATGTTTTAGCACTGATTTCTTTAAAATTATCCTATTTGGATTTTGCTCAGATTTTTCTTTTGCTTTCTTCTTCCTCCCTCCCTCCCTCCCTTTCTTTCTTTCTTTCTTTCTTTCTTTCTTTCTTTCTTTCTTTCTTTCTTTCCTTCTTTCTTTCTTTACATCTATGATAAGTTTTTCTAACCATTATAAAGAAACTTTATTGCATTTTTAATGTTCTGAGAGTATTTCTTTTTAATCAAAAAGAAGTTTTGAAATGTTATAAAATTCCCTTTGGTTATTTTGTTAATTATTATCTATGAGGAGAACATAACATGGAAGCCAGAGTATAGGGCTTATAGATAGATAAACTCAGGCTCAAATTACACCCCTTGTTAGAATTGTATAACATTGTTTGCTCAGCTTCTTGAATCTGTAGGTTTACTTATTTAACCTAAACTGGGGAGATTTTGTCCATTATTTCATCAAGTACTTTTATAGCCCTTCCCTCTTCTCCCTTTCCTAGGATATTGATCATGCAAAAGTTGGTTATTTTGTTACAGCACCACAGATCCATGGATATCTGGTTTTTTATTTTTCATTTTTTCTATCTGTTATCTGTAGTGTGTCACTGTTGTTCCATCTTCCAATTCACTGATGTTTCTTCTGTTTCCTCAGTTTTGCTACTGATCCTGTCTGTTGAATTTTGCATTTTCCATTCTCAAATTTTCATTTGCCTCTTCTTTAGATTATCTATTTCTTTGTCAAGACTTTCTATTTTTACATTTGTTTCAAGCATGTTATTAATTGCTCAGTGAAACATATTTAGTGTGGTTACTTTAAAATCCTTATCGGATAAATCTGACATTTCCAGCCTGAAATGGCATCTCTTGATTATCTTTTCCCATTCAATTTGAAATCTTCTTTGGTCTTGGTATGATGAGTGATTTTCTATTGAAATCTAGACATTGTGGGTGTTATGTTATGAAACTGGATCTTACATATACTTTTCTTTTCACTGATTTCCTCTAACACCACTCTGACAGGGGAAAGGAAAGGGTTGCTATCATATTACTTAAAGTTGAAGTTACTTACAACCTGGAGTTGATGGCTCAGGTTCCCAGTTGGCCTCCACTATCAGTTAAGGTGAGAGGGCTCCTCCTTACTGCTAGCAGGGATTGGGTGTCTAGTCTCCGTGTTGGCTCTATGGTGGAAGTGGCTTTTTTTTCTTTTTTTTAACTTTATTTATTTGAGAGAGAGAGGGAGGGAGGGAGAGAGACAGAATGGGAGAGGCACAGATAGAGAGGGAGAGAGAGAGAATCCCAATTAGGCTTAGCACAGTCAGGGCGGAACATGATGCGGGGCTCGAACTCACGAGAACTTTGAGATCATGACCTGAGCTAAAATCAAGAGTTGGATGCTTAACCAACTGAGCCACCTAGGCATCCCAGAAATGGCTTTGTTAATGTTGGATGGTAATAAGACTCTCCACTAGTCTTTCTCTGACAAAACCCAAGTATAGAGGGGGAAAGGTGTCTCACTATTGCCCAAAGAAGTAGAAGTCCAGACTTCCCTTGTGGTCACCACTGACATCACTCAGGTGAGACTCATTGCCAGTCAGTGAAGGAAATTCTCCACTACCTACTTGGCATTATCTGTCACTAGTCTTTCAGGGGTGTGAGAAATTTCATTACAGCCTCATAGATAATGGAGGTCTCCATTCCCTACTCTCCCTTTGCCCATGTGGATGAGAATAACACCAAATTTTTCTGTGTTGTTTGACTAGAGCAACTATTATTTAAAAGTTTTATATCTTTCTACACTGTCTCTCCTTGTCATTCAGCTATAGTGAATAGTTTTTGCTGGATAAGTTTTGTCTGGGCCTGTTGGAGTTATAGTTCTTAGAGTTCAGCTCTAAGTCTAAGATATACAAAATCAAAATAAATAAATAAACCTTTTGTGTTGTTTCTCAGGTCCCAAAGACCATAGGCAGTTTTCCTTCTCTCTCTCAGAGTCTTACATTTTTCCTTTTGATTTTCAACAATATTTGGTTTACAATTTTGAAATCCTTTCAATTCTTGAATATTATTGAAATATTTCAACATAATGTACTATTATTTTTCTAGGCATGTGTCTGACTCCTGATTTCAACTCCGGTCATGATCTCAGTTTGTGAGATCAAGCCCCATGTCAGACTCTGCAAATGGTGCAGAGCCTGCTTGGGATACTCTTTCCTCTCTCTGTCCCTTCCCCACTCACACACACTTTCTCTCTCTCTTTCAAAACAAATGAATAAACATTTAAAAAAAACAAATTATTTTTCTAATGCCTTATTTATTATTGCCTAGTTATACTTTAGGCTGTCATACATTTGTTAGCTACTCTCCCTTAGGGCTTAGTGGGGTAAAAATTGATCAAGCAGGTATCATAAACATTTTGTATACAGCCTTTGCCAATAATAAATAATATACATGTGAAAAGAAAGTAAAAATCAAGATGAGAAAATATTTGTATATAAACGATAGTTATGAGTCAGAACAACAGCGGCGAGGATGACGACCACAACAACAAAATGAATATAGTAATACTAGCAAGCTATCTGTTTTAAAGACAAGGAAACAGAAAATTGAAAGACTAAAGGCAAATGACTAATAAAATACAGGCAGATATTTCAGTCATCTTAGCAAACAAAAGTCAACAACAATGCTATTTTTTCATTAATTCTTTTGGAGAAGATTGTAAATGGTGCCAATGAAACTATTCTCTGAGCAACATAAATTTTGCATTGCTAATTCACTGAAAACTTACTGGAGTTTTAAAAGTATTTTGAAACAATAAACTAATATCCTTTAAAATGTTCATAAACTGACTCAGTATATCTGCTGATAACAAGTCTGCAATAAGGACATAATATCAATGCAAGACTGCATAAACATTATAGCATTTTCTGTAATCCATCCATTGGAATCAAACTACTGTCTAACAAAATGAAAATGGTAAAGAATATTATGAATTTATGTGAAATATATTCCCGAAAAAAATGCTTACCAAAAGATTTATTGACAGGGAAATACAAAAGGAAAATTAGTTTATAAAATGGCATAGACAGAATGAGCTCAGCAGTGCAAGATATATTATACTATATGCACATATCCAATTACTTAACACCATTAATTAATTCCCTAGTGACAGAGTTTTAGAAAGATGAAATACGTAAAAACACAATTACTGTCAGACTAAACCATTATGATTCTATATGCTTTATGATCTGTCCCGCTGCATTTCTAAGTGCTGTCCGTTGCTCTTTTATTATGGATCTCTTTTTTGCTCCCTGATGCTTTTCTAAAGCATTTTAAAATCAATTTATTTTAAGATGTTAGCTACATTTTTAAAAATTTGGAAAAGTTTTTATTTAAATTCTAGTTAATGTACAGTGTAATATTAGTTTCAGGTGTACGATATAATGATTCAACACTTATAAGTGGAAAACATTTAGCTCAAACACACACACACACACACAAATGGAATTTAAAAACCTCGTAAAATGTAGCTAATATACACTTTTTTACATATAAATATATATAAAATACATTTATATTTTTATTTAGCCCTATGGAAAACATTTATTTAGGTCATACATACAGAAAATGTGTGTTTTCCAATATATCACTGTTTTCCAATATACCAATTCTCACGTAGGAAAGTTCTTGAGGACATCTGTAAGTTTAAATGCAAAATAGGAAAGTAACTTCTGGCAGAAAAGCAAAGAAGTAAATACACTCAGGTTGAATGGAAAATTCAGTGTTTTGATGTCAGTTCAAAATTAAGATTAACTTTCCATTTTGATATTTGACAAAAGAATTCATTAATTGTGAAGTAGACATATATTTTTTTCAGTCACTGTCCTAAAAAAAAAAGAGGAACTAATTTTTGACAAGTTAGAAATATGAAGGGAAAAAAAGGCTACAAGGAAATTTTGCAAAATATTGATTTAATTTATGCTTGCCTGACCCACAAGACTATCTTTCTAACCACTAAGCTAAAAAGACACCTCTTAATGTAAGCTGTCAATTTTTGTACTGCCAGTAATACAAAGGCTTTGGGAAATTTAGAGCCCTCATTTAAAAAACAAAAAACTGAGACCCAAACATTTTAGCATTGAAAATGAAAACAAAAATCTCCTTTGTGTTTGCATATATGTTTAAAGAAAATTTGCGTAGGTATAATTTTTTTTTAAATCATGAAACATTGCAATTAGGGCAGTCAGTAAAAGGGTTATAGTTTTCAAATCATATTTGTATTTTTATAGTTATTTAATTTGTTGTAAACACATTCACGTTAACATGATACCTGACAGGTGGTATCAGACTTGAAAAAAATTGATGTGTTTTTATTATAGACCTTCCCAGACACATTTTAATGACTATCATTTTAAAGTGGAACATATCAGTTACTATGAGATGGATATAAGGAAAGAGACATCAGTGGCATAAAGGAAGTAGAAGATGTAGGGAAATTTGACATTCAATGGTAGATAACTGTGTCTGAAATCAATATTTTTCTATAAAAGTCTTGATTAACCAATCAAGTGATTTTCTTGGCCCTGCAGCGTTTGTGCACTTTAGGGACTGAATGGTAACATGCAAAAATAGCATATAATTTTTAAGTATTAAAACAGAAATCATTTGGAGTATCCCTTTTAAACTTTGTTCTTTTAAAAACTGTATAAAAAGAGTATAACATTTTAGAATTTTGAGTTTAGAACTCCTGTTACTTGATTTACCTTCTGATGCCTGCCTTCAAACACAATTCTGTTTAAGCTACAGAAATGGAAAACTTTAATTAAAAAACAAAATACTATTTTTCCCAATGTCTTTTATTGACAGAGTAAGTTTTGTTTTTTAATGTTTATTTATTTTTAAGAGAGAGAGTTGAGTGGGGGAGGGGCAGAGAGCGGGAGACAGAATCTGAAGCAGGCTCCAGGCTCTGAGCTGTCAGCACAGAGCCCAATGCGGGGGCTCAAACTCATGAACCATGAGATCATGGCCTGAGCCAAAGTCGGACGCTTAACTAACTGAGCCACTTAGGTGCCCCTGACAAAGTTTTTAATGCATATCTTTTAAACAAGGTCCTTATTAGAGGGATTTGGGTTAAGAGAGAATTTTGAAAAACAACAACAACAACAACTAGATCTTATTTCACAACTTGGTCATCAGTATTTCTACAAAGCTATTCATATGAAATTTTAAAGTAGCTAAAATCCGGCATAAAATAAAGCAGTTCAAAATTCAAGGTATTTCAAAGTTTTCTCTGTAATTTCATGGGTTATAAGATGGTAGAGCAAATAAGTGATAATCTAAGAATGATCTCAAGGAAATATGGGAGTACAAGATTAGAATGAAGAAAAGTCGTAAGAGTATTAAGTACATGCCACTGTTGTGTGCATCAACTCATTATCGTAACCTCTATATTACTAAATCTCTTTTAAAAAATGTAAAGTGTGCCTAATTATCTCCTCACATAGGAAGAAGGAATCCTTTAGAAGTAAGAGATGGCCTCAAGTATTGAGTCAAAAGAGAAACTTTTGGAAAAAGGGGAAATAAAATTTGTATACACATACAATCATGAGTCATTGTAAAATTCTGATGACCTTCTTTTTTTTTTCTCTTTTTCATGTTACAAGTCTTTAGTTATTTAAAAAAAATTAATGTTTATTTATTTTTGATAGAACACAAGGAGGGGAGGAGGAGAGAGAGAGGGAGACACAGAGCCCAACATGGAGCTCGAACCCACAGACCGCGAGATCATGACCTGAGCGGAAGTTGGTTGCCCAACCGACTGAGCCACCCAGGTGCCCCTCAAGTTTTTATTTAAATCCTATGAACAGACAATATAATATTGGTTTCAGGAGTGGAGTTTAGTGATTCATCACTTACATATAGCACCAAGTGCTCATCTGATGACTTTCTTAAAATATATACAATTTATGTTAAATTGGGTGTGAGAAGAGTGAACACATATAAAATTACTGACAATTAATTTGTAAAATTTAAACATGCAGTTAAATAAATAAGATGAGCTCCCATCTTTTGAACAAAAACTTTTTGTATTACTGACTATGAGCTTTTCAAGTATATCCCTAGACCAGTGGTTGAACTATAGCCGACTCTCGGTGGATGGTTTCTGGATAAATGCTAGGTGAGATTCTGCAAATTAGCTCACGTGACACCCACTCCAGACCCCTTCTCCTTAGCCTTCCTTTACCATTGTGTCTGAACTCTCAAGAAATAAAGAACCCAGATTCCTTCACACAAAGACTCACCCTGTGACTTCAGTTAAGCCAAATAGATGTATTCACATGAGGCTTGGCAGGCAGAATTGAGTATTGTGGCATGATGACTGTACATGAGAAGGTGTGGTACAAACATTAGTTTCTCTTACGGTAGCTCTAGCAAAGAATTTCTTATTCTGACTCTGGTTCTAGGGGTCAGGTAATAGGCATTAGTTTAGTGGGGTTTCCATTAGAACTGCCTCAGTTACTTTGGCACTTCTAATTGTGTCATTCTCAGGTTGCTGCCTTGTGTAAGTTTTAGGCCATGCTATTAATCTCGCTGTATGCCTTTGCCAAGATATGTGTTCATAGAGTTGTGTCTGCCCAGAGGGAATTTATTTCTAATTCATATAAATTTGCCTTAAAGATTTGTTGGACCACCCTCGTTACTGATAGTACAGCACTGAACCGTGTTTATCTGGTCTTTTCCAAAACAGGGTACACAAACTAATACGCTGTAAGATATCCTTTAAAAAATATTACATTAGATTCTGTTGTCCATGACTCAGAAGCCTAAGTGAAATGAAGCTTTCGCCCTTTTACCTCATGCCTGGTAGTAATATTGCAACTCAATATGATTCTCTGTTGTTATTTTTGTTTGTGTGCATATGTTTCTTGTTTACCTACTTACAATATCAATATTGGAAGAAACCCTGAAGCAAACAGTCTATAAAATTGGAAATGATTTTCCTGGTAGTTATTCTCTTGCCTATAACTCAGGGAAGAAAAACATTCAGTATAAAATATTGCGTGAATCCTGATATCTTATATTCTGACATTTTTTTAAACTATTTTAATTTCTTTTCTTTTTTCTTAATTTTTTTTAACGTTTATTCATTTTTGAGACAGAGAGAGACAGAGCATGAATGGGGGAAGGTCAGAGAGAGAGGGAGACACAGAATCTGAAACAGGCTCCAGGCTCTGAGCTGTCAGCACAGAGCCCGACGTGGGGCTCCAACTCATGGACCATGAGATCATGACCTTAGCCGAAGTCAGACGCCCAACCGCCCAACCGACTCAGCCACCCAGGCGCCCCTATTTCCATTTCTTTGAATTGAAACCACTTCAAAGTTAGGGTTAACCAAGCACAAAATTCTACATATGTGAGACCAAGCAAAAAATAACTTTTTTTTTTTCAGAAAACATTTTTTTTCCTGTGAGATAACCTGTAAAATATCCAAAATTGCCTTTTTTTTTTACCAAGTTTATTTTTTCTTTTTTTTTTAATGTTTATTTATTTTTGAGAGAAAGGGAGAGCATGAGCAGGGAGGGGCAGAGATAAAGGGAGACAGAGAATTTGAAGCAGGCTTCATGCTGTCAGCACAGAGCCTGACACAGGGCACAAATTCAGGAACCATGAGATCATGACCTGACCTGACATCAAGAGTTCAAGAGTCAAATGCTTAACCAATTGAGCCACCCAGGCACCCTGACCACAGCTTCTTTATTATAACTAAACCAATAAACCTCTAGCTCATCAAGACCTGCTTCAAAATTCCTGCCTTGCAGCCTTCATCCTCATCCTGAGCTATTAGGTCATAAAACTTGCCCAATCCCATTAAATTCCCACTTTAAAAAAAATTAACATTTATTTATTTTTGAGAGACAGAGTATGAGTGGGGGATGGGCAGAGAGGGAGGGAGACACAGAATCCGAAGCAGGCTTCAGGATCTGAGCTGTCAGCACAGAGTCTGACACGGGGCTCGAACTCATGTACCTAACTGTGAGATCATGACCTGAGCTGAAGTCAGATGCTTAACCAACTGAGCCACCTAGGTACCCCTTAAATTCCCACTTTTTCAAGGGCTGCCTTAAAACCATCCAGCCCAAAGATTATAATTTAATAAGCTTAAAATTCTCTAGCAAAGAAAAATATAATACTTAGAAATTAATGCAATTATTAAAAAATGTCTTCAAATCCCATGTCCCTCATATATTCATTACAATTTAGAAGAGAAAGTTTATATTAGTAAACAGCAATAAGACATAATATGACTTATTTTCTTTTGTATAACTGATTATAGGCCTTGGACTTGGTGAGATCTAGCCATTTCTTCATACTCCAGCAGTTGTTATTAATGTTATTAATGTTATATATTTGTTAGTTGGTTGGCTGGATGCTGGTGCATAACATAAAATAAAACAAAGCTAATAGTCTTCTGTGAGAATGAATCTTTAAATTTTCCCACATTAGCATATGTTCTAACCTGACTATATACTAACTGGCTAATTGGTTATTCAATTTTGAACAAAAATATGTTTATTATTATAATATTTCTTTTTTGGTTTCCATCCTCTAAATTTTCTTTTTTTTTTTTAATTTTTTTTTCAACGTTTATTTATTTTGGGGACAGAGAGAGACAAAGCATGAACGGGGGAGGGGCAGAGAGAGAGGGAGACACAGAATCGGAAACAGGCTCCAGGCTCCGAGCCATCAGCCCAGAGCCCGATGCGGGGCTCGAACTCCCGGACCGCGAGATCGTGACCTGGCTGAAGTCGGACGCTTAACCGACTGCGCCACCCAGGCGCCCCCCATCCTCTAAATTTTCAAGGATTAGACTGTGTGTGTTTGTGTGTGTGTGTGTGTGTGTGTGTGTGTGTTTATGTTGAAATGTGATGTAGCTTCAAAACACTTTCCTACCATAAATTTATAAAATTGAATCTAAAACCATCTATAAAACCAAAGGATTGACAGATAACAATGAATGCCTGTAAATATATTGTTAATTATCAGCTTCAAGTATCTCCTTTGAATTTACAAGAAGCCCAAGGGTCCGTTTTCATATATTTTCTATAATTGAACATGTGAATTGCCCCCAAACCCTATATAGCAGATATGATTTTGTTTGAGTCAGCTAACAACTTTTTACAGACATAAAAGTTATACCCTACCTGAGGTCAGATTATCTGGCCAGGCATACAAATTATTGATGTTTCTCTTAAAGAAGGCACAGATAAATGGAAGGATATCCTGTGTTCATGGATAATTAATATTGCTAAAATATCCATACCATTCAAAATGATAAAGCTTCAGTGTATTTCCTATCAAAATTCCAATGACACTTTTCATAGAAATAGAAAAAAGAAATCCTAAAATTCAACTGGGACCACAAAAGGTACTGAATAGCCAAAGCAATGTTGAATAATAAGAAGAAAGCTGGAGGCATTACACCTCCTGATTTCAATTACATTACAAACCTATATTAATCAGTACAGTGTTTATACTGGTATAAAAACAGACACAAAGAATAGTGGAAGAGAACAGAGACCCCAGGATGAAATCCATGCATACATGGTCAATTAATTTCTTCCTCAAGGGTGCCAAGAATACAAAATGGGGGAAAAATGGCCTTTTCAATAAATCGTGCTTTAAAAACCAGATAACAAAACTGGGTAACCACATGCAAAAATATTAAAATGCACCCCTATCTCATACAATACACAGAAATCAATTCAAAATAGATAGAAGACTTAAAATTAAGACCTGAAACCATAAAACTCCTAGAAGAAAACAGGGAAAAAAATTCCTTCTGGAGCATTGGTCCTGGCAATGAATTTTTGGATATGACCCCAAAAGTACAGATGAAAAAAAGCAAAATAAACAATAAGCTTACATCAAACTAAAGAGCTTCTTCCCCACAAAGGAAACTATCAACAAAATGAAAAAGCAGTCTATGGAACAGTAGAAAATATTTGCAAACCATATATCAAATAAGGCATTAATATCCAAAACATATAAAGAGCTTATATAATTCAATAGCAAAAAAAAATTATAACCAAATTTAAGAAATAGGTAATGGACCTGAATAAATAATTTGTTTTCAAAGAAGACATATAAATGGCCACCAAGTAAATTAAAATGTGTTCAACATCACTAATAATCAGGAAAATGCAAATCAAAATGAAAATGAGATACATACACACATCTGTTAGGATGGCATTTTTTTTTTTAAAGCAAATGTTGGTGAGGATATGGAGAAAATAGAATCTTGGCACATGGTTGATGAGAATGTAAATGGGTACAACCACTATGGAGAACAATATGAAGCTTACTCAAAATTTAAAAATAGAACTACCATATGATCTAGCAATTTAACTTCTGGGTATTTATCCAAAAGAATTGACATGAGAATCTTTACGAGGTGTCTGCACTTCCATGTTCATTGCAGTATTATCCCCAATAGCCAAGATACGAAAACAGTCTAAATGTCTGTCAATGGAATAAAGGATAAAGAAAATATGAGATACGTACATATACGTACATGCACACACACCATGTCTTATTATTCAGCCATAAAAAATAAGGAAATTCTGCCCTTTTGTGACAGCATATGGATGGACCTAGTGGACATTATGCCAAGTGAAATGTCAGACATGGACAAAAACCATATAATCTCATTTATACGAGTAACTTAAAACAGTCAAACTCATAGAAGCATAGATTAGACTTGTGGTTGCCAAGAACTAGAGGAAGGAGGAAATGGAGAATCGATAGTCAAAGTGTACAAAGTTTCAGGCTAGATAAACAAGTTCTGGAGATCTACTCTACAGTATAATGCCTACAGCCAACAATTCTGCATTGTTTATGTAAGTGTTCTTACCACACACACACACACACACACACTAATAATAAAAGAGGTGGTAAAAATCTTTGGGGAGTTGATGGATATGTTTATGGCCTTAATGGTGGGAATGGTTTCATGCGCATATACTCATGGCTGAACTCATTGAATATATGTTGCTTTTTACATGTCAATCATATCTGTTAGAAAATAAAAACAAAAACATCTATATGAGACAGAGAAGCTTCCCTAAACCTAGTATAGGGTTAAAGGCATGAACAAATCATCTCACTTTTCTTAAAAATAAAATAACAAGATTATGAACATATTAACATATATACTTTAGGAAAGGAGACTTTAGCATTTTCAGGGAAAACATAGCTCTAAGTTCATATAAGGTGAAATATAAAATTTCATTTTGAAAAAGAATAATTTCAATTCTGAAGGAAACAAAATGAATGAGTATATGCCCAGGAAAACAAGTCATGAGTTTTGTTGGGGAAATATTAAAAACAAAGTCTTCTCCCAATCCAGGAAATCTCTCCACAAAGATAGTAGAAAAAGAAAAACAGTTTGCTGTTGAATAAGCCTGAATTCCACTCACTTTGTAGGAAACCTGCTAAAAGGTTGCAGAGACAGAAAGAAACCTTATCCTTTAATATAGCCAAGCAGATACAGTCCATTAAATACATGTTTTCAAGACAAATTATAACTGGCCCTCACGTGACAGGCTTGATGGCACCATTTGTGATGCATAGGTTTTCTTAACATTACCTAATAGGATGACTATGTGTTGGTTAATTGTTTTTATGGGAGGAAAAACAAACTTCTCCTCTCTTTATAATAGGAGGTAATTTTGTCACTTGAAATAAGCACCCGTGTAAGCTGGGGTCCTATCCATTATAGACACTAGGAGATCCCGTGTATCTCCCTTAATTTGGCATTTCTGAAAGATGCTCCCAGGTTTTTGAATAAAAAATTCCACCCCTCCTACCATTTCTCCTTCTCCTATGCAAAATGGACAGGACATGTGTGCAGGAAGAGCTGCACTGGGGTTGTGAGGAGTGATTGATTATATACTTTTAAATTGGGAGGCATAGAGATAAAGGAAGTTTCCAAAAGGATTTTCATATGTTAAAGAAGACTTACAGGATCCTGGAGCTCTAGCTCTTGTCAAGTTAAGGTTACTTTTTGCCTCTAGCAAAGCATTAACATTAAGACAGTTGTGAGTTCTTTGAGGATAGTCATGCTCTGCTTGTCTAAGAGTATTTGTCAGAGGGCAACAAGTTATAAGGGAATTTAATTTCATCTACATTTCTTTTGCCTTTGTTCTACTCATTATTCCCCTGAACACTTTTGACCCTTAAATCTTTCAGGTTATTAAGGATGGAAGGTCTTATCTTCTATAACTTCTTCCTGCTGAATACAGGCACAGAGATGTCCCTACCTATGGGTCAACACTGATCGGTTATGGAATTTATATATGAATTACCAAAGTCAGAAGCAGCCAGATTCAAGGTAGACGACATATATGAACCTCTTCTGGTAGAAAGGACCATGTGTTGACTTGAAGTTATGGCAATGAAGCAGTTTTGGCATCAGGCAAGGAGACACCAGAAAAGACAATAAAATAACATTAAGAGAAAAGGAATCCCAATAAAAAAAAAAGCTTTGAGAGTTGACCAAATTTTCCTACAGTCCGGGAATTTAAACAATCAGTAAAGGGGAGAGAGAGATCATATAAAGCATGAATTCACAGGTCGGAAATCTGACAAAAGGCCAGCTGAGGAAAAGGCTAATCTTTGGAAGGATTTATATACACTTTAAACAGATGAGAAAATACTTACAATTACAAATTTCCTAAGGTAAATACTCAGAGAAAGAAAAAAGAGAGAAGGAAAATCTCTTTTTCCATTTTCAACTGGGAAAATTAAGCCTCTTGTTTTTAATTTGTATTTGTCTTTAGACTTTACATTTACAAAAAACATCTACAAATGGCAGAATATAGAACCAAGTATCAGTACCGAAACTGACCTTTAATATAAGAAAGAGTACAAAGACAAAAAACAAACAAACAAACAAACAAAAAGCAGAATAACCTGAGGTTTAAAAAAATATTGTGATAGTAAAAAGGTTTACCTTAGCTATGTTTGGAACAAAGCAGAAGGATGGAAATTATTTATTTCTTTAGGAAGACAATAATTGTTAAAATATTTCATTGGAAGAGACATATATGCAACTATACTTTTATGTTGATTTTTTTTCTCTATGAAGGAATATAATCTTCAAAATCATAGAAGGCAACATCCAAGAGATTAAGGTATTTGTCTGCCTTTACAACACTTTAAAGTATGGCAGATTTCCTGGCACCTAATAGATGTTTAAATAAGATTTATTTATTAAATGGGGCCTCATTACAGTACTTGGACTGCATCGCTGGAAAAGGAAGTCACTTTAAACACATGATCAAAATCATATTTGTATTTTAAAAACATTCTTTTAGAAGGTTCTGTGGAAGCTGGAGTTTTAATGAGCAAAACAAAGAACGAAAACATGAAGAACTTCTGCTGTGGGGGAATGCAACTCACATTTCTGCCTCAGTTACTTAGCCTGCTATGATCCAGAGAGAACTATCTCACAACCATAAAACACCTCGTGGATTTCTGTGGACCATCATTTCTCCTAGTCACCTCAGGCTCTATTTTTGCTAAATGCTTGTTATCTGTTCTATATCCATCTTATGGCTGCTGTTTCATCTCTAACTTGATAGCAACAAAAATATTAGTGATCGTATCAGTCAGCATTCAACCAGAGAACTGTGTGTGTGTGTGTGTGTGTGTGTGTGTGTGTGTGTGTGTGTGTATGTATGTATAAAGGGATTTGTTACAGGGAAGTGGCCATGTGTAATCATGGAGTCATGGGAGCTAAATAAACTGTATAAAGTTATTGTTTCTATATCTGAAGCTGGAGTTTGATGTCCACAAGGCAGGCAGTTATTTAGGAAAAATAGATGTAAAATGGGGACGCTCACGGGCATGCTGAAATCCTCAGGAACAAGTTGTATTCCCATGGGATGAACTGAACCCCGTTTCAGTTCTTATTGCCTCTGACTTTGGTGATCAGGGTATCCTGCAGAAGCCAGATCCCTTCACCGCAAAACTGAATACATACCTGTGGGCCAGGAATCAGAGGAGCTTAAGGGGATGGTGGAACAGGTACAGGCCTCACTGTTGCTTCATAACCGCATTGTGAGTCAGCAGACCAGCAACAGTGTGTGTGAGCCAAAAAATGGTTGCTGCTTCCCTTGTGTCCTCCAAATCTCCCATGAATATTTCTTGTGGTTCATCCTAATTGGAAACATACAAGAAAATATAATTTGGGAAATGTACTTTCTCCTAGTCAACATTACCTGTTACAAGGCCATCCACATTTATAGATGTGTCTTCTTGATTCCCTCACTTCTCTCCCCAACGAGGTATATCCATATGGGGCAGCTGTCCACAGGATTTCAGAAATTTTTGGAAAATAACACTTCACATCAAAGTTTCTCAAATTCTTATGCCAAGTTAGGTTGCTGCTTCCCTCTCTCTTATGTTTCTCATTCATACTCTTTGAACAGATAAACATATGTGCATTCACACCCAGTCATAAGCAATACCCTTCCCAGATCAAATAAACACCTTTAATAATTTCTTTTTTTTTTTAATTTTTAAATCTTTTTTTTCAACGTTTATTTATTTTTGGGACAGAGAGAGACAGAGCATGAACGGGGGAGGGGCAGAGAGAGAGGGAGACACAGAATCGGAAACAGGCTCCAGGCTCTGAGCCATCAGCCCAGAGCCCGACGCAGGGCTCGAACTCACGGACCGCGAGATCGTGACCTGGCTGAAGTCGGACGCTTAACCGACTGCGCCACCCAGGCGCCCCAACAAATAGTAATTTTAAAAATTAAACCTATTCTCTATCATTGTAAAAATTAATGTTGTTCCCTTAAAGATACTAAATACATTTACAAAGTCATTTGTCAAGGTTGTCCAAGGAAAGGCTTTTTTAGATAACCCACAAAATAATCATTAGGTGGCACAATAAAAAATGAAATACAGGAACAAGAATGCATTTGACAAACTAAATAGCCTTTATTCTTTGCCTTAAAATGTTTTCTTCTTATAACCTTCCTTAGGGAAAATGTGTCCTTGTTGCATATTCCCATTTAAATGTCCTGGAAAATGGTTATGATACTTTCTATAGACCAATTTAACTAGTTTATGCTCATAAAGATAGAACTGTTATGTTATAAATCTAAGATCTGCCAAATGTTCTTATATATCCTTCTGCAACTTACCATGATCTTCTATTATTTTTCTTTAAATATTCTATGCTTTTGACAGAAATCCAATAGTGCTCGTATGGTTTGATGATATTTTGGGTTTTCAAGGTCATTTGCAGTGGTTGCTAGATCATGATCCCCATAAATACACATTTTGCAGCTTTGTATCTGGTGGTCTGTTACTGTGTAAAATTAGAATTTATTTTCAGTATAATCCTGCTATTACAGGTAAAGGAAATCCTGCTATTATAGGAAATATAAACAATGATTATTATTCAAGAATTCATTTACTTTTTGGAATGTACTGTGAACCAGTAACTTTTGAAATTGAAAACATAAAATTTAGTACATATAAACTAGAGTATTTCAGTGGTTTAGGACAATATTTGAGATAAATGAAGTAAGCAGATATTTGATCTCCAATGGAGGTAGATAGACAGATATACATATAGGTATAGATTATGCTTTTTCAAGTACACAAATGATTTGTATAATAAAGGAATTTAAATCACAGGAAATTAAAACTCAGTTTAATATTGGTATAAACTAATAATCTAATTTTCTTATTATAAACCCCATAATCAGTCTCATTTGATTTATTTCTTTCAAAAATACTTGGCTCTTCTCTGTGTTTTGTGGAGTCTGTGTGACTCTAGAAAATATGTGGGAAAGAGAAAGCAAACATCTCTAAAGACCATCCTCACAGTCAGAAATTATGGGGGCACTGACTGGCATCATATTGGCATCAAGTCTGATAGTTAAAACATACTTTTCTTAATACATGTAAAAATATTCATCAGCTGTTGTTTTCTTGAATTTTTAAAACTTCAACCTCACTCTTCCTACCTCCTCCTCCTCTTTCCCGAATCTAAAGAAAAACAAAAACAAAAACAAAACAAAAATTTTCTTTTAAAAAGAGTTCAGCATTCTCATAGGCCTACTCCAAAACATTTTCTCTGGATTATTGTGGTTCTTTGAAATCTTAAATGTCTGGTTTCAGTTAAAAGATATAAAAATAAAATTCCCAACAGTACAGCTTTCTTAGGAAGCAAGTATTCCAGCTTTGTCTTGGGTGATTTATTTTTTTTTTAATTTTTTCTTCAACGTTTATTTATTTTTGGGACAGAGAGAGACAGAGCATGAACGGGGGAGGGGCAGAGACAGAGGGAGACACAGAATCGGAAACAGGCTCCAGGCTCTGAGCCAACAGCCCAGAGCCCGACGCGGGGCTCAAACTCACGGACCGCAATATCATGACCTGGCTGAAGTCGGACGCCTAACCGACTGCGCCACCCAGGCGCCCCTTGGGTGATTTAATAGTATTCTGCACTTGGGTAGACAGTTGCCTCTGTTGTAAGCTAGACTGTTTCCTGCCCACGTATAGAAGGGTTTGACATTTAGAAAAACAATGCATATTACAATAGATGAAAATACTGTGTCAAAGAAAGAATGAGCATAGGAATATGAAACTAATCATCAGTTGGATTGATTCTAGATAATATGAAAAAGTCATATATATGAATATGGACACATAAACAGAGTAGTTAAAAAAGGCCCAAGGAATGTTTATATTTTACCCCCCAAAGATATGCTTTTTCTGATAACATGGTAAAACAGATTTTTATATTAAAATATTAATAGATTGTAAGAAAAAGTATTCCCATGTTGGAACAATTTATATCACTCTTAGTGTTAATGTCTACTGCATACATACAATAATTCATATAGATACACAGCTACAAAAATAAATGTGAACAGCAGCCAGTATTTAAAATACAAAGGGATTTTATCTTTTTTGGAATGTAAAATTATGTGAAATCATTAAAATACTATGTCTTAAAGTGTCCCAAAGCCCAGGCTACTCTTAAAGAGCAAGGAAACAGCCTATTAATAATTGAAGTTTCTGCAGTTTAAAAGATTATTTCAAAATGTAAAAATATATGTGCAGTGAGATACATAAACTCCGATGTCTCAAAGAGAGCACACTTCTACATCTTTTTAAATGGTCATTGTTGTCCCAACCAAAAGATAACAGCAGGCTGTTCACCCCATGTATGTGTGATTGATGGGTAAGCTCTGTGATCAGCAGATGATTATTTGGTTTGCTGTTAGCCTCTCTGGTGTTCTAGTTTGTGGCTTTTTGCAATTGCCACTGTTTCATGGGCTGCACAATGCCTTCATTCCAACTGAGAAAGGTATTGCATACCAAATTAGATTCTAACTTCTCTCATGATGAACAAGAGAAATATGCTCTGCACTGTGTATATCCTGAGACAGTGTCTTGACCAAGTGACAAATCATTCTCCCTTGGAGTATCTTTATTTTTGTATAAATGTCATATATGCATCTTCAAGCCTCAGTGAGTAGTTAAGTAGTTATAAATAGATCCCTGTAGTTCAATTATAAACCAACACTCCATTCTTTCCTGATGAAAACAACATTTTCAGTTTTTGATACACATTCTATTAAAATCCATGAGTCGAAGTAAATTCCAACTATATTATTGGCTTGCAAAAGATTTCCTTGAGTAGAAGACTATACCTGGCAATACCTAGCCCAGCTGGCAAGATTTAATACCTCATAAATTAGTAGTTGTCACCGCTTTGAACTATATTATTGACTTTTATTGCTTTAAAAAATCTTGGCTTGTTGGTTTAGGTCATTAAGCATTTATACACTTAACCTTCTCAGCAGTAAAATCCTTGATTCTTTGGCAGTCCCTCAACAGACTGTATAGTGTTTAATATTTTTGTCCTCATAAATTGGAGTATAATTCAGCAATATAAATTACTTACCTAAAATTGACTTGATTCTGGAAGCTAACAAATTAGGCACCTCATTTAAATGAGTTACTGCCTAATATGTCAGAAGATTTCATTCATTTTCATGGTCTAATTACATCAATCAGTTGCATCTAATAATTTTTAAAGTCAGCTTGCTATAAATTATAAATCTATGGAGAACAAAATTACATCAATCAAATTACCAAGAGATCCTGTTTTATGAACTGGTGTGCCAGAATTATGTCATAGCTGTTTTACTTAATATGTAATTAATAATCTATTTTAAGTTTGTCAATTTAAATTTATTTTGAAGGCTTTTCAGGTTCAGGAACAAAGAGGAATGCCTTTAGTAAGACTTTCTGGACATCACTTTTCACCTTGTGCTGTATTTTTTATTTTAGTCTTCACAATAGACCAATAATTCAGATTGGAAAATATCTTGATTTGGGGACAAATAAAATATTTAAAATGAAAACAAAATGAAGCAATAGCCCTTTGTATGCAATGTCTTTCTTTCTTTCTTTCTTTCTTTCTTTCTTTCTTTCTTTCTTTCTTTCTTTTTAATCTTAATCAGCGCTACACTTGTCTAATTTTCATTGTTGCAAAGGCACTTGTAGAAACAAGTCTGCAAGAAAGGATGTTGGCCACTTAGCGGGAGTCCTAAAGAGCTGTATTTCTGAGACAATCAATTCGAATCATCCCAGAACTTGTTCCCTCCTTGCTATCTCCAACAAATTTTACTATTATTTGACGCCTTCTCCTTTCTTTATTTGGACCCTCATTAACTATTCATGACTTACTTCCTAGTTGTTTCTTTTTTTTTTTTTTCAACGTTTATTTATTTATTTTTTGGGACAGAGAGAGACAGAGCATGAACGGGGGAGGGGCAGAGAGAGAGGGAGACACAGAATCGGAAACAGGCTCCAGGCTCTGAGCCATCAGCCCAGAGCCCGACGCGGGGCTTGAACTCACGGACCGCGAGATCGTGACCTGGCTGAAGTCGGACACTTAACCGACTGCGCTACCCAGGCGCCCCTAGTTATGTTTCTCTAACAGCTAGATCCTAAACTGGTGTGGGAAAGGGTAACCTTTTAGATCTAAGTGCACTGCACAGTGTCTGGATATAATAAGTGCTCAAGAAGTTATTGCATTAAAAAAAACCCAACTTTCCAAACATACTTATCTTCATTTTCATCCAATTCTAACCTATAGGTGCCAGATACAATATCTGAATTTTTAAACAATATTTCCCCCACTTTTTTTCCTGGTCAATAGGCTCAACTTTATTCTGGGGATATTCTATGGATTAAGAATCTTCTGTAACCTTAGAGTTTCTACCCTTGCTGTGAAAGGGAGTGAGGTGGAAATACTACTACTGCTGATCATGCCAAGATATGAGGTTGTCTGTGTCCAACAGCAATGACTAGATAGGTAGAGGGAGTAGCCATATGGTGAATATTAAGATGAAGTTGAGTTCTTGGACAAAAATTATAGCACAATGGAGGACTAAATGGAAATTTTATGTTTATTTAAAGTTTATCGTGGCAACTTTGGGGCATATTGTTTGTTTTGCTCTTCATTTTGAATTAGATCTTAGCAGAAGAAAGTGCAGAGCAGCAAATTTGGGTGAGAAGAATGCAGAGCAGAGAAATTTGTTGCTTAGAAAAAGCAAGAGCTACAAAGAGTGGGGAGGTGATAATTTGCTTTGGACAGAATACCTTTGCTATGCTTTTTTTCCCATGAGAAAATGGTATTTCTTCTGTGCTGAACTTTCTGAGAATGAGGATATTTTTATGTCCCTAAGGCATAACTTATATCCCCAATGCCATTCTCTCTATATCTCTCATTACCCTCATTTAAATTATATCCTTTCTTTTCTTTTCTTTTTTTTTTTAATGTTTGTTTATTTTTGAGAGAGAGAGAGACAGAATGTGAGCAGGGGAGGTGCAGAGAGAGAGAGGGTAGACATAGAATCCGAAGCAGGCGCCAGGCTCCGAGCTGTCAGCACAGAGCCTGATGCGGGGCTCAAACCCACAAATGGTGAGATCATGACCTGAGCCGGTCGGCCCAACCGACTGAGCCTCCCAGGCACCCCAAAATTATCTCCTTTCTTATGGAATATTCCTGATTAAGCAGAAACACTCACTGTCCTGCTTTGTGAGAGTTTGGTGAGGTATTTGCGAATGTCAAGGCAGACATCATGCAGTGTTCTAGTTCCCAAGGCTATCGGATGTGAGCAGAACTGTTTTTATTGAAAGGTTTTTGTTTTGTTTTTTGGCCAGACGTCAATCAAGGAGATAGGTTTACTGCAACTATCTTTGCCTAGTGGGGAAGAAAACATAACTAATTGAGAAAGGAAACAACATCCCACCCTGCCTAGTTTTGGAGGGAACACCAAAGCTGTGTCTTTGAGCCCCTTATCCTGAGAGTCATTTTAGGTTCACACTTAAAGCAGAAAGCTTATCAGAAGAAACTACCCTCCGTAGCATTTCAGTATTAAGTATTACTTAGAAAGTCCTTGTGAACAAATGTTCATTTAGACATTGGGAATGAGGTATCTGAAACAAGAAATCGACTGGCAGCCACCAGCTAGACATGAACTATGAGACATAAGATGTGCAGAAAAAGTTGTGTGGACCTGAAAAAATATTCCACTTGTGGTAGGTGGAATCCTAAGGAAGACTCCCCTAAGATTCCCATACCCTGCTTATTCAATGAAACATAAACATAGGTACTACAGGAAACAGACATTACGCATGGAAATAAAGTCACTAATTGAATCAGCTGACCATAAAATGGGGAGATTATTCTGAGTTCTAGAATCACATCACAGAGACACTATCTGTAAAGTCCAAATGCTTGTGTGACACGCAAGTGTATATTCAATAATAATTCATTTTACTTATTTTTTTCTTGATCATTTTGAAAAACTTGAAGCTGTTGGTACATATTGCAATTCTCTTCCTTTGTTTCCTTGCATTTGTTCTGACTCTTGTCATTGTGGACATTTTTATTTTCTACTTTCTTCTCTCTCTTCTATGGTTTATACCTCTATTTCCTTAAAACTATGCTGACTAACTTACTTCTTGGTCTTTTCCCTTTTATCTCAAATACATTTCCTTGGTTTCATGCAATTCTATCTTTATTATCTCTTTTGGTTACATACATACTATGTATATTCACAGAATATTCACAGAAGCCACGTTAAACTGATATGTCTTTTAGTTATCTTATTAAATCTAGACATGCTTCATCTGCTTGTTTTACATTTCCCCTTAGATTTTCCAGCAACATCATAAATTCAGCATGCCTCAGACCCCTTTCCCAGAGCAATCAGTTCTTTCTCTTTACTTTACAATATCTACAAATGGAGCTATCCCCCAAGAAAAATTGGATTCCTTTTGATGATTTTTGATACTTTAAGAGTTTTCCTCTATCCTGTTATTTTCATATTGGTGTAGTATCTACTTCCAGTACCTCTCTCATATATATTGCTGACTTTCAATTCGGATTATTCTCTTACCAAGATTGTTGCAGAGCTAACTCTACAGTTCTCTAACTCCCCTGTGTAATGATGTCTTTTATAACACATAGCTGCTTTTGTCACTCACTTAGTCAAAACCTTTCAGGCCATACTGCACACAAATTCTCTCTTTCCCTATTTCACTCCACCAAAGATCATTTTAATCTTTCTTACCTCCAATTTCCTATGTAATCATCCAGGTAAACCATGTCTGTGGATTCTTGCCATCAGATTTTCCCTAACTGGATACTATCTACTAGGAGTGCCAACCTGGTATCATTAGCACCTGGCCATATTTTATCTTTTCCCCATGAATTTCCTTTTGATGCCAAAGTTAAAAGATGCTGTCTTGATTCATATATGTATGTATGTGTGTGTGTGTGTGTGTGTATACATATATATGTGTATATATATATATATATATATATATATATATATATATATGCAAAATGCCATTTATCTTACTTTATATTGGACTGTCTTGTGTTTATGTCTCATGTTCTCCTGGCAAATTGTTACCTATGTTAGATAATGTAATGGTGTCTTATATTATCTTACTTTGCAGTCCCCACCACATTATTCCCAAAAAATATTTAATACATGCTTACCTATTAAATTTGTGGAGTTGAAAGAGGACTAGGTAGAAGAAAAAACTACCAAATTTACCTTAACAATAAATAATACATTTACATTTACCTTTCAAAAGTATTTTACTTTTCTCTCAATAAATGTGAATTGCCCCCTGTTGATTTACAAATTCCATAAAAATTTCAGAAGGACTGCAGGAGAAGTGACATAACTATTGATGTTTCCTGACTTCCTGCAAAGTAAAATAGTAAAAGGTTTATTATTCTGTCAATTATTTCCAAAGACTAGCCATTCTTTTCTTGAACTGGTTTATGTGTACTCTAACAATTCTAACACAACCTGACACTAAATGGAACTAAATGACAGAATAAACTAAAATTAGAAAAAGACAGAATGTTGTTGTTGACCTCTTCTCTGAAACTGACTCCCAAATAAGATGCCAAGAGCTAGGACTCACTTTCCGCTATATATTTACTTTGATTACCACTTTATCATTTTAGGGAGAAACTTTGTGTAACGTAATGTAGAAAGGTGTGACATAAAAGCAGTAGCATATAATCAGTGCAACTGAAAACACAAAATAACTTACCGTTTAGGTGGTCTTTTAAATGCCTTATTAGTTGATTATTCACCTTTCAATTTCAGTTGGTTTTCCTTAGTTTTGTAATATGTATCTTATTCAGGATTTATCAGACTATAACGTTCTCAGGTATCACCCAAGGATCCTGTGAATATTCAGACTTCAATCCAATAGATTTGAGATTCTGGATTTTTTAATATGCTCTCAGTTAATGCCAAAGCTTCTGATGTGAGGAATGAACTTCAAGCAGAAACTCAGCTGTTGAAAGAAACAAAGGTTAATCAACTTAAAAAGAAAAAGAAAAAAAAAACCGTAAATCTATCTCTTGAGGCAAAATGAAATTGGGTAGAAGCTGAAGAGATGGATAGAAAATTAATGTGCCTCATATTTTAAGATCATGTAAAGTTTCTCTATTTTGGAAGAAAGTGCACTCTATGTTATGGAGTGATTCTTAACCCTCGCCATGCATTCTAATTGTGTGGTAAACTTTGAGAAAACAAAAACAAAAACAAGGATGTGGACTTGTGTTCTGGCTATGATGAAGGAACAGGGACTAGATGCAACCTTTCTTTCTAAACAACTAGAAATTGGACAAAATATATGAAACAGTAGTTTTCAGTCATTGCACAATAAAGTACTATGTGCAGTGCTATGGCAGTACAGTTACAGTCTATGAACCCTGAGAAAAAGAAAGCAAATGAAAAGAGCCCCATGAATCTTCTGATACCTGTCAGAACATGCATTCTGATCTCTGAAGTACAGATGAATATCTCAAGTGATCTTTGTGGACTTGCTGAGTTGAGGACACAGAGATTGGTGTTCAAATCTAGGTGGATGGAAGTTGTGTGGATGAGTTTGTTTGTTTGTTTATTTATTTATTTATTATTTTAGAGAGAGTGTAGGCTGGGCAGAGGGACAAAGGGAGAGAGAGAGAGAGAGGGAATCTTAACCAAGATATATGCTCACCATGGAGGCTGACATGGGGCTCTATCCCATGACCCTGGGATCATGACCTGAGCCAAAATGAAGAGCTGGACACTCAACTGACTGAGCCACCCAGGCACCCTAGGTGAGTTATTGATATAAGAAAAACCTGCACACACACACACACACACACACACACACACACACAAAAAGCTTGAGGAATTTGCACTGGCAGAAAGAACGAATTATTGTTAGCAAGTGAGAGGAAATGTACAAGGGAGAATATTAAATAAGCTCAAGCATATTATTCAAAGGTAAACTAAAATTTACTAATACTACTAAATGATTGAAGGAAATAGAGGAAAGGGGGGCAGTATAAATTGGCTAAATCTTCAACTTCTATATAGGTTGAATAGATCACCATTAAAGAAATAGAGATAAAGTTGTCATGTAACTTTTATTTGTGCAATAGCTTCACAAAAGCATATGTGAATCTCTCTTACCAGAAACTGCCAAAAAAGGATAATAAAGGAATGTGCAATAAGTAAGTTGTCTCAGTTGAAGTTATATTTGTTTCAAATTGGACTTTCTTTTATTTACCTTAGAGCAGTGAATAGAGTTTTATAATCTAACTGCTATAAGATGTTCTTTTTAAGTTAAGCATAATTTGCTGTATAAAATCAAAGTATAATATTAGAAATGCCTAGCCCTATAGGGCATTATATATAAAATTAGGATAATATACCTTCTTTATTTTTTCTTTCAATTTTTTATTTAAATTCCAGTTAGTTAACATACATTGTAATATTAGTTTCAGGTGTAGAATTTAGTGATTCATCACTTACATACAATACCAGTGCTCATCACAAACACCATCCTAAATACCCATCACCCGTTTAACCCAACCTCACACCCTCCTCCCCTCCAGCAATCCTGAGTTTTTTCTCTATAGTTAAGAGTCTGTTTTATGGGTTGTGTCTCTTTTTTCCCCCCAGTGTTCATGTTTTGTTACTTAAATTCCACAGGTGAATGGAATTTGTCTTTCTCTGCCTGACTTATTTTGCTTAGCATAATACACTCTTAGTATTATACACATGTCATTGCAAATGACAAGATTTTATGATTTTTGATGGCTGAGTAATATTCCATTGTGTGTGTGTATGTATGTATGTGTGTGTGTATGTATATGTGTGTGTGTGTGTGTGTGTGTGTGTGTGTGTGTGTGTGTGTGTATACCGCAACTTCTTTTTTTTAATGTTTATTTTTGAGAGAGAGAGAGAGAGAGAATATGAGTACAAGCAGGAAAGGGGCAGAGAGAGAGGGAGACATAGAATTCAATGCAGGCTTCAGGGTCTGAGATGTTAGCACAGAGTTTGACACTGTGCTCAAACCCACAAACCACAAGATCATGATCTGAAGTCAGACGCTTAACTGACTGAGCCACCCAGATGCCCCAGTATACCACAACTTCTTTATCAATGGACATTTTGGCTTTTTCCATAATTTGGCTATTGTCGATGATGGTGCTCTAAACATCAGGGTGCATAAGTCCCTTCATATCAGTATTTTTGTGTCCTTTGAGCAAATACCTAGTAGTGAAACTGCTGGATCTTAGGGTAGTTCTATTTTTAATTTTTTGAGGAATCTCCATACTGTTTTCCAGAGTGGCTGCACCAGTTTGCATTCCCAAAAATGTTATAAGAGGGTTCCCCTTTCTCCACATCCTTGCCAATATCTGTTGTTTCCTGTGTTTTTAATTTTAGCCATATACCTTCTGTATATAAAGGGATATAATGATAGAATAGTACAGTTGAGATTTTATGTTCTACTAAAGTTATGAAGACATTCCCATTTTTTTAATTTTATCATTCAAGTGTCCATAGAATAGATTCTACCACTCTCTTTTTCTTATGTCTTTCATATATTTTATTGAATATTTCTTATGTCTTTTATATATTTTATTGAATATTTTCTCACTGATGTGTTACTATCAGCAACCAAAATAAAAGTAGATTGAAAGTCCACTGTGTGATCCAACATCTAAAACGTAGGTTGTATATAAAAAATATTGAATGAATATATATTGCAACTTATATCACTTTAGATTTACATCCTACTTACAGTGATGTTATATAATAGGTAAACATTCTCTGACCTTTTTCCACTAAAAAGAAATAAAGAATATTTCCACTAAAAGGAAATATGTTGCTAATCAGCAGGGTGACAAATAACCACTCATCTCTCCAAAGTTTTATAAAATAAGTGTTAATATTTCCTATGTTCAAAGGAGGAGAAAAAGATAAGAAAGGAGAGCTTTTTGTATATTTTTCCTATAAAATTTTGTTTTTAACTTTTGATTACACAGTGAAAAATGCATTCAATTTCAGTTTTTTTAAATCTAGTGTACAAAAGTCTATTTTATTATCACAATTTTATACTTTTATGACTTGATGACTATAACATTTAATTTGCATTCCCCTAATGACTAGGTGATAATGAGCATTGTTTCATGTAACTGTTGATCTTTTGTATATCTTCTATGGAGAAAGAAGGTGTTTCTTTCAGGTATTTTGTTCATTTTTTAATTGGGTTATTTATCTTTGGTTTTGTTTGTTCTTCGCTTTTTTGTTTGTGTTTTTTTGGCTATTGAGTGGTATGTTCTGGATATTAATCCCATATCTTATATATATATATATAGTTTACAATATATTTCCCATTCCATAGGTTGTCTTTTTACTTTGTTGATGGTTTCTTTTGCTATGCAGAGGCCTTTTAGTTTAATGTGGTGTCATTTGTTTATTTTTTATTTTGCCTCTGAAGCTTTAGGTGTGATTTTCAAAATAATCATTACCAAGAACCATATCAAAGAGCTTTGTTCCCAGGCGCCTGGGTGGCTCCGTAGGTTGAGCGTCCGACTTCCGCTCAGGTCGTGATCTTACAGTTCATGAGCCAGAGCCCCATGTAGGGCTCTGTGCTGATGGCTCAGAGCCTAGAGCCTGGTTCAGATTCTGTCTTGCTCTCTCTCTGTCCCTCCCCTGCTCATGCTCTGTCTCTCTCTGTCTCAAAAATAAATAAAACATTAAAAAACATTTTAAAAAAAGCTTTGTTCCTATGTTTTCTTCTAGGAGTTTCATGGTTTCAGGTCTTACATTTAAGTTTTTAATCCACTTCAAATTAATTTTTGTGAGTAAGATAGTCATCCTGTTCTATTTTTTTATACATGAATATGCAGTTATCCTAAGACCATTTATTGAAGAGACTGTCTTTTATCCATTGAGTATTCTTGACTTCCTTATCAAATATTTTTTGACTGTATGCATGGGTTTATTTCTGCGCTCTCAGTTCTGTTTCATTGGCCTATTTGTTTGTTTTTATGTCATTACCATACTGCCTTAATGACTGTAGTGTTATAGTATAGCTTGAAATCAGGAAATGTGGTACCTCCTGCTTTATTGTTCTTTTTCAGTATTTCTTTGGCTATTTGGGGTCTTATGTGGTTTTATATAAATTTTAGGTATATTTTTTTCTATTTCTGGAAAATGCCATTGGAATCTTGATAGGGATTGCATTGAATCTGTGAGTGGCTTTTTGTAGTATTGACATTTTAACAATAACAACGACCTATCACTTCATACCTGTTAGAATGGCCCTAATCAAAAAGAAAAGAGATAGCAAAGGTTAATGTGGATATGGAGAAAAGGGAACTCTTGTGCTGCATAAATGTAAAAAAATAGCCACTATGGAAAATAGTATATAAATCCTCAGAGACTTAAAAATAGAACTACCATACAATTCAGCAATTCTACTTCCAAAGGTAATGAAAACACTAATTTGAAAATATTTCTGCACTGCTTGTTCATAGCAGAACTGTTTACAATAGCCAAGACACGGAAACAACCTACTTACCCATCAATGAATACATAGATAAAGAAGTTGTGGTATATATAATGGAACATTGTTTAGCCATTAAAAATGAGGAAATCCTACCATTTGCAACAACATGGAAGGACCTTGAAAAAATTATGCTTAATGTCAGAAAAAGACAAATATTGTATGATCTCACTTATATGTGAAATCTAAAAACAAAAACAAACTGAACTTAATAGAAAAAGAGATCAGACCTGTGGTTACCAGAGAAGGAGGGTGGAGGAGGGTTGTTGGAGGAAGTGAACAAAAGGTTCAAACTTTTAAATTAAGTACTAGAGATGAAATGTACAGCATGATGATTTTAGCTAACACTACTGAATGACATATAGGAAAGTTAGGAGAGCAAATCCTGAGTTTTTCATATAGGCAGATGGATATTAGCTGAAACTATTGTGGTAATCATTTCATGATAAATGTAAATCTAACATACTGTACTCTATACACTAACACAGTGATATATGTCAATTATTTTTCCATAAAACTAAAAAAAAATAAAATTTAAAAACAACCCAATCCATTTTCAGAAATTCAACTCAAGTGCCATTCCATTCCCGTTGAAGGATGTAAGTTGTCATAGTACTGCTCTGTTCTTCCATATGTCATATTTGATTTCATTTCTATTTTCTATTTCCCTGACCGCTTTGATCAGTCCGGTGCTTGTTACAGGTGGATAGCCCTGACATTTAAAGCAGAAGAGCTTAAATACATGAAGTTGGCCTTCAGAATCACAATTTCCAGTTGGAAATTCCAAACTCAACATCTTTTAAAGCGTTAAATCATTTATTTAGAAAATCATAACAGAGAGCAACATTTACTTCTTTGAATCTCATCCTGTTTTCTGAAAGTATAAACTATCTAATACAATCGAAGTATTTTATTTAGAGAATTATTTAAATACAGACTTATTGTGGTTCAATACAATAATATTCATTCTCAGTTATGTTAATTCAATGCTGGGAAAGACATTTCTCTTTTTTCAAGTCAATATAAAATTACAACCATATGTATGTTTTAGGTTAATTTATTTCTTTAGGAGTATGCACATTCTGAATATCCATTCAATACTCAAAATTAAAGAAATTTCTATTCTTGCACTTGATTATAATAGATAATATCACTTGATTTTATATGCAATAGTAAATGCTCTTACATTTGCTATTTAAAAATTGATGAAAGGATCTAATTTTTGAGAAAGTATTATATTAGGTTCAATAGCAAAATGAATTGCTTTAATTTGCTAAAGATACTTAGTTTATTAAGTAATCTATAATTAATCATATCCATCCTTTGTTGAGAAAATATCAATCAATTGTAATGGAGAGAAAAGAATTAAAGAAAGTTTTTCTTCCATCTATCTCATATTTCTTCCTACACTGTATAAATGTAAAAGATCTGTCTGATGGCATACAGAATAAAAGTAAAATGTGTGGCTATATTTATTTAGAATTACTGAATGCATTTTAGTATATAACCCAACTAAATCGTGAAAATGCATTTTTTAGAATTGTTGAATGTATTCAAATAAAAATGCATTCAAAATCAAAACATGAATTATTTTATAAATTACACATGCCATCTTTAACCTTTACTGAACAGAATACTTTTCACAGCAGTGACATGTAATTTTAAAGATAGTATATTTCTTTCTGCCCTACTAGTAATATATTAATATTTTCAGAAATTTGAAGCGGTACTTATATTATTAATTCAGATCCTTTATAGTAAATTAGGTTCTAAACTTCAGAATTTATTTTAATTAAAATTTTAGGATGTAAATATAATTAATAGTTTGTTATAATCAGTAATAGGTAATATTACCCAAATCCTACTCCTTTGCCTAAGGAGACCTGAGGAAGTAGAAAACCCAGATCGCTATTATTATGATGTGTCTCTCTGAAGGCAGGTTTCTTATTGCTCAGAGCACTGGTTGTCAAGGTGAAGTCCCTAGGCCAGCAGTATCAACTCACCTGGGAACTAGTTAGAAATGCAAATTCTTGGGCTCCAAGTGATTATGATGCATGCTAAATTATGGGAACCACTAGCCTAGAGTATTTCAGCAATTTTTTTCCTCCTCTTTGTAATCAGACCCAGATATAGCTGTAAAAATCTCCCTAATAACACTTCTACAAAAACCGTATCTTACTTCTCACAATCATGGTGTGTCCTTCATAAGAAACAAAGAGAAACAAAACTTATTGGCCTCAAAAATTAATCTGTTACATTTAAAATATACAATGGTTCTTATTTTGTATTCTCATACCTCAGAACACTAGTAAATATTGATGCCATGTGACTGTTGTAGTGAAAATAACTTGTTTTTTCTTATTTATACCAGGGTTCAAAGATTGACACAAACATTAACCGGCAGGTCTGATCTTAAAGCTCTCTTAATAGTAATTCTCAAAACTATAGAAAGGAAGTAACAATATTTAGGAATTTTTGTGCAGGTTAAATAAAGATGGATTAAATGAATATGTTAAATGAAATATTCCTTTTAAAGTGCTTGCAACAATGTAGGTACTTAACATCTACATTTCCTTTCTTACGTTTTCTTATTACTATATTTTTGCAAATAATTTCTCAATGGTTCTCTTTCAAACAATGCCTCAAAGTGATTCTCACATGAAAGTTTCAAAATATTTCTAAAAAGCAGTTTTACTCTACTAGCTCTGATAACTACAAAAGCACGTCCTCTGTCTGTTACCTCCCTCTGAATGTGTAACACTTCCTAAAATGTTCCTTTTTCATCCAATTATATGTGTCATGTGTAACAATCTGTCTATTCTATTTTTTTCCAATGGAGGTATCAAGAAATTGAAAGTGGAAATCATCATTAGCTTTTGTCCTTGATCGTACATTACCTAGTTAAAAGCTTTGCAGATATCTTATGCTTATTTATAGTAGTACACCTAGCCTCATCTTAAAACAGCCTCTTTACCTTTGAAAAGAAATAGGCATTTTTATAACTATCCTTCATTTAGTTTTGCATAAGTACAGTCTCCAAATGCTAGTAAATTTCACTTTTTGAATTTTAAATATCAACCGTTTCACTCTGTTATCACAAAGATCTAACTTATTTTTCTCATATTGATTTAAATTCTAGTAACTCAAGAAATCATTTTACCATTGTACACTTTTATTTTTCAATTTCTACTAAACCAAAAAAAGTTGCCACTGAAACTTATTTAGTGACTGTCACACATAGTGGAAGACATTCCACTATTCCACAGTTTTCTGATGTTATAATTTATTTTATATGTCCAGTGATTGTATAATCTAACTTTTCTTTTTCTCCTTAGTTCTAACTCTTTACATTATGTGCCATTGGCCTTAACACTAGAACAGTTTCGTGTTTCATATTTTCTAATACTGTTTATTTTATTTCCTTCAGGACCATTTTTATGGCCTAGACTTACTCATTACTTCAGTCATCCCCTATATATATTAAAGCAGAAACATATTAAATAAGTATGGAGAACACTAGAGAAGGTATGACTTGGTTTTCTTGAATTTCATGGTCAAGAATGTAATATGATATCTAAAATTTTGATGAAAATATTCCTATAAAAGGAATTCTTGAACCATGTTAATTCTGTTATTAATACTTCTGTTTTCTAAAATTATTCTCTATATAATCATGAACAGCTACATTTAAATCCTAACCCTATGACTTGTTAAGTATATGACCTTGGTTAATTTATTCAAGCTCTCCCTCCCTCTATAAAATGTGGGTGATAATAAAAGAATCTACCCTCTAAGAGTGTTTTGAAAATTAAATGTATCAATAAATATATAGTCCAGGGAACACAGTTATTGGTACTAATATAGTCACCCTTGTGATAATTATGAAGCATGAATTAAAAAACAAACAAACATTGGACTTTCTATTAAGAATAAGAAAGGTAAAAATACATTAGTTCTAGAATTTACACCTTATTTGGAAAATATACCAGATACATAAGGGAACCAAGCCTTTTAGGTGTCTTATGCTAATTTACACAGTCAGGAGACATAAAAATTACCATTGTAATGTAATGCATGTGTATATTTTAGTTATACTGGAGATAAAAACCCAAAACTTAATAGTCTTTTGTTAACATCCTGACATTGCCACTGATCAGATGGCAAAAATATAACAACACACAAGATTTAGTCTTCTTATTGTAAGAAGAAAGAAAGAGTAACTATTTTTTAGAGTTATTTTGATATTTAAATGTTTTCTGTGTAAAGTACTGAGCATTCCAGGGTACTGGGAACATTCTTTGTAGGTAGTTTTATTACTTATAATTCTAATATCCAAAGAACACACAACTAGGATTTTATTTTGTAGAATAACAGATGCAGTTCCCATTAATGATTCTGAAGCATAGGGATTTGAAGAAATATATGAACAAATCAACTATTTCCAGATATGTTGAATCTGGATATATTACCATGATTTGAACTGGTCATAAACCAGTTCAAAGAAAAACTGGTTATAAAACTGGTAATAAACCAGTTCAAAGAAAAACAAAACAAAAAACCATCGCTGTTAGATACTCTCATAATACATACATTTTCTTAATTAAAGCTAAACCTTAAATTCTTAAATTAAAGCTAAACCTTAAATAATTTACTACAATATTGAAATTAAAATATTATTTTAAATTCTATAGTTATATTTACAGATGACAAATATTATATTCAAATACTGATGCAGGTCTGTTATGTTCTCAAATATAACTTATTTAATAGTTAAGTATATATGAAAAATAATCAGTAAATTACTTGTTATAATAGCATGTTGGTTTGTTGAACATATATGTGAACTGCCATAAGCTAAAATATTTTTTCATTTATTACTTCTCTCTGATTTATCATAAAACACATTTAAAAACTCTAAACAATTCCCCAAGATCCAGACATTTTTATTTTAAGTGATGACCCCTGATATTTTAGCTTCTTTTTATAAAAAAAAAAAAAAAAAAAAAAAAGATGTGAACAGATAATGCTAGAGATTTTCTTCAAGTGCTTAAAACAAGAACGGGATAAATTTATAGGGTACAGAGCAGCTAATCTCTCTAGAGAAGGGATTAAAATTCATTTTACCCTAATTTTTTCTGATTATTTACTTTATAAATATTCATAGTCAATTGCTCTCTTAAATCAGTTTAATTATGTATTTCACAGTCTTTCAGAATATTCCTGAATGAATTTCTAATACTACCTGTCAAATTGTAGGTTTCCCTTCTTCCATTATGTTAGATAAAGTATTTAAAACATTCAACCCAAATTGCTCAATAAATATTAATTTCCCATCCCACTAATGTTCCAATCCATTCTCTTTTAGGTTATCTCTGTCTCTTCCTGGTTGTTGCAATCCAAAATAGAAATACCATCCAAAATAGAAGTAATGGAATCTGATATATCTAATAATTCTATAAGTGATTGATAACTGTGTAAGTGTAGAAAGATTTATCAGTCATTACTAAAATGCAATATTGTTTTTTTTTAACTTTATGTTTATTTATTTTGAGAAAGATATAGAGAGCAAGCAAGGGAGTAGCAGAGAGAGAGGGTAAGAGCATTCTGAGCTGGCTCCATGCTGTCTGCACAGAGCTAGACCCAGGGCTCAAACTCACAGATGGTGAGATCGTGACCTGAGCCAAAAAGGAGTCAGAGACTTAACCAACTGAACCACCCTGGTGCTCCTAAAATGCAATATTGTTTAATGTTCAAAAATAATTTCAAAGGTTTTAAAGAAGCTGTTTTTGAAATGTCTCAGCCATAGTTGCTTTAATAATGTAGGTTCTTGAAAAATGCCTCCTCCGAATACGTTCTCTTTAGTCAGAAAATTCAGAAAAAACCTTGGTCTGTAAGTACACAGCTCCAAGCCAATGAAAAGCTCCCAGTGAAAGGAAGTGAAACTGATTTGCGTCTCACAGAATCCTTGAATGAGATGCTTCTGTGTAAGGTGCAAGCTGCACAATCATGGAAGCCTTGATCTCAGCCAAATCCAAACTCTTTGTGACCTTTTGACTCACTGGGGACTTACTAAGCATTGCAGGAGAACATTTTCTGAATGAATCTTAGGCAGAAACTGGGTGAATAGGACAGGAAACACTTTGTAGTAAGAGACTTCTCATGTTCTAACAAGTATAACATATTCTTCATAAAGAATTTTAAACAATGAAGAGTTTTAATTTTTAAAATTGTAGTTATAGTTTGAAATAAAGGAAGCCATGGGCACCTGGGTGGCTCAGTCAGTTGAGGGTCCAACTTTGGCTCAGGTCATGATCTCACAGTTTGTGAGTTCAAGCCCCACATCGGGCTCTGTGCTGACAACTCAGAGGATGGAGCCTGCTTCGGATTCTGTGTCTATTTCTCTCTCTGCCCCTCCCCGGCATATGCTCTGTCTCTCTTTGTCTCATAAATAAAATAAACATTAAAAAACAAATTTAAGAAATAAAGGAAGCCAGCAGTAAAATTAACAAAATGGGGAGGCAGGTGAATGAGAAAAAACCTAAAACAAAAGTATTTTGAGAAATGTTTTGCCTGTCATGTTTAAATTTTAGCACGTTTAAATTCATTGTATGTTTAATTATAATATAATTTATATGTACATACTTAACATTTCCAGTATGGTGCAGGGTTTGTCATTGTGTTGCTAGTTTTTAAACTGCCAACCTAAACTTTTATTTTATAGCAAAAAATAAAATTTTTTCAACAGACTTATGACCATTTAAATAATTAAAATGTCATTCATATTTCCAGAAACTGACCAAAACATCTGGTGGCAGAATGTAAATATTTTTCCATAGATAGTTTGACTTGTACTCAATTAAATCATTTGGGTGCCTTATTGAGAAGTTCTGATACTTTAATGCCTACCCTGTACCCCCGTGTAGATAAATGAAACCACCACAAATTATATGTACTTTTTTTTAGAATTTTACTTTGATGGACCTTCTGGAATCATGCCTATTCTTCTCTTGTTTTCTTTCCCCTTCTCATCTCTCATTCCTTCTCTTCTGCTCTCTTTTCCTTCACCTGTCTTCTTCCTCACACACTCACTCTCTTCTTTTCCATAATCTTAATTATTCTAATTTCTGGAACATTCTATTAATTTTTTAAAAAAATTCTTTAATTTACAGCACCTATTTCTTGAAAACAGCTTATAAATAGTGCAACTTGTTATAAGCTTCTTGCAATTACTTAATGGACTGAATGCCTTATTTCAACTCTGAGTACATTCATTATTTTGTGTTTTCCCCTCTTTGTTTTTAAAGTCTTCTTCTGATCCTGCCTTTAATTCACTTTCTTCTCTGTTATTTTGTTTGTTTGATCTATGCCTTTTATTATGGAGATTTTCTTCAAGTATCCGATGATTTTGATGTTATTATATATGAGTTATGTACTATAAAACATACTGAAGACTCTTGGTAATTAGTGGTGATAAACCACTAGTGAACTTCATTCACTCTTACCTAAGTTAATTAAATCCCTTCCTTGGTACACTAGTCAGTAAGAATAACTGTAGTCCTTTTCCCTTGACCTAGCAGTTGTGTTTGTTTGATTTATTTAAAGTAGACTTTGTTTTTTTTTTTAGGAGTTTTAGGTTGACAGCAAAATTGAGCAGAAAATATACCAATTTCCCATTATACCTTCTCCAACACTTTCATGGCCCTCCCCATTGTCAATATCCCCTACAGGGCGGTATGTTTGTTATAGTGATCAACCTACAGGGTTCATTCTTGCTTTTGTACATTCTACAGGTTTGAACAAGTGTATGATGACATGTATCTACCAATAAAGTATCATACGGAGTAGTTTCACTGCCCTAAAAATCTTTCATGCTCCATCTCTTCGTCCCTTCTTCCTCCAAACCCCGGAAAAGACTGATTTCTTTTTTTACTGAACTATGATTGGCATGAAATATTCTATTAGTCACAGATATGCATCATAGTGATTCCATATTTTTATACATTATGAAATAATCCTTACAGTAAGTCTAGTTACCATCTGTCACCATACAAAGTTATTACAACATTATTGATTATATTCCTTATGTTGTACATTACATCCCTAGGACTTACTTATTTCATAACTGGAAGTATGTGCCTTTTAATCTTGTTCACTTATTTTACCCGCCTTCATCCTTCCCCCTCTAATAACTAAGTTTGTTTCTTGTATCAATGTTTCTGTTTTGTTTGTTCATTTGTTCTGTTTCTTAGATTCTACCTGTAGGTGAAATCATTATATTTATTCATCTTTCTCTGACTTATTTCACTTAGCATAATACCCTCTAGGTCCATTCATGTTGTCACAAATAGTGACACATCTTTTTCAATCTTTCATCTATCAATGGACCTTTAGGTTGCCTCCATATCTGGGCTATTGTAAATAATGTTGCAGTGAACACAGAGATGCCTACATCTCTTCAAATTGATGTTTTTGTTTTCTATGGATAAATACCTAGAAGTAGAATTGCTGGATGGTAAGGAAATTCTATTTCTGATTTTTTGAAGATTCTCCATACTGTTTTCCATAGTGGCTGCACCAATTAACATTCCCACCAACAGTATACAATGATTCTCTTTTTTCCACATCCTAACTAATACTTGTTATTTCTTGTCTTTTTTGATACTAGCCATTCTGACAGGTGTGAGATGATATCTCTTGGTTTTGATTTTTATTTCCCTGATGGCTAGTGATGCTGAGCATCTTTTCATGTGCCTTTTTGCCATCACTAGGTCTTCGGAAAAAAAGTTTATTCAAGTCCTCTGTATATTTTTTAAATTTATTTTTATGTAAAGTTGTGTAAATTCTTTATATATTTTGGATGTTAACTCCTTATCAGATGTGTGATTTACAAGCATCTTCTCTCATTAAATTGGTTGCTTTTCATTTTCTTGATGATTTCCTGCACTGTCAGAAGCTCTTTAGTTTGACGTGACCCCATTAATTTATGTAAGCTTTTGTTGCCCTTGCCTGAGGAAACTGATCCAAAATAGTATTTCTAAGACTGATGGAAAATTGCTTACTACCTATGTTTTCTTCTGGAAGTTTTAAGGTTTCAGGTCTTATGTGCAAGTCTTTAATCCATTTTGAATTTATTTTTGTATGAAGTATAAGATACTGATCCAGTTTCCTTCTTTTGTTTGTAGCTCTCCCATTTCCCAGTGCCATTTATAGAAGAGAATAATTTCCCCCATAGTATAGTCTTTCTTTATCATAGATTAATTGAACTTATATGTTTAGATTTACTTATGGGTTCTCTATTCTTTTGATCTATGTGTCTTTTTTTTGTGTCTGTACCATACTGTTTTGATTATTTAGCTTTGCAGTGTAGTTTGAAACAGGACGCATGATACCTCTATCTTTGCTTTTCTTTCTCAAGATTGCTTTGGCTGTTCATTGTCTATTATGGTTCCATACAAACTTTGGATCCTTTTTTCTTTTCCAGTTTTATGAAAAATGCCATTAGTATTTTAATTTGAATTGCACCGATCTGTAGATTGCTTTGGGTAGTATAGACATTTTAACAATATCTGTTCTTCCAATTTATAAGCATGGTATATCTTTCCATTTCTTTGTGTTATCTACAATTTCTCTCATCAATGTTGCATAGTTTTCAGAGTGTAGGTTTTTTACCTCCTTGGTTAAATTTATTCCTATATATTATATTCTTTCTGATACAATCATAAATGGGATTGTTTTATTAATTTCTGTTTCTGATAGCTTATTATTAGTATATAGAAATACAACTGATTTCTGTATGTTAATTTTGTATCACCCTAAAAGGAAACCTTAATGTATTCTACCAGTAGATGAATAAGCCTGGTGAGACCATTCTTACATTTGACTTATGATATGGAACTGGGATTTCACTGTCTGTAGTATAGAATTTCATATAATTTTTCTGTGTTATTTTTTTTAAGTTTTAATTTTATTTATATTGAGAGAGAGAGAAAGAGAGTACGAGTGTGGGAGAGGCAGAAAAGAGGGAAAGAGCGAATTCTCTCTGAAAAGAGAGAATTCTAAGCAGGCTCTGCTCAGCATGGAGCCTGATGGTGGCTGGGTGGAGGGGCTCAATCTCACAACCCTGAGATCACAACCTGAGCCCATATCAAGAGTGGAATGCTCAACCAACTGAGCCACATAGGTGCCCCTGATTCTTCTATTTTAATTCAATACATTAAACTAACAAATAAGCCTGATGTCCTCAGATTTAATTAACTTGCTCAATATTTTCTAAGAGGAATTGTCATTTTGCTTTGGATTTCAGTTCTGCACATAGCAGTTTATGATAATTGTATACCTTTCCCACCCAATTATTACCATCCTGCTTTTACCATTTTTGTTGACAGTTATTATTCATTTATTGATTTTCTTTTCCCTTTCTCTGATTTTTTTTCCTTCTCATTCATTTTATTGTGGATTTATGAGTTTGTCTTCTTTATAATGGAGTTTATTGATGGAACACAGATACTTATTTGTATTTGAGCCACCTTGTCTCATTGGAAGTGCTAAAATATTTAAGATATTTTAAAATTGTTTTCTTATAAACTCTTTACCCTTGGGATAAAATACAGGTGCTTCTCTGAATGTAAAAACTCTATCCCGAATAATCTAGCACTTATTAATAGATAAAAATTATAAGAAATATATATTTAGATTATGTTTGACTAATGCAATGCCTGCTAACTTGGCATTTATTTCATGACACATTACAACACACTTCTCTAAAGATTAAATTATTGAGTGAATTACAGTTTTTTCTGTATATATTTTGTTCATTGGTTCATTTATTAGAATGATCAAATTGGGGAAAAATAATGGAAGAGAAGTATTGCCTTGAAGTTAATTGTTGTTGTTGTTGTTGTTGTTGTTGTTGTTCACTACATGGACTGTGCTCCATTCATCTTTGTACCTTCAAGTTTACCTGATTCAAATAAGAATATTTGAGGTCCTGTTATAAGTAAGACACTGTCAGTGACAGACTTGTGGTCCACTGAAACTTACACTGTAGGTAAGAGAAGACAAATAATAGACAAATTCATATACATGTTACATTAATGTTTAAAGTACTTTTAAAATTAGATAAGGATAATAAAAATTATACTAAAGATACTGCTTTTCTATATAGGTTATTCAGTGCAAACTTCTGTAGTGATGTGGCATATGAGTAGATTCTGAAGAAAGTGTGGGATTGAGCCATGTGAATATCTAAAGTGCATTCTAAGTGAGGGAAGAACAACTAAAAATTCCTTGAGATGAAACATGCTTGTTGAATGTAGGCTGACAAAGAAAGAGGTTAGAGTGTCTGAAATGCAGTGAGCAAGAGGGGCTAAACAGCAGGTTCTAGTTCATGATTTTTTTAAAGGACTTGACAAGGGCTTCAGAACTCAAAATTATTAGAAGATTTTGAGAAGAGCAGTGACATGATCTTGAGTGTATATTTAGTAGATCTTTGTATTAGACAGACATCAGATTTCAGGGCAAACCAAAAGCAGATATACCAATTGTGAAAACTAACCCAAGAATCAGATAAAAATTGAGCATTGGAGGGCCTGGTGGAAGTGATATAAGTTATCAGTGGAGACTGGTTATGGAATAAATTAAAAAGAATAAAAGGCTATTTTGTGGAATGGATGTATAGTTGGAAGGTTTAATATCAACTACAAGTGGTTGGCCCAAGTACAGAAAGATGGACTTGCCATTAATAGAGAAGAGTGGATGGTTGTAGCTTTTGAACAAAATGTGAGGGTTTAGACAAAAAGTAATAGTTTAATGTTCTTACATCTAAATATAGATGTTGAATTTTCAGTTGGCTATGTAAGTCTGGAGTTGTGAAGTAGAAACACTTTTATAGGCTATATTATTTTATACTATAATTAAAGATAATTGTTATTCCTCTGTTATTTAATAGGGTTACCAGTTTAGAATATATTTTTTGAGGGCTGAGGATTCCTTCAGTTTAAACATGAAAATTCTTTAATATGATAAGACATCTTAGGTGTTCTTTGACAAATGACAAATGAATTTTATAGGAACCAGATTATTCCCTGCATGTGAGAAACAGAGAAGAGTAGATCCTTCCTAAAGTAGCTGATAGGCTTTTTAAAAATAACAAAACCCATCAAAACAAGATTTGGGCTTTGTTTTTCTGTTTCTGTATGAACTCTGAAGGTGCAAAAATTGTGTGCTAATGAGTTAGAAATAAGTTAACAGGGAAAATTCTGTTTATACCTGTATCTGCTAGTATGAATAAAACATGGTAATTTATATACTTAGCAGAATGATTACTTGTGTCCTGAAGCTAATACATTGTAGTGTTGTTAATAATAACACCTGGAGAAGAATCACAGCTCTACTTCTTTCCAAAATGCTCCTTTCTGGTGTCAGGATAATTAAATTTCTTATGCAAATGTGTTTATATTTTTCCCTTTTAGAACCACTTTGGTGTTTGTATGTCAGTTTTGTAGTAGATATGTATAAACTACTTCCTGAATAAATCTATAAATTCTAAGTGGGTAAGTGTAATTTTCTAAAATAAATTTTCAATATTTGACTTAGAAGCATTGTATCCAATGAATCTGAAAATATAATGTGGAATTATCTAGTACCAAAAATTCCTTTATTACTTTATTAATATCTACAAACTCACTAAACCCTATAATTCTCCAACTACGTACAATTAATACTACTTCTATAATCAGATAAATATAACCAAACCTCTCCTTCCTCATTTTATGAAGTATAATGGTAACCTCTAGATGGTACTCATTAAATTTTCCAGACACACACACACACACACACACACACACACACACACACACACATGTTTAATTACATTGAATGAGTATTCTGCTTAGCTCCTTAAAAAAGTGGCACAGCATTTTTATTTATATTGTTTATGTTATGAGTAACTTTCAAAAGTTAAGTGATTTTGTTCTAGATTACTTTGGACATTTCTACTTAGATATAAAACATCTAGATAAGAATATATATTTATATATAAGCAATATTTTCATGCTGATGTAACTTTGTTTTTCATTTCCAGCTTATACTTGTAAGTAGTATACCTTTGAGTAAATTTTTCTCTTCAAGTTTTTATTTAAATTCCAATTAGTTAATTAACATATACCTTTGACCAAATTCTTAAGTAGTACCTTAGAAGATATATGATAGATCAATTTTTAGACTTTATGCATTATATGCATGAAGCCATAATTCAAACATATACAGTGTTTATAAGGTATTTACATTGTGATTTTAGCTCATTTAATTCACAGGTAATATCTGAGTGTTTTTGAATTAATTAAACAAAACTCATTTCTGTGCAACCATTCAATTCTAGCATGGTTGTTCAATCAAAATTTGCATTCCTTCTTAATCAATTTTAGGTATATTTGTAGTGAAAAGGATAGCCATATGCACTTACGCCAGATTTATGAGTCATGTTATTCTATAGGAGGGACAAGTTTGTTCTTCATAAGGGAACCTGATTAGCCAAAAATCTTAATAACTTACAAGAAAGAATAAATGAAGGAAAGATGTCTTCAATCAAATTTACATATCCTAACCATCTGCCCTCTTCTGGATCATGATTGAGAGCCACATAAATAGAGTCAGCATTTTCAAAAAGAAAAGTGCCTGTTCATATCTGTATAACTTTACTTTTAACATGCAAAGTAATCAACTGAGGAAATATATGAGGTGACATATATTTATATACATACATATGTGTGCCTATTTTTTTTTCAGGGAATAGTTGTGGTATTCAAAGATTCAAGATATAGACACCATCTTCTAGTTCATATTTTTGTTGTCCGTTTTATACTTACTAGGTAGGAAGGTCTCAGTGCTAAAATGATCTATTTATTTAAGTCTTTCCTAATTTGGGGTGCCTGGGCAGCTCAGTGTGTTGAGCTTCTGATTCTTAATTTCTACTCAGGTCATGATCTCACAGTTTGGTTTGTGAGATCAAGCCCTGCAGTGGCCTCTGTGCTGATGGCATAGAGCAGAGCCTGCTTGGGATTCTCTCTCCCTCCCTCTCTCTCTGCTCCTCTGCCTCCCCCATGCACTTGTGCATGTGGTCTCTTTCTCTCAAAATAAATAAGTAAACTTTAAAAAATAAAAAATCTTCTTTAATTAATTTACTTAGAATATTTATAATATAACTTTAGTGTAAGGCTGTATATATGCAAATGTATTATGTGTGTATATGTACAAACACATTTATGTATATACAATAAAACCTTGGATTGCGAGTATCTTGTTCTGCATGTGTTCCACAAAATGAGCAAACATTTGTAGTAAACTTTAACTAGATAAATGAGTGATGTCCTGCAATATAAATAGTATATGATGCTGAAAGTCACATGATCACAACTGAGCCAAAGTTTCTTGAAATTCACTTTGATATAAAAGTGCTTTGGTGGGGCGCCTGGGTGGCGCAGTGGGTTAAGCGTCCGACTTCAGCCAGGTCACGATCTCGCGGTCCCGGAGTTCGAGCCCCGAGTCGGGCTCTGGGCTGATGGCTCAGAGCCTGGAGCCTGTTTCCGATTCTGTGTCTCCCTCTCTCTCTGCCCCTCCCCCGTTCATGCTCTGTCTCTCTCTGTCCCAAAAATAAATAAACGTTGAAAAAAAAATAAATAAAAGTGCTTTGGATTTCTTTTTTTTTTTTTTTAATTTTTTTAATGTTTATTTTTGAGACAGAGAGAGATACAACATGAGCAGGGAAGGGGCAGAGAGAGAGGGAGACACAGAATGTGAAGCAGGCTCCAGGCTCTGAGCTGTCAGCCCAGAGCCCAATGCGGGGCTCGAACTCACGAACTGTGAGATCATGACCTGAGCCGAAGTCGGACGCTTAACCAACTCAGCCACCCAGGCGCCCCTAAAAGTGCTTTGGATTTCAAGCATGTTTCCAAAACTAATAATGTTTTCAAACCAAGGTTTTATTGGATACACACACACACACACACACACACACACACACAAATATATGTGTAACAAAAGGTATATCCATTGTTGTTTCTTTACATTTATTTGCTCCTGAGTTGAAATGGTTTCATAGGTTTATCAGCTATTAGAAGTCTAAGAAATGCATATACACCCTAAGGCCATAAAATATTCTCTAGCGTGTTTTTTATCATTTTATGAAAGTTCTTTAGGCTGTTTTAAATTTTACTAACATAAAGTCATCATGATATTCCATTATTATACTTTAAATTTCTTTAGTATCTTTCATTCTTGATGTCAGGGTTTTATTACCCCAGTTTTTCAGTACAAGTAAGAACTATATAGTAGGCTGTCTTTATATTTCAGCCCTAGGAATACCATGGTAGATTCCCTCTTGAAATATCTCTGGAAGTAAAATCAACCTGGGGACTGCTTTATCCATGCAAGCAGCTCATCACTGCCTTGTCTCTGGGACTGCAATGCTGCTACCAGGATTTTACTCTTCCAAAAGCTGTTACTAATATTGAAGTCAGGTTGCTCTTTTTAATGGTAGTATCTCACATTGCCTGCTAGGACTGAGATTTTCAAGAATTCACATACTTCATCAATGTAATTTTTCATACTTTAGTAAAGAGAATAGCTCCATGCCTTCCCAGTAATGAAGGAATGGGAAAGTAAGTCATACTTTTAATACATTTACTTCAACACTTCTAATTTTTAAAGTCTGTGGATTCATGTTTCTGCATTGGGCAAAGGTCTGGTATCTTAATATTGTTTGATATAGGCTACATTCGATTCCAGTTTCCAGTGAATCAATGAAGCACACGGTTAGAAGTCCTCACAGGCATGTAAGACAGAGCACACAACCCCAATACTCTTGTAAGTGGAAGTGTATCTGATCTAACATTATGGAGGTATTTTGTTTAACTTGGATCCCAAAGATTTCTCCACTGGGTTTTGTTTTTATTCACTTATTTATTTTTATCTCCGCTGGGTTTTCGATACCACAGCAATGAATAGCTAAATGCTTATTACTAGTAGTATTGGCAAGGTGTCCTCTATTATGCACTTTTATTTTTTAAATGTGTTCTTTTTTGAATCCAAATCATGGTAAGGTTATTGAGATTTGTAACATCATAAAGCTGAATGAAATGATAACAAGGGATAAATCTAGTTCTCTATTTATTAGAACTAAAGTACAGCCATGCTTTCATATTGGCATGATCTTCCCTGCTTGCACCTCATGGCTATCTCTGTATCTTCACCATCCCTAATGTCTTGATTTCAAATTTGTGTTTGTAACATGGTTTTCCCTCTTATCCAGATCCTACATTTGGTGCTTCAGGTTCTTAACCTCCCCACCCCCCCCACCCCCCGCCCACCCCATTCTCCAGGATACAATCTGTAGTTCACAGGAACTTCATGTTGCTTTTCCTCTCAGATTGGAAGAAGAGTATTGGATTAAGGATTCATGTGGATGTGCACTTCTGAACCCTGGCATTCAGACATAGTTTTCCCTTGGCAGGTTGGGTTTGCGAGCAGTCCTTCCATTAACTTATTTTTAATGTCAAACCTATAATTCAGCTGAGAAGAATTTGCTTGACTCTAATTCTAAAATAGCAACTTGATTACTCTCCTTGTAATTCTAAGCTAGAAATATTTTCTAGGCCAGAAGTAATTTTTCATTTGGGTTTACTATCCAAAAAATACTGATCAATATGGCCAACCAATAGGTATGAATTTATTAACAAATAATCTCTTAAAAATATTTTAATGTATTTTGAAACAGCCTTAAAAGGTTTACTCAGTCCCAGTATTTTAGGAAATTACTTATTATATAGAACAAATACATAGCAATATCATATTTCTAAGGAAAAAATACAAATAGCTTTATGCCTTTGAATAACAACAAAATCGCAATCCATAGAGACTGTAATTCTGACTATAGATGACATTTTGGATACAGTTCCCCTTGTCTGGTACATTTATGTTCTAAGCATGCTTAGATCCTGAATTAGTCCTTCCTGTGCTTGAAGTAAGCAAGAAGCTTTCAGATGCTATCCTAATAAGAGATTCTTGATGTTCACTAATGCCTTAGATTTGAATGACAAGTCTGGGAGTGGCTGAGCCTTTTTGAATGGGGTTACTCTTCATCTGGAAACCTATAAACTGAAAGAAACAAGTTATGTGTCCCTATGCCCAAATATAATGGTGAGATGAAACAGTAATGTAATCTGTATATAAAAACTTGCAACCATGTCACCAGACACAATTTCAGTGATGCCTGAAATTCTGTAGTATATGCTTCTATGAGTCTCTAATAAAGGTAAAGAATAAGGATCAGCAGGAGAAAGGAAGCTCAGGCAAACAGGTTGCAGTGCAGCTACTAGAGCTGTTTGTTTGTTATAGAAAATGTGCTTTTTCTTTGGACAGTCAACTGCCAGGATGCATCCAATATCCATTAATCACAGGAGCCAAGGCTCAAGTGTACGGAGAAATCTTTTATAACTTACTGGTAAGATAGCTAAAACCTGCTCTACACCCAGTTAAACCGGGTGTTAATGATAAATTTTCAATAATAAAGTTGACAACCCATGCCCTCCAAGACATTTTTTAGACCTCAAACAATTTTTAGTCTCCAATATGATTTTAGACTTCAAACAGCATGTTATAAGCCATTCTCTAGTAAATGTCATCCCTATGTTGACCAAAGGCAAATACCAGAGTTCCAGACTTTCTGGATATCACTACAGGGCTACCACAGACCGGATACCTATTAACCCTGTGCACTTTGATTCAAAAAGAGAACAGTAGGCAAATAGCAACCACTGTCCCCCAGGGAAAATGTTTCCAAGCTCTCCCTGAGATAGGAGATGTGTCTTTGATAGGATCTGGTTCTGCTTCCTGAGAGTTCTTCTCCATTACAATCTTCTCTCTCAACATAATCTCAGCTCTCTCAGAACGTAATCTTCCCTCTGAAACATCCTTTCTTTTCTGTTAAAAAATGGCTCATATTTGTAGCAGTGAAGTAGCTTTCATAGCCTGTGGAAAGTTAGGAATCCAGGCCTTTCAGTTATTTGAGCAATCACAACTGCACTTAGCCCAACCTAGTGGCTTTTTTTGCTGATGCAATTTTCATGCAATGTTTGTGGAATTTGTATGTATCAGAAATGTATCAGTCCGTGTCACAAAGGTCACACAATTCTTTTCCAGACTTTTCTCACTCTTGAGTGGCTTGTCATGTAGCTGCAAAACACTCCACATAAGATTCTTTGAGTCTCTGTAGTCTAGGTTTTTGTTTTGTTTTTGTCTAGGACCTGGTGTACTAGGCCCTGGCTTAAGTCACTCAGAACTCGTCAGGGTCTTACAACCACACTCTTGATTTGGTCTTTGGCCCCAGGTTTCATATCACCGTGAGCATACGTTACCAGCTGGGAAGACTGGTGATGACTGGCACTTCAGTTTTTGGTTTTTCTTTTCTCCAGAAAGTCCGGTCTCCTCTGTATTGCCGCTTCATTCTGCTTGCAAGCTAAAGGGTTTCTTTTTGATCTTGTCTCTCTCTTGCTGCTTTCTATCATTCATAGTTAATAAAACCAAACAGCTATTTGCAGCATTTGGCCTGGTGATCTCCATAGCCAGATTGGAACATTCACTGGGTACAGCTGTTATTTTCCAAGTCACCACACATGGGAGTTTGGCCATTTATATTTCCATTGCTATGTAGCATGGACAAGCAGAAACTGGAAAACATTGAGGGAACTATTAGCAAAGGCTGATAGCAGCCAGCCAATGGTTAGCAGAGACTGCAAAAGCAGTTAAGTGAATAATTGTGACAGCAGACTAGAGAATGGGGAGTCTGCCACCTTCTCCCAAAGGAAATGCCACAGGCTTTAGATTTTTTTTTTTTTTAATTCTACTACCAGGAACTAATTTCTGTGTGATTTACCAATTGTTGAGGCATCAACCATATCAAATTTGAGTAGCTTAAAACTATGGCCATTTATTAAGACTGCAATCCCTATTAGTGTGTGATTTTGGTCTGGACCAACTTCAAACTGATCTGAGCTAGCTTGCTCATGTGTCTGCTGAGAGTTGGCCAAATTGGCCGGAAGTGGCTTGCCCCAGAGGGTCTCACTCCCAAGTGTGGAAGTTGGGTGTGATGACAATGGCAATTACCCTCTTGCTACTCATCACCTAGTATACAAGTTCATATATCTTCACATGACAAATGGATTCTAAAAGCAACGAGAGAGGAATTTGCAAAGTGTTTGGAGTCCTAAATTATGAGCTTGCTTAAAATTTCTTCTATGACATCCTAATGGCCAAAACAGGTCACCAGGCCAGTCAAGGGTGGGGACTTAAACTTCACATCCTTGTCTTTTTGGGAGGACCTGAAGAGTCTTGTGGACATTGTTTTTTTTAATCTTGTCATTGACTACTGTCAAGTACAGGAACCTTAACCTTTGTCCTAATCTGATATTTCTGAAATGGTCTTGGAACCAGGAACTTATTTTTCTACTTACACATGCCTTTTCCTTGATTAGTAACATCACACAGTTTATGTTAGAAATCATACTCTCTATTCTCATTTAAAAAAAAAAAGTTATGATAAGCCCAGTGCAAAATAGTGTCCTTCAGAAAGAAATATTAGAGAAAACTAATTAGGCTGTGCTGGTTCTAATTAGCAAATAAATTCTAGTATGACAGGATTTTAAAAACAAAATAAGAAAGAGCAAAAGCACATTAAAACCTTGTTAAAGCAAATATAGTTGCCCCAGAGAAAACCAATAAATTATTAGATTAGGATCCTTTGATATCATTTACCCACATTCAATTTTATCTGGTTTCCGTTGAGTTAATCACCAAACAAAAATGTGCTACTTAATAAAGCCAATTATACACAAGTAGGCTTTGAATAATTTTTTGAAAGGTGCAACATTTGAGAAAGTGTTGACTATAAAGGTAGTTAAGGTAGGTTTCTGGACTTGGCTTACCTGTTTTCAGGATCAACAAATTAGTTATACCTATAATTTCATGATTATGAAGTACATTTTGTCCACTTAAATAATATAATGCATAAGGAAATAAATATCAAAGTGTTATTAAAAACATTCTTTGAGTTGAACCGTGTATTAGAAATTAATTTATGTAGGCTCTGCCGCTACTCTGAGCTAATTACCAGTGTCATTTCCATAATTATGCACCATATTCATTTCACAGAGCAACACTTAGGATGGAAATAACCTAATTTAGCATACCCACTTCAGTAAACTGTAGAGTTGAAAATATGCACGAATAAATTTTAAGGTGTATGAGTTTGTGGAACAGCAGTGTCACAGAATGTCTGGGAAATAAACATTAATATCATCGAATTAGTGATTTTAAACAACCTTGAGCTCATGACTTTGCATAAGCCTTTATTTAAATTCAAAACAGTTAAATATGATTAATGCAAATTCCTCTACTCCGAAATCTGTGATTAGACAGATACAAACTGAGTTTAATTTTACCCTGTCAAGGAGATATTGATTTAAATATAAGCAAGACACATGCTTGCTTTTTTGATAAAACAAACTTTTTAAAATAGTTTTCTTAAACTTAAAAACTGACTTCATGTAACAGAAGAAAAAATGAAAGTGTGTTTAGCATATTCTTTAGTAATTAACATGATTGTTCACAAATATTTCTTGAGCCTGGGCATACATGGTATTATTAATCCCAAAATAATCCTGTGACAAAGGGCTGAATATCATTATTTCACAAATGGAAAAGTCAGGCATTAGATGGGTTGTTTGATTTCTGGAGATAACCCAGATAGTAGGTACTGAACAGGAATTCCATCCTGTGCTTCTGGGCCTGTCTTGGTCCAAATATGGTGTGCTCCCAACACATCACTTTGACTGAATCTTGACATTTCACTGAGCGTTTTAAATATGTTTTCTGGGGGAAAAAATGCACATTGATTGCTATTTCAAGTTAATTACCAGCTCCCTTCCCTGCTTCCAGCTCCCCACCTCTGCCCTTCATTTTTTGCTCCAGTCCTGTTAGTTCATCCATAACTGATCAGACCACACGTTGTGTTTTCTAAGTTCCTATTCCCTGGGCATGTTATATGGGACTACCCACCATGTTGATTCTGCAATACCTACTATTGATTGGCAACCACTACCTTATGGCTGAGTAAGCAGACTCATAATCTATTGTGAGACTTCAGGAGTTTTGCAAAAAACATTCAACACACAGATCTTTTCAAACCTCTTTCCAGTATCTTAAGATGTATTTCAACCTAATTCAAGATATCCTTTTAAACCAAACTTAGCTTTTTAGTAACAGCACAGATTTTCCTAATTAACACATAGCTGGCATTGTTTCATTTGAGTAATTTCAGTTTATTTGTATCTGCTCATTCATTTTATAGATTATTTCATTGGACACTGGAAATGTGAAAGTGTTTTCCTTTGAAAATAGGTATATATAAAATTAGGCTTAAAATACATAAATACTGAGATATTTGCTTTATATAAATTAATATGAAATAACACAATATACTAAAGGTGTTTCATACACTCTATTTTTTTAAGTTTGTTCATTTTTTTTTTTTTGAGAGAGAGAGGGAGGGAGAGTGCATGCATTTGCACACAGGGGATGGCAGAGAGAGAGAGAGAGAGAAAGAGAGAGAGAGAGAGAGAGAGAGAGAGAGAGAGAGAATCCCAAGCAGGGTCTGTACTCTCGATCTCATACACCATGAGATCATGACCTGAGCTGAAATCAAAGGTTGGCTGCTTAACTGACTGAGCCACCTAGGCGCCCCTTGTACGCACTCAATTTATATCCTAAACACATATCATCTGGCACAAACCGCAAGAAAAACATTTTTTTTTCTTCTAGTCTGTTCTCATTGGCCATATATATGCCTAACCTACTGTACTTTGCTAACCACCTGGTTCTGGCACCATTTGTTTCATTTTATTTATTAACTCATTCAACAAACTTTAAATGTGGAATTTCCAGGATAATACATGTCCTGTGGTATGTGCCCTAAAAGTTCATCCTCCTTTTGTATATTCCCAAAGCTAAAGTATTTTGTACTTTCTTTAAAGATGAAAAGACATGTTTCAGTTTTTTGAATCCTTCCCATATGTCAAATAACCTGCTAACCCCTTAAATAACATATTTAATTCTCATCACAACCTTGTGACAATGTACTATGAAATATGGAATAATGCACTCATGTGTTCACATGATTAATTTATTTGTTTAATGGACAACTGTTGCTACTCATTATAGGGGAAAGGAGATCATGACTGGTAACCATGGATCCATATGAGGAGCTGTTAGGATCAACTCACAACATGGTCCATGGTTAGTAATAATAAAATTTTAGCACTGTAATTATTTTTATTCCTACCACCATTTTATTTCTAATTAGTATAGATTATAATTGATCCCATTTCTCAAGTGATGCTCTGGTTTCATAATTCAAGCAATAAAAAAAAAATACGATTGATACAAGGCCCACAGAAACACAAGATTTTTTTTATTATTAATGTACTGCTAGAAAAATATCCCAGTCTGTGAGACTCAAACAGATTTGTACCCGGCCTATCTCTAATGAATATTAAAACTGAATGGAAATAATTTGTGATTAATTGAGTTCCATACATGAATCCCTGCATTTTTTTTTACTTCTTTTTGTTTAGAATCATGTTATTTTAGACTTCTTGGGAATTTTAAGGTGGAAAGATGAAGATTAATTGAAATATATGATTTTTATGTGATCTTTGAAATTTGTCTAGGTAAACATCAGATTAGAAAGGTTTATGTAATAAAGTCTTATTGGCAGAACAGTAAGCTTACAGAGAATTCAATTCAGAGAACAAGCAATCCTTCCTCCATTTCTTGCTAATGCTATAACCTAGACAATATATTTTAAATTTACAGTGTAAGAATAAAGGGTGAATATACTTATTTCAACAACTAGATGTTATTAGTGGAGTACATCCAAAGGTCTAAGTTCTTGCACTTCTGTGACCTTATTTTATATCAGCCAGTCCTTATCAAAGGCATTTGCTCAGAGTAGTCAATATTGTTTGAAGTCAGATAAATTCTATAGTTAGGGAACTTGAATGGTGGAGGTGTAGATGAGGAATGCTTCAGTGAGTTGTCCATTATCAAAATGTCTAAGGTTAAGTGGAGAATTAAACTGACCGAGGCCTGCAATCTAACTTCCCAGCCAGGCAGAGGGGCAGCTAACTTTCTTTAACAGCAAATTCCTTTATCTATAATTACCTACCTCTTTTAACTCTTCTAAAGTCTGCCATCATGAGTCTCCTAATTTTATAAATGGCTGTACTAATAGACAGATAGATTGCAGCTGTGGTTTTTATTCCCAGCTTTTTCAGTGAGTCCTTTAGAGGAGAATCAGAAAAATCCTTTCCAGATTTTCTCCCTAAACTAATGTTTCATGATTTGTAATCAATGTGGTAATGTGAAAAAGTGACAGATTTAGATAACACCTCTCCACTCCCAAATTTTACATCAATACTCTATTATCAGTGCTGTCAGTGGCAAAAAGTAGGCTAGTTGTCAGAGTACAAGAATTGTGTGTGTTTGTGTGTGTGTGTGTGTGTATACACACACTAGAAATAATCAGATTATTATGTGGGATTTAAAAACATTACATTGTATTATAAATTTCACAGATTTAACTTTATTCATCTATTTAAGCATCCATCTCCATAGCAGATTATAAATCTACATTTAAAATATTTATAATGCAATTTAGATACAAAGTGGACACCAAGGAAAAAATGCAAAATGCAAGTAGTAAACAAATTAGAGATTTGACCTGAGGAAATACAAGTAACGTACCATAGTGAAGAAAAAGTAAAGGAAACTACAAATGACAAAGACAATATTGCTAATGATTAAGAACAGTGACTCAAGACTGATGGCCTGGGATGGAATCCCAATTTCACAACTGATATATCTATGTGACTTGGAAAATATTAGCAGGTCTTTCCTCAATTATAAAGTCTCAGAGCTTAGGGACACCCAGGTGACTCAGTTGGTTAAGTGGCCAACTTCGGCTCATGTCATGATCTCGCAGTTTGTGAATTCTAGCCCCACTTTGGGCTGTGTGCTGACAGCTCAGAGCCTGGAGCCTGCTTCAGATTCTGTGTCTCCCTCTGTCTTTGTCCCTCCCCTGCTCACACTCTGTCTCTCTCTTTCTCAAAAATAAACAAAAATTTTTAAAGTTAAAAAAAACCATAAATTCTCATAGGTTATAGTGGGAATTAAAAATATATATTTAAGGGGCGCCTGGGTGGCGCAGTCGGTTAAGCGTCCGACTTCAGCCAGGTCACGATCTCGCGGTCCGTGAGTTCGAGCCCCGCGTCAGGCTCTGGGCTGATGGCTCAGAGCCTGGAGCCTGTTTCCGATTCTGTGTCTCCCTCTCTCTCTGCCCCTCCCCCGTTCATGCTCTGTCTCTCTCTGTCCCAAAAATAAATTAAAAATGTTGAAAAAATATATATATATATTTAATATATACAAAGAACACATACAAAAATATATAGAAATTAATATATACAAAGAGCTTGTAATAATACCTATCATGTAATAAAAGCAATATGTTGTTTATTATAAAATATGTGGGTCTGGAACTCTCAAGCCCCGGGAAGGGAAACTCTTGGCAACACCCAGTTTGGGCTCATTTCTCCTGATTTTTGATACCATGGCACCCTCTTAACTGTGTATATTGTACATTGGATTGTACTTATTTGAAAGGGGACATATGGCAGCATCTGGAGACATTTTGATTATGATTTGGGTGACATTACTGGCCATTCAGTGGATAGAGACCAGATCTGCTAACCTACCTACAGCAAAAGAAAAGCTGCCAACAACAAAGAATTACCCATCTCAAAATCTCAGTAGTAGCAAGGCTGAGACATCCTACGTTGATCACCTATCTTATGAGGGACTGACTTTTCCAACCTAAGTGTCTCTTATTCTTAAACTTAGGCTGATCATGTATTTTTTTTCTTGCTTTAAATGACCTGAGTAATGTAAAGATGAGGACGTTCAATGAATTCAGTTGTTCAATAGGTCTTTAAAAAAAATATGTGGGTGACAAAGCGTTAATGGATGGCAGAGATGAGTTTAAACATAGCCCAGTTCTTTCTAGTAATAAAAGTAGAAAGACATTGAAGATTTTTTAGCACTTCATCTGAAATTCTGTTTTTTTCATGTGGAATTCCTAGTCCACACAGTTATTGTAAAAGTTGTAAAATATATAAATTATAGTCTGGCATATATTTAGAATTAGTTAACTGTTATTACTATCATTTTATTATATAATCTCATTATTATAAATAAATGGTAAAAAGTTGAGGTTGCCCAAGATTGTTTTGTTTCTGTCTTTAATTATTGTGTGTTTTTAGGGCTAATTTATGGCACTAACTTTGACGTGATTAGGAAAATGATATAAAAATGCCAAGAACATTTTTTTTTTCTAATAACACATAGGCAATTTCCTAAGCGTTTTTCCACAAAGGTCAAGGTAACAGTGTTGAAATGGAGTACAATAGGTACAATTTCTGAGATATTTAAGTTAATACACGGCAATATAGTTCAAGATCTTAACTGCCTTACTTCTGAATGGTTTGCATACCTTTTTCTAAGCAATTTTAAATATCATTTCTCTCAGGAGTTTTTAGACAATGACTGTTTAGCAGACCATTTAAAATTAATTTTTTAACAAGATTTTAAAGCCCTGGGATTCTTTGTTTCTCAGTGATTGTAGATAACTATAGAAAATTTAAAATGCTAAGTTGTACATATGTGAGTACCTATGTGTTGTTCTTTAAATCTATCTAACAAGGAATCTTAACTAGATACTGAACTTTCTTATCTCCATGTAAATGTGAACTCCAGAAGTAACATCTTATCTCCATATCAATGTGAATAAAGCCAGCATTTTTCTTCAGGAAAACTACCATGATTCACACCCCTAAAAATGAAAATACTCAATAGTTCATAAAGTTTCCATGACAGCCGAGAGCCAAGATAATTTTGGTTTGGACTTTTTTCATGCTAGTTTTCATTAGCTCTCTACCTTTACCATAGTAGACTTTCAGTAATACAATATTTAGATGTAAAATTTTGAGAAAGAATTTCCTCGTCAGTTGTACTGATCCTAAAATGTATTGATTGGAAACAACTAAAAAAAAAAAGGTATATGAGGTGATCACATTTGAACCACATATAAGTATACTTTTAAAAGGTAATTTCTTGTGTTTTATTAGAGTAAACAGTGTTATAATTCCTTCTGCAGTATTCTGGCTTGACACTCATTTTTATTTGAGAAGACTTGTGGTTCATAAATGTAAAAAAATATATTATTTATGGAACTGAAAGTGATTTTAAGTAATATGGACAGAAGAGAAATAGATTGATAGGAGTATGGCATATCTCTATTTTCCCCCACTGAAAGTTTCGTTTGGTTTTTAGGACAGAGTTGAAGATCAGTTGTTCTATTATCCTTGAACCTGAAAGCGTTATTGAAATTCAAGATTGAGCCATGTTTTATTAGCTGGCATTTTATATTGAGTTAGTATAGATTAGGTAGTAACTAGTTTCTGCCCACAGAGTCAAAAGCCAATGAAAAATCAATAAGAGTTTCAACCACTTATACTATTCTTGGTGAAATTCCCCAGAAATTGAATGTGCAGCATAGATAAATATTTGAGTTGTGTGTCTAAAGCCCACTAGATTTTACTATAAAAATGATAGTATAAAATATCTGAGTTTTTGAAAGAAAATTGCCACTACATTTGGTAGATGTTCTTGAAAACTAAAATATAAGTTCCAATTTCCCTTTTGAAACAAAAATCAACATGGACAGTGCTTTGAATTTTTCTTATAGAATGTAGCTACAGAACTTAAAAAAAAACTTTAACAATATTTGTTATCTAAACTAAGCAATATTGGTATTCATTCCTGAAAGTTAAGGGATTAATAAGAAAGATGATAAGTTAGAATACATAATTTAAAAATGATCTCAGAATGCTCTGAAAACACATCTCACTTTTAAGATGCTATCCTAGACAAGGGAACTATAAATCTTTAGAGCAAGGGGAAGAAAAGTTAACAGAGAGATAGGAAACACATGTAATAATGTCACAGAAATCAAAAGCTGGGCACTTTTGAAAAAACGTTGTGTCACAAATGATCAAGATATGTTAAGGGATAATAACGTGGAAATCATTATCTGAAAGCAGGAATGGAAAGCCTTTATTTATCTAGCAGGAGAAACCATATAAGGAACAAGGCAAAAAATAATAGTGTGTCTGGCACAGGATTTACTTGTATGGGTCACAGGTTATAGCCCAGGGATTCTATTATTTATAATTATATAATTGTGCTTATATATTTGGATTTACTTTTATGAAATCGTCTCTCATTCTGAAAGAGGCTACTATTTGCTTTAGGGAGGTTCAGATTCTTACGAAGGCAATTCAGCTTTGTAACTGAACAAAATAAACTTTCTGAGCTTGCAGAATACAATGATCATGAAAGTCAGGCTTTGTCCAAGGGAAAGAGATTTTATAATCCCAAATATTTTAACTTGACACATCAAGAGAGAAAGTTGGCCAATTCAGAAATTAGATGATTTGATATAATTTATAAATTAAAAGGAAAGGAATTTATCTCATAAAGGAATTCCAAAAGAAAGGAAGAAGATTGTCAAAACCTTTCTTCTCTGATTCAGATCGAAAGTGAAGAGATTGTATTATATAGGATGGAAACAATCTCTAGGCTGTGTGTTAGGAAACTTGAGTTCTAGCCTTGGATGAATAAATATGAGTCTTGGGCCATTGGTTTTCAAGGCATAGTTCACAGACCCGAAGGGTTTCCTGTGACTTTTTCAGAGTGTCTGCAAGTTTTATTTTAAGAAAAAAACTAAAAGTTATTTGCTTTTTTCATTATACTGACATTTTAACTCATGGTGCTAAAGCAATGCTGGGTACAACTATGTTCCTTAGCAAGAATGAAAATGTGGCACTAAACCATATTCATAATCATCCTGGGCTTTTCACCACCACACATTCAATCAGTCGCCATTATCAGGAAATTTCTATATATTAATTCTTTCTACCCACTGTGAATATTATTGCACAAATATCCCAATGGGTGGTTTCTGTTATTTACCATCAAAAGAAATGAGTGATATTATTTCACTAGGTACTGGGTCAAAATTGTAAGTGAATCATGTTTATAAATCGGATTTTAGTCATATTTAAGAGATTTTTCAATGATTTCAAAGGATAAAATTAGTTTTAAAAATTATTTTCAGATATTTGTCCAAAGGCTAAAGTAAAAATTTTAGGTCAACTTTGTTGAGAAGATACTACATATAATATATGCAATGTAAAAAATATATTCATTTTACATACAAGTCACATGTAGACTGTGATTAAATAATTATGCAAATAAAGTCAGTTTATAGCTTTAGGATATTGTACATATTCAGGTTAGTAAAATGAAACTCCTGTATCATAGTGATGAATGAATTTTATTCAGTATAAATATTTAATGCTTTTCTTCAAGTATGAATTTAACAAATAAATAAATCACCCCAAAAATAGATTAACATAGAAAAACAGTCTTAAATATGTACGTATGAAGTATAGATAATGCTTGTCTTCTTACAGATATATAAAATCACCCTGTTCTGTTTAGTATTTCATTGGAAGTAAAAAGTAATCCACAAGAGCCTCAGTTTTTAGACTCTGAATGCAAATTATATCAAGTACTATATATTGTCTCTAAATTTTTATTTAGAGAGAAATAATACAAATTCACTTATGATTCATGCATGCCCTGATACATTCTTATTTTAAAATGAGACTCATAATTTGTGATTACATGATAAAATCTTTCAGAAACAATTTTTCCAAATATTCTCTAGTAGATAATATACCAGCCTTATGAATTTTTATCTTTAGTTGAAGGTTACAAGAAACTTACTGACTTAATTATTGAATGGAATGTATGAAATATATGCATATAAATATATTTCATCACAAAATTCAAAACATAGTAATTCCAATTTTAGGAATCTTAAGAAAAAAAGGAACTCATAGATACAGAGGAACAGACTGATGGTTTACAGAGGTGGGAGTTGAAGGGGATGACTGAAATTGGTGAAGGTGGTCAAAAGGGCAAGATTCAAGTTATAAGATAAATAAATTCTGGGGAGGTAACGTGCAATATGGTGACTGCAGTTAACAGTACTCTATTGTATATTGAAAGTTTCTAAAGAGTAAATCTTTCTTTGATGTCTTTTTTGCCTTCCAAATTCTTATTTAAATTCCAGTTAGTTAACATGCAGTGTAATATTAATTTCAGATGTACAATATAGTGATTCAGTGATACTGCACATTCCTCAGTGCTCATCATGATAAATGTGCTCTTTAATCCCCACCACCTATTTTACCCATCCCCCCACCCACCCTCCTCTGGTAACAGCAGTTTGTTCTCTATAGTTAAGAGTCTGTTTCTTGGTTTGTCTGTCTTTTTCGCCACTTTGCTCATTTATTTTGTTTCTTAAATTCCACTTATGAGTGAAATCATATGGTGTTTGTTTTTCTCTGACTTATTTTACTCAATATTATACTCTCTAGCTCCATCCATGTTGTTCCAAATACCAAGATTTCATTCAATTTTATGACTGAATAATATTCCATTTTGTGTGTGTGTGTATGTGTGTGCGCGCGCGTGTGTGTGTGTACCACCTCTTCTTTATCAATTTGTCAGTTGATGAACACTTGGGCTACTTCCATAATTTAGCTATTGTAAATAATGGTGCTATAAACATAGGGGTGGATGTACTCCTTTGAATTATTATTTTTGTATTGTGTAAATACCCAGTACTGTGATTACTAGTTTATAGGGTAATTCTATTTTTAACTTTTTGAGGACGCTCCATAGTGTTTTCCACATTGGCTGCACCAATTTGCATTCCCACCAATAGTGCAGGAGAGTTTCTTTTCCATCATATTCTCGCCAACACTTGATTCTTGTGTTTTGATTTTAGCTATTCTGAAGGTGTGTGGTGAAATCTCATTATAGTGTTGATTTACATTTCCTGGATAGTGAGTGATGTTGGGCATCTTTACATGTGTCTTTTGGCCATTTGTATGTTTTCTCTGGAGAAATGTCTGTTCATGTCTTCTGCCTGTTTTTAATTGGATTATTTGTTTTCGGGTGTTGAGTTGTTTAAGTTCTTAAGTTTTGGAAACTAACCCTTTTTTGGATATGTTATTTGCAAATATCTTCTCCCAGTCAGTAGGTTGTCTTTTAGTTTTGGATGTTGCCTTTGCTATGCAGAAGCTTTTTATTTTGATGTAGTCCCAATAGTTTAATTTTGCTTTTACTTCCCTTGCCTCAGGACACATATCTAGAAAAATGTTGCTATGGCCGATATCAGAGAAATTACTGTCTGTGTTGTCTTCTAGGGGTCATATGGTTTCATGTCTTCACATTAAGATATTTAATCCATTTTGAGTTTATTTTTGTGTATGCTATAAGAGAATGGTCTACTTTCCTTCTTTTGCATATAGTTTTCCAGTTTTCCAAGTACCATTTGTTGAAGAGACTGTATTTTTCCCATGTCACATTCTTGTCTTCTTTGTCATACATTAATCTCCCACATAATATAAGTCTGATAAATGACGTAAATCAGAGACAAATACCATAAAATTTCACTTATATGTGGAATCTAAAAAATAGAACAAATGAATAAATGCACAAATAAAAAATAGGAACATATCCATAAATAAAGAGAACAAATAGTTGCCAGTGGGGAAGGGTCAGGCGGGAGATGTGCAAAAAGTGAGAATAAAAAAAAAAAAAGGTGACAATATTCTATGTTGAGTTGCATATTGATGACATACTTTAAAATTTTAAAGCCCCTCAAGTATAATTTTGGAACATTTGTCAGTTTTCAGATTTTGTTACTAGAAATTTACTCCCAAGGTTTTCCTTAGGGAGGCAAAAACATAAACTTTTCTGTGGGAGAATATTTTCATTTAAGTAAATAGTTGCTTTAGGGGATCATTTAAAATATAATCAAGTGCTTTTACTTTTAATATCTATCTAAAGTACACAGTGAATTGAACATTTAGCACTGAGGCTGTATTTCACATGAACAGGCAAAAACATGAGGTTATGCAAGTTTTATTGATGCCTGCTTTTCATAATAATAGCAAACACTGATACAGTTTTTTTTTTCTTAGAATTACCAGTAGCTGTTCTACATGAACTGCATTACAATAGCTAGCTCACTTAATTTTTAAACAAACTTGAATTAAGTTCTGAGATTGTGTCCAATTTATAGATACAGGAACTGAGTTTTAGAGAGGTTAAGTAATATACCTAAACTCATAAAGCCAAGAAATGGCCCAGTTTGAACCTACGTGGTCTGACTCATATGGTCTACATTCTTAATACTGTGTAGCACAGCAACACCACATATTATCAATGGGTACTATTTAATGTCGTCTCCCAGCTGCTAATATTTAGTGCTGCCAACAGCTCATTTTTAGGTCATCCATTAGTGGCTACATTTTTACCTAACTTACCTCTATTATTCCATTTTGCACACACAGGTTTTTTTGTTCTTGTTTTTGTTTTTGTACTGATGAAGTGTACTTGAAATCAAGAAAGGCAGGGAGTGAAATTTTTCTTTTATTAAGTGATTCTGCATATGGTATCTTATTTTCAAATTATGATATCATACCCAAACACCTCACACCATTCAGGGCCTGAATGATTCTAATCTCGATCTTAGAAGTTGGATTTAAGAAGAATATTTCAGTTTGTGTCCCAAGGTCTTTAGCTGAAATTGACCAGTTAAGAAAATTAAACATTAACGTACAATGTACAATGTTTAAAAGTAATTGGCCGTCAACTGGCGTCTGGATGGCTCAGTCAGTTAAGCACTTGACTCTTGACTCCTGGTTTAGGCTCAGGTTATGATCTCTGGGTTCGTGAATTTGAGCCCTGCAATGGCCTTCACACTGACTGTGGTTCTCTGCTTGGGATTCTCTCGGCCCCTCCCTGACTTGTGCTTTCTTTCCCTCTCTCAAAAAGCAAATAAATAAACTTTTTAAAAATGTAATTGGACATTGATTATTTAGCTGTAAAAATTGTTATCATATATTATTTTAGAAATACATAATTATTAATAGGAATTGATCCAGAAAATTGCTGAAAATTTATAAACAGTCACAGGATATGTTGAAGGCTATATAAAGCTAAAATGGTATTTTTTCCAGAAAATAGAAATCAATTTAACATATAGGTATACACAAAAAATTTAGAAGAAAAAATGTGTGCATATAAATATATGTTCATACTAAATAAGATATGTAGATTACATATATAATAAACCAAAATATTCATATATTCTATAAACTGACAATTGTTTTCCCCATAAAGTAACCCAGAATTTATGACAACCCCAAATTTCTTGTAACCTGAAAAATGCAGTACTTTCTTCAGATATATTCAACAACTGTCTAGAGTTCAGTAGATTCATATGACCCAAGAAAGAAATGAGGCTAATAAAACTGAAAACTCATTGAGTTTCAAAAGGTGATGACCATGGAAATAGAAGTACAGTGTTTCAAATTGACAGGGTACTGTAAATCTATGCTACAAGCTCTGGATAGGAACCTGTCACAGATAAAACTGTGGACCCAGAGAGAGAATCATTAACTGGAAGTAGCCTCATCCAAAAAAGAATTATGTGAAAAGGAAAATCCTGTTCAATTAAAGTGAGGATGCGTACTTTTGTCTTAACTCATTAAAAGCAATGAAACCACTTGATTTTATTATATGTTTCTTCACTGTCTGATTAACTGATACAATTATTTACTTAAAACCCATTACATTAGTTAATTTTATGTGGTGTGAGTTTCAGAGAAAGAGCTGTATCCATGCATTTATTTACTGAATCGAAAAATATATTTATTCTAGAAAATAAGTTTGAATACTGGATTTTCCTTTTAAAAATTCTTTTTCACATCCCTCAAACAAAAGGTAACATTAGGAAAGATTTTTTTCCTTTGTGAACTAATTTTAATTTACTAAATTTTATTTAAAAAATCGTTACTGATTATCTACATTTATACCCAAACAAGAATAAACAAAACAAAACAAACAAAAAAACCCTGACTTTAGCTCTTTATAAAAAACAGCAAAATTGTAGCATGTGAAATTTCATTTTCTTTTTTTTTAATTTGAAAATTTATTTATTTATTTTGAGAGAGAGAGAGAGAGAGAGAGACCATGAGTGGGATGGGGCAGAGGGAGAGAGAGAGAATTCTAAGCAGGTTCCATGCTGTAAGTGCAGAGCCTGATGTGGGGCTTGAACTCACAAACCGCGAGATCATGACCTGAGCTGAGACCAAGAGTTGGACGCTTAACCGACTGAGCCACCCAGGTGCCCCTAAAGTTTCATATTCTAAAAATCAACATTTTATGGAGTGTTGTCTAGGCCAATTTATTGTTTGCTATTCAAGTCAAATTATGTATTTAATTTTAATTTATGTGAAATAGTTTACATTAATTTCCGGTTGCTCCTGTAGTAAGTTACCATAGACATAGTGAGTTATAGCAACACAATTTATTATATTAAATCCCGGAGGTCAGAAGTCCAAAATGGAGTTGAATTAAACCCAAGATGTCAGCTGCGCTATGTTCCTTCTGGAGATGATAGAAGAAACTGTATTTCCTTGCCTTTTCTAGCTTTTAGAAGTGCATTCCTGTCATTCCTTGACTTATCTCCACTTCCTACATCTTCAAAGCCAGAGAGGCACATGCTCTTCAAATCTCTATCTGCTTCTGTCTGCACATTGTCTTGTCTCTTACAGGGATCTCTGTGACTACATCTGAGCCACCTAGATCATCCAGCATAATTCCCTGTCTCAAGATCCTTAAGTCAATTACATTTGCAATGTCTCTTTTTTCGTATAGTTTTTACAGGTTCTGGATATTATTACATGGACATATTGGGAGCCCATCATTCAGCCTCACACATACCATTAGGCATAATGTAGACAACTAGTTTCTGATTTACTAGATCTAAATATCTCTAAGGATCATAATAAAGTACTCAGAAAGACCAAAGGATATCTGAATATAAAAAATAAGAGCTATTATTTACTCTATAAGTTTTCCTTTTTATTTTAATGATTTTTATTTCACTTCTCTAAATATATTTGTACAATAGTTTACTCATACAGACATCTTATTACACACAAATTAAAAGTAATTAACAATCTACAAAAGGCAATAAGCATGAAATGTACTTATTTTCACATTTTGATGGTCTTTAATCATTATAAGAAAAAAGATGACCACATGAAAAAATATCCATGGTCATATTTCAGTGTTTAGCCTTTAAATTTACTACTGGAAAGTCATTATCAGACATTTATACAAATATACATTTGTACAATTTATACATTTATACAATCAGAAATTTAGACAATTTATACAATACAATAAATACAATTTATACAATATATTAATTATAGAAAATTATTCAATAACATGCCAATATGATATATATTCATGGCTAAGGGGACTATGAGGATACCCATTGGAAACATAAAGAATAAATGATATAAAATACAAGCTTCAGAAATAATAGAAATGTAAATCATCAAAGAAGTACATAGTTATTGAATCATTTATGACTGAGAATATTTGTGTATAATAAATAAAATTTAATTCCTTTGTTAAAAAAATCTCATCAAAGTCACTGATTAGCCTGAAATCCAACATTTAAATTAGTAATTTACTCCTGTAAAAAGGAATTATAATACAAATATCAATCTTACTTGAAAAATTTATATTCCATTTTAATATTAACATAATTGGAGGGTAAAATGCTCAAGTTCAACCACGACACATGAAAATGCATCTTTATCATCTTTCTGACATATTCATAACATTTTATTTCCTTCACAGAACACTACTACTAAAATCCTGTGTCATTATTCAATTTATGAACTTAATTACCATTATTTTTATGACAAATGTATTTGTACTTAAGCGTTTTCCCTATATTTCTTAGAATCACATATTGTCTTCATGCAGCAATGACTTGTAAGCTCCTTGAGGACACAAATCTCTGGCTTGCATAACGTTTTGACCAAGGTGACACTGAATCAATGTTTGATGAATGGAAGAAATTATTTTTAATGATCAAATTAACCTAGATTTCTTCATAAAAATTAATTGTCTTAAGAATTTCAGGGTACTGGGGTACCTGGGTGGCTTAGTCAGTTGAGTCCAATTCTTGATTTCGACTTGGGTCATAATGTCATAGTTCATGAGATGGAGTCTTGCATGGGGCTCCATGCTGAGGATGGAACCTGCTTGGGATTCTCTCCTTCTCTCTCTGCTCCTCCCCTGCTCGCTCTTCTCTCTCTCTCTCTCTCTCTCTCTCTCTCTCTCTCTCTTTCTGTCTCAAATAAATAAACTTAAAAAAAAATTCAGGATGGGGCACCTGGTGGCTCAGTCAGTTAAGTGTCCTACTCTTGATCTCAGCTGAGGTCATGATCTCATGGCTCATGAGATTGAGTTCCATGTTGGACTCTGCACTGACACTATGGAGCTTGCTTGGGACTCTCTCTCCTCTCTCTCTCTCTCTCTGTCCGCCCCTTCCCCACTCATGCTCTTCCTCTCAAGACAAATAAACTTCAAAAAAATTTCAGGGTACATTTTCTGCTTAATTTTATTTTCTAGTTTCCAAAGTTGACAAATCTCCATAGAATACAAATGGAGAGCATATATCCTTTGGAGTAAAAAGTTGTTCAATAATTCCTAAGTCTGAGGAAAAGTAAACATATTCTATTTTAAAATTCTATCGTACTAGCAATTTGACTTCAATATTTCTCTACCAATACAAGGTTTGCATTTTTTCTGGTCATAATAAAATAAAAGCTGAACTATGTGTGCAATTCATCCCAGTCTGGGCATCATGTGTCATTCAAGTCTGTTCAAATTCAAATAGACAGTAATCTTTTCTGATATACAATCTTTGTATATGTTACTTCAATCAACATCCCAGTATAGTATTCATTTAAAGAAAAATAGAAGATGGGGCGCCTGGGTGGCGCAGTCGGTTAAGCGTCCGACTTCAGCCAGGTCACGATCTCGCGGTCCGTGAGTTCGAGCCCCGCGTCGGGCTCTGGGCTGATGGCTCAGAGCCTGGAGCCTGTTTCCGATTCTGTGTCTCCCTCTCTCTCTGCCCCTCCCCCGTTCATGCTCTGTCTCTCTCTGTCCCAAAAATAAATAAACGTTGAAAAAAAAATTTAATAATAAAAAAAATAAAGAAAAATAGAAGAATATCTTATAAGCCATGGTTGAAATAAACCTCTAAAAGGCCATGTATGTACCTTCAGCAGCAGCAGCAACAACAACAACAACAACAACAACAACAACAACAAATAGGAGAGGTAAAAATACGACCTAGCTTATGTCAAAATCAGACAAAACAGTCATTAATTTATTCAACAAATATATTTTGAGATCTACTGTTTTTTTTTTAATTTTTGAAGGAGAGTGTGCAAGTGCTGGGAGAGGGGCAAAGAGAGAGGGAGAGAGAGGGGAAGGGAGGGGGAGAGAGAGAGAGAATCTTAACCAGGCTCCACATTCAGTGTAGAGCCCAACATGTAGCTCAATCCCATGACCCTGGGATCATGACCTGAGACAAAACCAAGAGTTGGATGCTGAACCGACTGAGCTACCCAGGCCCGCTGAGATCTACTCTTGTTTAAGGAACTGTACACCCAGATAATAAGAGAAAAATGCAAAACCTTGGTTTATGGCAATAAATTGTTCACGGTAAGAGATAATATTCCTTAAATGACTGAATTATATACTGACACATAACTCCTTAATGTGTATTATGTACATACAGATGTGTGTTTATATATAGACCTATATATATGTGAATTGGGGCATATATACATGTGGAAATATGAGTGTAGGTATCTATTCATGTGTGTGGCTGTATGGATGTGAACGTGGGTGGGAAATATATTTGTGGGTGTTTCGGGGTGTATGGAGGTAGTGGAGATATCATGTGTGCATGTCTATATAAGTGGGTATGTATATGAGGAGTATATTTGTGTCAGTGGTCCTCAACCAGGGCATTTTGCCCCCCTCCCCTGTCAACATTTAGCAGTATGGATTTATTTGTAGTTGTCACAAATGGCAGAGAGGTGTGTCACTAATTTGTAGCAGGCAGAGTCTAAATAGATGCCACTGGATGCTCCTTAAGCACCTATAATGCATAATGTAGTCATGCATAACAAAAATCTATTCAGCCCAGAGCAAAATGCCAACAGCACGAACTTGCAGAGCACTGGTGTATGTGTGTATGTGTGTGTGGGGGGGTGGGGGTGGGGGAAGGGGTTGCAATGATGTTATAAAACTTGCACAGGATAAAGAATCAATAACCATTTCTGCAATTTTATGCTTCATGTCATAAACAAAACCTGAGGCTATTTTATCTGGTCCCTTTACATCATTGGTATCCAACACCCATGCGAAGTTCTTGCTATTCTTGACTGGCCATACCATCTACTAAGAAACATTTAGCACTTACTTAATGTGAGTATGAGCCTTACAAAAATTTCCCAAAACCATAAAGAAAAATATCCCAACAAAGAATTCTTTTTACAGACTCTCAGAGAAGCAACTTTTTTTTAGTTACTGAAATAAAGCCATTAAATTTTGTTAGCCAAAGTATAAGTAATGCCTATTTAGGATTAAAAGTCTGTACGGAAATGGTTGATTTACTATTATTTGCTTTGTTAGTATGTAGATAATTGAAGCTGTTTTATATTTGGAATCTGTGTATACTCGATGTAGCATATTAAGCAGATAAAAATGTAAAATTATCTTTTATGTCTACTTTTTCTCATCCATAGTCCATGAAAGGCTTCCTGTTATTAAAAGTCCAGTCATTCACTAATTGTTTCCAAGAAACTTCTCCTTTTCGGTTACTTTATAACCTATGCACTAGGTAGATGATTTAATGCCATCCCTTTCATTATGATTTCTACTTTCTCACTTTCCAGCTTTTTCAGCCTAGTCCTGGCAGAAGAAAAGGCTGGAAAATGATATCTCCAATTTATTACTGCATTTGTCTGGGGGCACTTTTCTGATTGAAATGACACTAAATCCACTGGGAAGTAGAAACTGTGGACTTGATGAGGATGCAGCCCACACATCTGTGATCAAACCTTTGACTCCGTTACTATAGCTGTCAAAATAAACTGATATGAAATATGAAAAAAAAGAGAGTTCTTATTTTTAACTGCCAGATACACTGCTATAACTCTCTCAAAGAATTTTCTGTTCATTATATAAAAGATGCATACTTTTTCTGTCATAAAGTTGCCAAATATATAATATAGAGAGATTGTGTACATGTCAAAGGCAAGTTTGTTTATTAGCACAAGGACATACATACTGCAGTCTCATAGATAGTTATTTCTGGAACCCTGCATACCATTTATTTTTAAAACATATATTTAAAACATATATTTATATATATTTATATGTATTTATAAAACATATATTTATAAAACATATATAAATATATATTTAAAACAAATATATATTTATTTTTAAAACATATATATATTTTAAAACATGTGTGCTGTTAACTTTTTCCTGAAATAGTAATGAAGAACGCCAAAGAAAGTTGTTGTTAGCTATCATTACTATATAGTCTTCTATACATAAAATTATCTTTTCTCCCTTCCAAAGAATACTAACTGCATGCATTTTGTGAGGTCAGGGGAAAGACACACCTGCTACTTTATCTGTACTTTGTCTCACATGCGTAATGGGATCCAGGTGGAAACATAACCACTAGGGTAGTTTTCATCTATTTTCTAAGAATGTTACTGTTGTCTGCAATAAGCCAGCTGATATCAATACATTATTTGATACAGTGAGTTTATGTAGTTGTCTTTCAGTCTGCCTAAAATGCTACAGGTTTTTTTCTTCCTCTAAAAACATTTTATAAATGTTTTGAAAAAGATATCAGAGAGCATGGATAATCAGACTAATCTTCTGCCTGTGAACTCATCTTTAATACATTATTATCGGTCTAGTTTTTCATTTTGATAAGGAAGGCAACCCAGACGATACCAAAGTCATTTATCTCTTGAGGTTATGACAACAGGTGCATTGCTGCTTCCTTGATGAGCAAACATTCACTGCAGAGAAAGATACACTGGCATTTTATTTCACATTAAATAGAATTAGACAAAATAGTTATAAACTATCAATCACAAATCATTGGAAATAGAAATTTTCTTATTTCTTCCAATGACATTTCTGGATTTAGGTTTGTTTCATGATCATGAAATTTGGCATCAAAATAGATAGTGATCATTCCATTGAGTGGGGATAGTATTTTGGAATGTGCAAATACATGTTAACAATGTCGGGAGACATGAGAAAAATGGCTTTCAAGTAGCAATTCGCACATGAAGAGCTAGAGAATTCTTGGATCCCTATCTTATTGTTGATTGGTCAGTTCTTTTGTTTTTCCTATTTGTTTAATTTTCTCCATGCCCGTTAACCAGATTTTGCAGTGACAGGATAAAAAGAGCCCTAAACCTCCAAAATGGACCAAATCTAGACTGACGCCATAATAGTTATGGATCACTATGCATGTTACCAAGAATCTCTTTAAATGAAGATATTTAATTTTAAAACAAGACTACAAATATAAAAATCAGATATATCCTTCCCTATTAAAAATATATCAAGGTTAATATTTGAAGGAAAATACTATTAAAAGCAGTTTAATAGCATTTAGGAAACATTTAAACATTTAATAAGAACAACATAAAGAAATGCCTAAGGGCATAAAATGGTAAGGGTCATTTTCATGTATTTTGGAGAAGCAGAACAAATTTAAGGTGGTCAGAATTATTTAATATAATACATTATCTCAATCATGAAATTACTGATAGTTACTTCTGTTAAAAAATATATATGGTGTAAATCCATTAAATATTGAATACAATTTTATTTTAGAGAATGTCTTAAAAATCTAAATCTGTTGGTACAAATAGTCACAATTAAGGATTTAGTTGTGCACTGATTTCAATTCTAGAAGTGCATCCAGAATGTGTATGCTCTTTACTGTATATCACAGACAGATTGGAAGATTCACTTCACTAATTCAGACTCAAGTATTTTATGTACTCTATATGGAGTAAACTTGAGCATGCCACTTTGTATTTGTTCATATCTAAAATGTGGGAACAAATGTTGATCTGGCTTGGTTATTGTAATGAAAAATGAGATAATCTGTGTTAAATTATTAATTGTACACTGAACAATGTCAATATTTTAACAAGCATTCATTAAATGCAGGCTATGTATCAGAAACTCTCATCCTGCTTGAGGACACAAAGTTAAATTAAAAATAATCCTTTCTTCCTTACCAGTGTGAAAGAGATGCAGCCATACCTTTAATATACTACATTAAATATCAAAGAGTCTTCAAATGACTCATCACTCACTGAGTTTCCATTGCCTTTAAAAATTAGTGCATTTAGCTCTTTCCATAATTTGGTTATTGTTGAAAGTGCTGCTATAAACATTAGGGTACAGGTGCCCCTATGCATCAGCACTCCTGTATCCCTTGGGTAAATTCCTAGTAGTGCTATTGCTGAGTCATAGGGTAGATCTATTTTTAATTTTTTGAGGAACACCTACACTGTTTTCCAGAGTGGCTGCACCAGTTTGGATTCCCACCAACAGTGCAAGAGAGTTCTCGTTTCTCATTTTCCTTTCCAGGATCTATAGTCTCCTGATTTGTTCATTTTAGCCACTCTGACTAGCGTGAGGTGATATCTCAGTGTGGTTTTGATTTGTATTTCCCTGATGAGGAATGACGTTAAGCATCTTTTCATGTGTCTGTTGGCCATCCGGATGTCTTCTTTAGAGAAGTGTCTATTCGTATCTTCTGCCTATTTCTTCCCTGGATTATTTATTTTTCAACTGATGAATAGATAAAGAAGTTGTGGTTTATATATACAATGGAATACTACTTGGCAATGAGGAAGAATGAAATATGGCCTTTTGTAGCAATGTGGTTGGAACTGGAGAGTGTTATGCTAAGTGAAATAAGTCATACAGAGAAAGACAGATACCATATGTTTTCACTCTTATGTGAATCCTGAGAAACTTAACAGAAGACCATGGGGAAGGGGAAGGGGAAAAAAAAGTTACAGAGAGGGAAGGAGGCAAACCATAAGAGACTCTTAAAAACTGAGAATAAACTGAGGCTTCATGGAGGGGGGGGGTGTTGTGGGAGGCAGGGGAAAGCATGTGATGCGCATTGAGGAGGGCACCTGCTGGGATGAGCACTGAGTGTTGTATGGAAACAAATTTGACAATAAATTTCATATTAAAAATAAATGAATAAATAAATAAACAGACAAACAAAAATTTTTTAAAAATTTGGGGCCCCTGGGTGGCTCAGTTGGTTAAGCGTCCGACTTCGGCTCAGGTCATGATCTCGTGGTTCCTGAGTTCAAGCCCCGTGTTGGGCTCTGTGCTGACAGCTCAGAGCCTGGAGCCTGTTTCGGATTCTGTGTCTCCCTCTCTCTCTCTGACCCTCCCCCGTTCATGCTCTGTCTCTCTCTGTCTCAAAAATAAATAAACGTTAAAAATAAAATAAAATGAAATAAAATAAAATAAAATAAAATAAAATAAAATAAAATAAAATAAAATAAAATAAAATATTAGTGCAAAAGTATAAAACTTACCTTAAAATAGTTTAGCATCAAGACTATATTTTATCCTAAATAGTTATTGTTTCCTGTTTATTTTATTCCTTCAACCTGGAGAACTTCTTTCAGTACTTTTTCTAGTGAAATATGGTGAATTCTCTTCATCTTCTTTGATTTGAAAATATTTTTATCTCTTAGTCATACTTAATATTTTTTTCTGAGTAAAAATACTGGATTGACGGAGTTTGCGTTTCCATTTAGCACTTAAAGTTGTTCCATTTTCTTATGTTCTTCACGTTTCTGAAAAGAAGTCAGCAGTGTGCAAGTATTTATTTTATTGTTCTCGTACATGCAGTGAACTTCTCTCTGGCTCCTTTTAATATTGTATCTTAATCTTTGACCATAATGTGCCTAAGTGTGGTTTTCTTTGTATTTATCCCACCTAGACTTTAGTGACTTCCAAGAATCTGAAAATTTATGTCTTCAGCATCTTACATAAATCTCAGCTATATTAAAAAAGCATATTTCCCCAATACTTCTCTTTCAGCTATCTTTCTTTGATATCATCTGTAAGATCCTAATGTTCCATATTCCTTATTTATTTATGTATTTCTAATTTATTTTTTTTAATTTACATCCAAATTAGTTAGCATATAGTGCAACAATGATTTCAGGAGAATATTCCTTAATACCCCTTACCCATTTAGCCCATCCCCCCTCCCAGAACCCCTCCAGTAACCCTGTTTGTTCTCCATATTTTAGAGTCTCTTCTGTTTTGTCCCCCTCCCTGTTTTTATATTATTTTCATTTCTCTTCCCTTATGTTCATCTGTTTTGTCTCTTAAAGTTCTCATATGAGTGAAGTTATATGATATTTGTCTTTCTCTGACTAATTTCACTTAGCATAATACCCTCCAGTTCCATCCACGTGGGTGCAAATGGCAAGATTTCATTCTTTTTGATTGCTGAGTAATACTTCATTATATAATATTATATATGACATCCTCTTTATCCATTCATCCATTGATGGACATTTGGGCTCTTTCCATACTGTGGCTATAAACACGGGGGTGCATATGTTCCTTAGAAACACCATACCTTTATCCCTTGGATAAAAACCTAGTAGTGCAATTGCTGGGTCATAGGGTACTTCTGTTTTTACTTTTTTGAGGAACTTCCATACTGTTTTCCAGAGTTGCTGCACCAGCTTGCATTCCCACCAACAAGGCAAAGAGATCCTCTTTCTCTGCATCCTCGCCAACATCTGTTGTTGCCTGAATTGTTAATGTTAGCCATTCTGACACATGTGAGGTGTCATTGTGGTTTTGATTTGTATTTCTCTGATGATTAGTAATGTTGAACATTTTTTTCACGTGTCGTTTGGATATCTGAATGTCTTATTTGGAGAAGCATCTATTCATGTCCTTTGTCCATTTCTTCACTGGATTATTTGTTTTTTGGGAGTTGAGTTTGGTAAGTTCTTTATAGATTTTGGATACTAACTCTTTATCTGATATGTTGTTTGCAAATATCTTCTCCCAATTTGTTCTACTGTGTTTTCGGTTTCAATAGCATTAATTTCTGCTCTAATCTTTATTGTTTCCTGTCTTCTGCTGTTTGAGGTTTTATTTGCTGTTCTTTTTCCAGTTCCTTAAGGCATAAGGTTAGGTTGTGTATCTGAGATCTTTCTTCATTCTTTAGGAAGGCCTGGATTGCTATTTACTTTCCTCTTATGACCACCTTTGCTACGTCCCAGAGGTTTTGGGTTGTGGTGTTATCATTTTCATTGACTTCCATATACTTTTTAATTTCTTCTTTAACTTCTTGGTTAGCCCATCAATTCTTTAGCAGAATGTTCTTTAGTCTCCAAGTATTTGTTCGTTTTCAAATTTTTTTTTGTGGTTGATTTCAAGTTTCATAGCGTTGTGGTCTGAAAATGTGCATGGTTGATCTCAGTCTTTTTGTACTTGCTGAGGGATGATTTGTGTCCCAGTATGTGGTATCTTCTGGAGAACGTTCCATGTGCACTGGAGAAGAATGTATATTCTGCTGCTTTAGGATGAAATGAATATATCTGTTAAGTCCATCTGGTCCAATGTGCCATTCAAAGCCATTGTTTCCTTGTTGATTTTTTGACTAGATGATCTTTCCATTGCTGTGAGTAGGGTGTTGAAGTCTCCTACTATTATGGTATTACTATCAATGAGTTTCTTCATGTTTGTGACTGACTTATATATTTAGGTGCTCCACATTTGGCGCATAAATGTTTACAATTGTTAGCTCTTCGTGGATAGAACCCTTAATTATGATATAATGCTCTTATTCATCTCTTGATACAGTCTTTATTTTGAAGTCTAGATTGTCTAAGTATGGCTACCCTGGCTTTCTTTTGTTGACCATTAGCATGATAGATGGTTCTCTATCCTCTTACTTCCAATCTGAAGGTGTCTTTAGGTCTAAAGTGGGTCTCTTGTAAACAGCTTATAGATGGATCTTGTCTTCTTATCCATTCTGTTACCCTATGTCTTTTGATTTGAGCATTTAGTCCATTGGCGTTTAGTGTGAGTACTGAAAGATATGAATTTATTGCCATTATGTTGCTTGTAGAGTTGGAGTTTCTGGTGGTGTTCTCGGCTCTTTTCTAATCTTTGTTGCTTTTTGTATTTATTTATTCATTTATTCTTTTATTCATTCATTCATTCATTCATTTATCTTTTCTCCCCTCAGAGAGGCCCCCTTAAAATTTCTTGCAGGGCTGGTTTAGTGGTCACAAACTCCTTTAATTTTTGTTTTCCTGGGAAAATTCTGATCTCTCCTTCTATTTTTAAGGACAGCCTTGCTGGATACAGAATTCTTGGCTGCATATTTTTCTGAGTCAGCACATTGAATATATCCTGCCCCTCCTTTCTGGCCTGCCAAGTTCTATGGATAGGTCTCCTGTAAACCTGATCTGTCTTCCCTTGTAGGTTAAGGACTTTTTTCTCTTGCTGCTTTCATGATTCTCTCCTTGACTGAGTATTTTGTGTATTTGACTATTATATGCCTTGTTGATGGTCGGTGTTTGTTGAATCTAATTTGTCCTCTGTGCTTCCTGGGTTTTGGTGTCTGTGTCTTTCTCCAGGTTAGGAACGTGTTCCACTATGATTTGCTCACATAACTCTTCTACCCAAATTTCTCTCTCTTCCTCTTCCTCTGAGGCCCCTATGATTCTAATGTTGTTCCTTTTTAATGAGTCACTGCTTTCTGTAATTCTTAAATAGTGCTCTTTTGCTTTAATCTCCCTCCTTTTTTCTGCCTCATTATTCTCTATATTTTGTCCTATATATCACTGATTCTCTGTTCTGCCTCATCTATCCTTGCTGCCGCAGCATCCATTTGAGATTGCAGCTCAGTTATATTATTATTTTTTGAATTTTTTGAATTTAATTTATTTTATTTTTTTATTATGAAGTTTATTGTCAAATTGGTTTCCAGTTATATTATTTTTTATTTCATCCTGACTAGCTTTTAATTTTTTGGCTCCACAGAAAGGGATTCTAATCTATTTTTGACCCCAGCTAGTATTCTTATTATTGTGATTCTAAATTCTGGTTCATACATCTTGCTTGTATCTGTGTTGGTTAAGTCCCTGGCTGTCTTTTCTTCCTGCTCTTTCTTTTGGGGTGAATTCTTTTGTTTTGTCATTTTGAAGGGAGTAAAGGAATTAATGAGGTAGAAAAAAAATAAGATTGAAAAGAAATAAAATTAAAAAAATATTAAAATTAAAAAATTAAACACACACACACACACACACAATCAAGTAAGTGATATTATATCCTAGGTATGTTTTGGTCTGGGTGTAAAGTGGCTTGAAAGTTTAGAGAAAAAAGGGGAAAAAAAGAAAAAAAAAGGAAATCGTTGGAAAATTGGAAGAATGAATACACTGAAGTAGACTAAAATGAAATGATGGAAGTAAAACAGAATTTGAAAAAATTTACACAAAAGTAAAAAAATATACTAGAAAGAAAATTTTTAAAAATTTAATAAAAATTGTAAATAAAAATGAATTCTTTTCTTTTTTTTTTTTTTAATTTTTTTTTCAACGTTTATTTATCTTTGGGACAGAGAGAGACAGAGCATGAATGGGGGAGGGGCAGAGAGAGAGGGAGACACAGAATCGGAAACAGGGTCCAGGCTCTGAGCCATCAGCCCAGAGCCTGACGCGGGGCTCGAACTCACGGACCGCGAGATCGTGACCTGGCTGAAGTCGGACGCTTAACCGACTGCGCCACCCAGGCGCCCCAATTCTTTTCTTTATTCAAGAAAAAGAAAAGAAATGAAAAATAGAGGGGAAAAAAGAAAACTGAATATTTGCACTGGCTAACAGACTGAATATGACTGAAATTACTTCGTTTTCCCCTAGAAGTCAAAGTATGAAGTCTATGTACTATGAAGTACTATGAAGTACGTTTTATAGTACATAAGCTAAGCAGGTGTAGAGACTTGTGTTCTTGAAGAGTAAGGTTGGCCCAGTTGATCAGGGCTAGTGTAATGGCTCCATTCTCCACTAGATGGCTCTGCTAGCCTGCGGGGGTGGATTGTTGTGGTGCTTGTAGGTGCATATGCACATGTGTAGGAGCAGTGAAAATGGCGTCACCCAGCTATCCAGTCTCTAGTATCAGAACTCTGTTCTCCCCAATCAGGAATCATGCACCCGTCCTTTTTCTTTGGCTTCTATCAACTCCCTGCTTCCACACTGTCCATGAACAAGCCCCAGGCAGCACCTCCCTCCCGAGTTTTATCTCAGATGTGGCTGCCTTCCCCTGGCGCTGATTTCTGAGGAACTGAAGCTTTGACTCTCTTCACCTCTCTGTGGAGGGTCTCACCAAGCAATGGCCGGATGCTGGCCACACCCAGGAACACTTGCAGGACTTTGCTGCTGCCAATGCCCAGAGACTGCAGCCAAGTGCCAGCCTGCCCCAGAAAACATTCACAAGGCAGTGTAGCAGCAGTGCCGCAGGGAGTATGGAAAATCACAACACACATCTGGCACCAGGCTTCACACCCAATGATCTTGTTCCAGAACCAGCGAATGTGGCCATTCTCTGGGGTCTGCTGAGCCCAGGAGGCCTCACGGCCTCTACCAAATATCCTTCCAGCAGTGGAACCGCTTCTCCCCGTGTGGCCCATGTAACTCCTGTACCCCACTCTGCTTCTGGGGATTTGCCCTTTCTACCAGAGCACCACCAAGTATTGAGCTGCAGAGTTTCAGACTCTGTGCTCCCCCTGTTTACAGTCTTAATAGAATTTAAGTCCTCTGTCCTTTATCCCTTTTTAGTTCAGTCCCTGCGGCTGTTTCCAATTTTCCATTTTCTCTCCAACTGCTTTTGGGGAGTGGTGCTTTTCCCATATTCTCCCCCAACCCCATCTCCATCCTCTCTGTGCATGCAAAAGTGGCTCCCTGACCTCTGCGGCTTCTCTCTCCCCAAGTTCACCTCTCCACGCCACATACCTGCTGAATTCTGTGGTTCAGGTTGTACAGATTGTTGTGTTAATTCTGAGATCAGTTTTCTAGGTATGCATGATGGTTTAACGTTGGTCTGGCTGTATTTCATGGACATGAGACACAAAAAACTTTCATGATACTCTGCCAATTGGCTCCTCCCATATTCCTTATTAATATATCTACATTTTATTGATTTTTACCTCCAATGTCATCTCTATTCTGATGCTCTGTAACAGACTGGAGTTCTAGAAGTTACATTTTTTAAGAGTTTCTATAGCTCTGCTGGTATTTATGTTTTCATTTACTATTATCATATTTTCTCTTTTCCTTGAATATTATGCTAATAGCTACTAATCTATTAATCCCAACACCTGGGTCCTCACAAGCTCAGTCTCTATAGTCTTTTTCCTTAAGACTTTGTTACATTTTCTTCTTTCTTTAGATGTTGGATAATTTTGTATTATGTCATGAATATTGTGAGATTGTGTTTGCCAACTCTGGATTCTGTGAATAGTCCTTCAGAGAACTTTTCCTTTCTCGCTCTCTCTCTCTCTCTCTCTCTCTGTTTCCTTCCTTTCTTATTTCCTGGCTTCTTGTTTCCTTCTTTCCTTTTGTGTCCGTCCTTCCTTCCTTCCCGCCTGCCTGCCTGCCTTCCTTCCTTCCTTCCTTCCTTCCTTCCTTCCTTCTTCCTTCCTTCCTTCCTTCCTTCCTCTGTCTCTTCCTCCCTCCCTCCTACTGTCTCCTTTCTTATTCACCAATCAGGTTGGTTAGACCCAAGCACTCATTGTTCAGAGGTCACTAAAGAATTCTGGATTTGGAAATGATTTATATATAGAATTTGAGTCACTTTCTAAGGCTCTCTTCTTTCTTTAACTCCCTGATCATCCAGTTTTCAGTGGTTGTGGTTGAAATGAATCATTTCCTCTTATTCTTCGTGACAGAAACTCTGTAGATGTTCTCTTGAACTTTTAAACTTGTGGCCTGGTGCAGGATGCAGACTGTGGCCTGCCGTCAGGCTGGAGGCTATGAAAATAGGAAATTCACTCACTTCTATATCCACATTCCAGATGTTACATACCTCTAGGATCTACCTATATTTGGTTACTGTCTAGTAATGTCATAGTTACTTTTTTGCATTTTGGTCAGAGTTTGTAGTTATTATCGGCAAGACTATTTGACACATAGGATCTTACTCAGACAAAATGGAATTGGAAGTCATTCAGGACCAAAATTATAAATAATACTTTTCCTGTCTGGAAAAGATAAAATCTAACCTGTACCCTGAAAACATGAAAAGAAATTCTCCCTCCAACCCCCTGACTCAGCACTCAAAGGATTCTCTTTCTCTCTCTCTTAAGCACACATGGTGAAAATCTTTCAATAGTAATCCTACCATGGAAAATCTTAATCTAATAAACTACCCACTGGGGATTTTTTTGAGTTTTATTTTTAAGATAAACTTTTTGTTTATTATTTTTTATGAATTGAAAATACATAGGGAAAGAAGAACAAATCATGAATACAGAAATACACAAATGATCTTAAACACACCTGTGCAGCTCCACCAAGATCCAGGGATATAGCATGGGCATTCAAGACGTTTCTTCAGGCAAATCCAGTAAACAGTCTCAGTTTCCCCAGTGCAAACCATGCTCCTGATTTCTACTGCCAAATAAGTTTTTCTTGCATGGATTCTTTATATAAAATGGAATCATAACATAGGTATTACTGCGTGTCTGGCTTCTTTCACTCAACATCTTTATTTGTGAAATTAGTTATTTCATTGCGATAAATTTTTATGTTTTATGAACAAGTGTACAAATTATTCACTCTACTGTTGATGGATACTTGTGTTGCTTCCATGCTCTCCCTTTTAAGCATAGTGCTGTTATGGATATTTTGTAATGTTACTTGCTGCTAATATTTACCGAATTCCTTTTATAGTGGAAATACGGGATCATATATTGTGCATATATTCAGTTTTAGTAGATAGTGACATACAATTTTAAAAAGTAGGTTTGGTATTTACCCTCTCACAAGCAATGTGCAAAAATTTCTGTTACTCCAAATATTTGGCAATATTTGGTATTGTAAGTTTTTAAATTTTAGTTATTTTTGAAGGAGTATTGTGATATCTTATTGAGATTTTCTTCTGTATTTCTATGATGGATAATATCCTTAACTAAATTTTTATGTATTTATTGACAATGTGGATGGAGTGCCTTGTTAGGTCACTTGCTTATTTTTTTATTGTGTTGTCTGTCTTCTTTGACAATCATGAATATCAATTCATTGACAATATATTACAGATATCTTTTGTCATTCTTCAGCTTGCTTTTTATTCTCATAAGTGTGTCTTTTGATGAATTCTCAGTTTCAGTGGAGTCTAATTTATCAACTGTTTCTGTTATGGTTAGTACTTTTTGTAACCTTTTAAAGAAACATTTACCTGCTGTAAATCTTGAAAATACATACCTATGTTGTAGTCTGGAATATTTATAGTTTTGCCTTTAATTTGGTGTATCCAACAATGGAAGTGATTTGCTTTAAAATAAGAGTGAAGTTATTTCACAGTATCCTACTTCATTTTTAAAACTTTTAAAATTTGTTTTGTTTTGAGAGAGAGAAGGGGGGGAAGGGGAGTAGAGGGAGAGAGAATCTTAAGCAGGCCCCACACTTAGTGTGGAGCCCAACCTGGGGTTCAAACTCATGACTGTGAGATCATGAGCATGAGATCATGACCTGAGCCAAAATTAAGAGACGCTTAACTGACTGAGCCACCCAGATGCCCTACAATATCTTACTTCAATGTCTCGCTGATATCATCTAGGATTATGATTACAGGTTGCACTTTTTAAAATTCTTCTTGATTCTTGGAATGAATATTTTTACATTGACTTTACTTATCATTTTTAAAATATTCTATATCTTTATGTTTGACCAAGAGAAATCTCATGTTAGGGAATTTTAGTTCTGTCAGTTTTTAATTTCTGTGCTTTAGACAATATTAGTCCCACCTTTCTTTTTGGGGTGATAACATGTTCTAAAGCTAGATTTTGTGGAAGGCTGCATAATTTTGTAGCTATGAAAAAAATTAAGTTGTAAATTTTATACAGGTACATTTTGTAGTATGTGAATTATATGTCAATAAAGCTGCTAAAAACTTTTAAAAACTTAACAGTAAATATGTTTCAAAATTATTAAATTAAAAAAAATCAGTCTTTTTACTAGCATAGAAAATCTACTTTTGTTATCCATACTGATGACCCCTTAAATTACAGTTTTGGTGATACTAAATTACCAGCCCAAATTTTTGTTAGTGTAAGGGGTATATCTTTACCTACATTTTGATTTTTAAATTTTTTTCTTAAAAATGCTTCTTACAGGCTAAAAAACAAAGTTGGAATTTTCATGAGTTTTAAATATGATTTATTAAAAATAAATGAGCATTTTATGTTATATATTTTAAATAATAGTGTTTATTTGTATTTTTTCCACCTGACCTTCACAAAATTCTGCTAGATCTAACTTTCTTCTCCAGGTTTTAAAGTTTTGCAATCTTTATTTTTTTCAATTATTATTTTCCTACTTTGTCCATATGGGTATTAGAACTTATTAGTTATGTCAGGGATTTAATGGTACCTTGGTATCGTACAGTATAGAAAACCAGCTTGGATAATTAAAGTTAATTTCTCAAAAGTATACAAGGAAAATGCTAAAATCAGACCTAGGAATCTGTCCTCTCCTCCATTGACTATCCTCTCCACTACATATTATTCTTTCAGATGATATAAAAACACATGACTTTAAGTAATAGAGCACAATTTAAAATAAATTAACACTGGCTTAGGTAACACATTAGAAAATGTCCAAAGTTGGGGCACCTGGGTGGCTCAGTCAGTTGAGCATCTGACTTCAGCTCAGGTCATGGTCTTGCAGTTCTGAGTTCGAGCCCCGCGTCAGGCTCTGTGCTGACAGCTCTTAGCCTGGAGCCTGCTTCAGATTCTGTGTCTCGCTCGCTCTCTCTCTCCCCCTCCCTGCTCATGCTCTGTCTCTCAAAAATAAATAAATGTTAAAAATTGTTAAAGAAAATGTTCAAAGTAATAATTGGAAATAAAAATATAAAAGTAAATTAATACTTTGTCACCTTTTGCAAGACATTTTAAAATCAGTAATCTCATATAATTGTAAGAAAAATCTTTAAAAATGTTTATCGTCTCAATTTCCAGAGACATAGAATTAATGTTTAGAATAGGTACATAAATTGTTATCATAACTGTAAGTGATCATTTGAACTTATAGTTTGTGATTCTGAAGCCAAAAGATATTTAAAATTTGTTTATTTTGAATATCATAAGGCTTCTCATTATAGATGGATGGAACTCAATTTCCTCCCCTTTTATTCCTATTTTCTCAGAACAATTTCTTTCTAAATTGTATTCTTTCCTCTTTAGTTTAAATTAAGAATTTCCAACATCTACTCAACTGACACTAAAAGGCCAGGCGACTTCAATCTCTCCTCTTCCTGACTGATTCTTCCCAGGAAATATTTTCCCAAGAGACAACAGATCATTTCTGTATGAAAAATGAAATGGCTGTGTCATATGGGAGGGGACTGTCAAGCAGAAAAAATACAGAGAAGTTTCCTTTATGTCCCTTGTCAGTTATTTTTTACTTCCAATGCAGCAGGCTTTGTTATAAGGTCTTAGGCAAGCATATTAAAAATATTTAAGAATTTAAAAGACAGTTTATTAATAGTAAAAATGAAAAGTGGCTTTTATGTTCATCTTATCTAAAATTCTGTTACAGCATGGTTTTAGCATTCAGTCAAAATGTTTATTTACTCAGCCCAATTAGATATTTGAATATAACTTTTGGTGTAATCTGCTTCAAACAATAAATTAAAATTTATTCTATATCAATACTAGAAGAAACACTCTATCTTCTGGAAATATCTCAGTATCTGACAAAAGTCTCTCCTTGACCAAACTTTAGTCAGGATCCTCTAAATCCTCTTTCCCAACTAGGCCTCAACTTTTTGACTTCTATGTCAGTCTTTGCATTGCCCAGTTTTAGCCAGAATGCTGTTAAGTCCCTTTAGCTAGATTCCCCACATTCTCAACCTCTGGCCTAATTCCTCCTCCTACAGCACCCCTTTGGTGATATCTGGTCACCCTAGGCTCTCTTCAGCAAGAAACATGTTAGGTCAGTTTAGCAAAGAATTATCCCGCCCTACCCTATCTATCCTGGTAGTTTTCCTCAAACCAATCCTCCTGCCCTGCTGTTGGCTATAAATCCTTACTTTCCTTGTTGTTTCTGGGATTGAGCTGAGTTCTATGCTGAGGTCTCTTTCCCCCTATATAATAGTCCTAAGTAACCCCTACTTACCCCCCTTGTCCTTGAATGGTGTCCAGCTCTGGATTTCATTAGCATGACTCCACCACAAGTTAGAATTTTCAGAAGTGAGGGAAGAGTTTGAAAAGGTACATTTTCAGCTTCAGTAGTTTTATGATATGTGTAAAGCAACCTAAACTTTTTGAGACATTGAAAGAGCCTGTAGTATTTCTTGGTCATGTAACCTACGTTTGGGGACAACTGTAGATCTACTGGGCTGAGCTGGGTTTGGTTTGAGGTCACTTGTCTCTCCAATCCCAAACCCAGAGTGCAGGAGTAGGTGTAGAAATAGGGGGGAAAAATAATGATTCTGTTCAGTGCTCAGCTAATTCTTTCAAAGCACAGGATTGGCTTCTAGATTAAAAGACAAGTGTTGCAGGGCACCTGGGTGGCTCAGTCGATTGAGCGTCCAACTTCAGCTCAGGTCATGATCACGGTTTGAGGGTTTGTGAGTTCGAGCCCACGTCAGGCTCTGTGCTGACAGCTCAGAGCCTGGAGCCTGCTTCAGATTCTGTGTCTCCCTCTCTCCCTGCCCCTTGTCTGCTTGCACTCTGTCTCTCAAAAATAAATATACAATAAAAAAAGACAAGTGTTGGTTGGACCTTAAAAAATGAGTGAATAGATAGCAAGAAAGTTTCTTCCCTCCAAGTGTGAATTTATATTTCGAAGAGGTGAGGGTGGGGTGAAACCATGGAGAGCCATGGAGTCAGTTATTTATATTCCAAAGGATTGCAAATGCCTGGGGAACAGAGGTTTCTCTCCCTCTGTCAGAAGGGGAGAGGAGACAGCTGTCCCAATACTATGTAAGCTTCCAGATTCATAATTTCAGGGTTCCACTCCTGTGGTGCAAGAAACCCATTTGTACATGCTAGCCTGACCATCTGGCTGTCATCACATAGCCCATGAAGGAGAGGAATTGGGATGTGGTGAACCATTGTAGTTCGTCTCATAAGTACAAATAATCTGTCCTTGTCCCAGAAACCTTGTGTTTACTCACAGTATAATATATATCAATATAGACACGAAAAACTCATTGGTAATCACTGCTCTCACAGTATAGAGAAGGATCAACGAGTGGATCAAATATATATGTACAATGTTTCTCAAAGCTTCTGCTTAGAACTCTCACATTCACTTATGCTTACATTCTATTGGTCTAAGTCGTTCACATGTTCCAGAATAAAGTTAATGGATAGCAGTCAGCAAGGATAGGGAGGAAATGAAAATCATGAGCAAACAATACAACCCACTACAGTCTGCTGACCTCAAATATCTGTCGTCTTCCCTTCCATAAAATTGACTTATTCCTTTGCAAAACATCCCCCCAGTTCTTATCCAATCATAGCATCAAGCTTAAAATCACAGTTGTGGCTAAGATCAAGCGTGGATCTAATTTGTTTCTGGAACTGGTGTCCCTTGATTCAGGAAACCAAGGACTAAAACAAAATCAATCACCTGCTGCACGTGCACACACACACACACACACACACACACACACACACACACAAAACCTCTCATAGTGGAAAAAAGAGACAGGATAATTCCATTAATGATCACATTAGGGAAGGTGAATAATGGGAAACACATAGGTAGTTCATGAAAATTCTGAAATCCCATCGGGGAAATATATTACAAGGTCATCCTATATCTTGGTTGGATTATGGGTTTTGATTGGACCTTGGTTCTGCTGTCTGAGATTAGGTATTCTGTCCTTATTCTTCATCGTTTTTGGCTCCACACATGAGGTCATTCTTTTCCATTATCTTCCCTGACCAGATTTGAAAAGGGAGCTGGGGCATCTACCCTCCTTGTCAGCTCTGCTGCTGCTTCTGCTTGCTTCTTGCCAAAGATATTTGAGGTCTCTAGAGTCATTTCATGTCTCATTGAGTCAGGGTCCTTTTTAACCTAAAGTGAAGGCGTTTTTAATAATAGAGCCTTTTAGGGCCACCTGGGTGGTTCAGTCGGTTAAGCAACCAACTTTGTCTCAAGTCATGATCTCCTGGTTTGTGAGTTCGAGCCCCGTGTTGGGGTCTGTGCTGACAGCTCAGAGCCTGGAGCCTGCTTCCAATGCTGTGTTTCCCTCTCTCTGTGCCCCTCTGTCTGCATGTGCTCTGTCTTTCAAAAATAAATAAACATTTAAAAAAATAATAGAGACTTTTAAAATATATTGGTGATTTAGCCCATTCAGCATCATATGCAAATAACCACACCCAAAATTCTTTTGAAGATCTCTCTAGATCTTTCTCTCTCTGTCTCTCTGTGTGTTCTGTCTCTGTCTCTCTCTTTGCAGGTAGACATATTTTGAGCTTATCAGGCTTTCATGGGATAACACTTTATGATTCTTTTACCTTGGCCCATATATTGAACTGAAACAATGCACTGTGGTCACTTCATTCAAATCAAAAGATCTAAGGGGCCCGTTCTTTGCCTTTTGCTTTTATGTTGTGTCCTCATTTAGAGTGCTGGAAAACTGTCTTTTCATAGAAGGATATCGTTAATAGTCTTTGTGTTTATACATGAGTATGAGTATGCATGAAAAGTATGTAAAACATTCATAGATATTTCTATTAGCTTAGGATACTATGCTAACCATTAATCTAGAAAGAAAATCTCTTCTTTTGGTTTTTGTTTTTTTCAGGTATTCTCTATGCCAGCTTTGGTAGACAAACACTTTTATAGCAGTTTGCATTAATTAGAATCTGAAGCATTTTTAGACCAAGATAATTATCGTATTCTTATCTTCCTTCCTTTTGTTATGGTGATGAAGCAAATTTTGTTACCTAATGACCATTTTAGGAAAGCCAAAGATAGAACTAGCATAAAAATTTTAACAGTGTTGTTCATTGGAATTTGGGAAAGGCAGTATCACGTGTACATGTTGGAGAAAATAATATGATTATAAGTAACTTGATGAAAATAAACAGCAATAACAAATAGTTATTAGGGAGGGGGGCATGCCTGGGTGGCTCGGTCAGTTGAGCATCTGACTCGATTTTGACTCAGATCATGATCTCACAGTTCCTCAGATCGAGCCCTGCATTGGACTCAGTGGTGACAACACAGAGCCTGATTGGGATTCTCTCTCCCTCTCTCTGCTCCTCCCTCACTTTCTGCCTGTCTCTTTCTTTGTCTCTCTCTCAAAATAAATAAATAAACATTTATTAAAAATAGTTGTTAGGAACTTAACCCTTTTTTTTTTTAATTTTTTTTTTCAACGTTTATTTATTTTTGGGACAGAGAGAGACAGAGCATGAACGGGGGAGGGGCAGAGAGAGAGGGAGACACAGAATCGGAAACTGGCTCCAGGCTCCGAGCCATCAGCCCAGAGCCTGACGTGGGGCTCGAACTCCCGGACCGCGAGATCGTGACCTGGCTGAAGTCGGACGCTTAACCGACTGCGCCACCCAGGCACCCGGAACTTAACCCTTTTTAATGATAAAGCTATTTTAAAAATTTTTAAAGTATTCTTAAGAGCATTGAGAGAGAATTTGGTAACAAAACAATGGTCTACTAATTTGAGAATAAAACAATTTAGTAATTTTATAGAAAAAAGCACCACATATTCTAATCTTATTCCTTTAGTACATTTTCATGTAACAGTTTGCCAACAAGGTTTTATTATAACTTTATAGGTATGTTTAGGCAGATTCAAATATATGTGTGTAAATTATAATACTTTAAAACTTTAAAATGTAATTGACTTAATATATTAAATAAAACCATGTATATTTTATACTAAAATTGCTATCTGAATAAGCTACAAGGGAATTTTTAATAAAAAGACAGTAAGCATCAATTTTCTTATTCCTAAATTCATATTTTTCTGATAGTATTTCTGATATTAATGACCACATTTAGCCAAAGTAATCAATGCTTGTTTTCTCCAGGAACAAGTGGAAATTAGAAGTTAGAAAATTAAAAATAGCTACTGTTTTCTGCATGAACATTTATATCATGATTAAAATGTTTTGAGGCAAAAATAATTTCAGGGATGCCTGGGTGGCTAGGTCAATTACGTGTCTGACTTCAGCTTAGGTCATTTTCTTGTGGTTCGTGAGTTCAAGCCTTGCATCAGGCTCTGTGCTGACAACTCAGAGCCTGGAGCCTGCCTCTCTGTCTGCCCCCTACCCCCTCCTCCCTGCTCACGCTCTTTCTCTCTCTCAAAAATGAATAAACATTAAAATAAATAAATAAATACTTTCACTCAGAGAAGGAGTGGTTTCTGCTATAGCAAACACGTTTTGGTATACCTGCATGCTATAGAGCAGTCAGGACAGTTCATCACTAGGGTAAATAAACAAATAAACAAACTTTACTTTCTAAAAAAAGACTGCATTGAATACTAACACTAGGTTTCATTGCCTGGGCTTTGATTATCTAGGACCGTGGCTTCAATACTTGTTACAAAACCTAAGAACCTGTTACAAAACCTAAGAACCATTTTATTGTTTCTGGTAACTATGCACATTACAGTTGGGAGTAAAGAATGTCTGGAATCTTAAATGCTACTGTGTAGTCAATGTGTATCAGAGGATGAAACAACTCATCTGGGAACAAAGGGAGTAGGGGAGACTAACTTAGTCCAGCTGCAGATAGTGTTCTCTGAACAAACGTTTAATCAGCAAAATTTTGACAATGGTGAAATCAGGATGTAATGGAAATCAGGATAATGGCGCCTAACTTCATCTGCCTTTGACTAAAAGATGGACCGGGGTGAGGGATGAGGAAAAGAAGGAAAGCGGGAAGGACTGAGAAAGATAAACTCAGTCCCTGACATACAGGGACTGGCCTGACAGTAACAATTAGCTTTTGGTGTCGTTGGGAGCTGACAGTAGCAGCTAAACTGTGATAGTCTCACGTTGATCATATGAGGTGGCGAAGTGACCAAGATAAAATGAGACCAAAAAGTATAAGAAACAGAAATAAAAAGATCACAGTGCAAATCAAAAAAATGTTGATACCCTTGAATCTCAGCTCGTATGAGCAACTGTTGCCTTTTTATCGATTTAAGCTTCAAATTTTGTTGATTCTTCAAACCATATAGACAAATGAAGGTGCTCAGTCATACAATTACCCCTCCTCCTGATAGTATCCACTCAAAAGCAAAACCACACTTCCTGGAACTCTCGGACAAATCACCTAACAAACTCAAAAATCTTGTAATCCATTTTTTACAATGCCCTCTTACTGAGACATTCTGAACTTCTTTCTTAGTGTGTTCTCTTTTAGGGCAGCAACAAAGAAACTTAACTTAGTTCAGCCCCAGGAATCGTGAGAATTGAAAATGATCCTGTTTGGAAAGTGTCTATTGGAAGAAAATAAGTAAAGCTTTCTACTTATTTAGAGATACTTCTTTTCTCTTTAATGGCACTAAAACGTACTGAAAATTAAATCATAAGCAGTGTAACAAATGAAAACAAATCTCAGTTTACAATGTTTTAGGATTAAGAAAGTCAACATTTATTATGGACATATCCATTTGGGTGAATGATTTTACTAACAAGTAAATAGAAATAAACTATTAAAGATATAATTTGTTTCCAGTAATATAAATCCTGGAATATACACCCCTGCTCCTTCCCAAAGCCTAACAACTAGTGTTCTATGATTGCTCTGATATACCAGAGAGAGATAGATAAGTCTCTTATTCTGGATTCTCTGAGTAAAATACAATAATAATTTACAGTAATTTGTAGTACTTTTTGAGTAAACATAGTTTATGATAAACTCCAACCTTCACAGTGCATATTTACCCTATTTTTCCTAGCAATATTCTGATTTCAGAGAACTAGGGACAAGTCATTGCTGTTTGCCTTTCCCACGCAGGGCTTGTTGTATTCTGAGTGTCTGCAAGAAGGGAAATTCAGATAAGGTTTCAAAGCAAAGTTATTACTCAGAGATACTGAAAACTGGTCCCAATTTAGAGTATTGGCTGCCAGGTTTCTTTGACAGTGACAAGAACCAAAATCTGTATATGATAAAAGGGTACTCAGTAGTAAGGGCCACAAGATAGGTGAGGAATAGCTTACAAGATATTTCTTGTCTCCTTTATTTTGGTCATTTTTCTGTTTCATTGACTTAGACTGGGCATTTCTTAGCTCTCACATTGGTTTATTTGTTCCATAAGGGTATTTCCTCACAGTATTCGGCATTTGTAACAATGTCTTAATTTCCTATACCGCTGTTAACGTACGTAAGCTGGTTTGGTAGACTTTAAAGGGTATTCCAGTGGGAACTGGGGGTGGCCAAATTCAAAAGCATACCTCTAGCTAATGTTACCACCCGTAAACCTCAATAGTCGGTTCACAGATTGTTTAATCGGTTGTCATATTCTCTCTGCCAAATAATAGAAGTAAAATGTCCGGGTCTAAATGGTAGATTAAAATATTAATAGCAATATTCAACCGCTAAAGGTAAATATGTCTGAAGTTGGAAAACTAGGTGAAACCAGTTACAGATGGTATGGCAGCAACAGAAGAAAAGTCTCTTGTTTCAGGAGATAATTTTTATCAAGTAGCATAAATGTAGTGACATTTATCCATCTCAAGAGAAAGCTGGTAATTAGTGTGTCAATTCCACACAGTAAGCATCTTTCTTGTGTTAGGCAAATTTTTATTTTCCATGTCCCTTTAGTGGCATTAGGATATATGTGAGTATGTGATACATCCTTTAGAAATCTGCCCTCTTAATGACCAACACAGATATACCTGTTCTCCTGAGTGCCTGTATCCTGAGATCTTTGTTCTCAAATTTATCTAACATGTCCCTATTTGCATCTCTCATATGTAATCTTCACTGCAAGCAGCCCGGGTTGTAGACCATAAAGCACTATAACTGGTTTTACCCCTTCGCAAGGTATACTATCTTTCTGCAAAACTGTTTCTCCAGTACAGCAGGGTGAGCCAAGGGATAATGGCATCTAGGCTTCTTGCAATTTCAGTTTTGACTTCTAGAAGTTTTCTTTCCGGTTCCGAGGATCAAACATTGTTATCATTTACTTATGTGAACGATAATTCCTCTCCCTGTATTAACAAGAGAAACTCCTCATATTTTCAGATTTTGTTGAAATCGCTCCCCTTAAGGAGTCTCCAAAAGACCTTCAGAGAGCTATACTTGATAATAATTGGTACTAAAATCCATTTAGCTCAAGGATTTCCAAAACTTTTCATTTGACTTCTAAGAACTCATGTCCATTTTACCAGAGCAACTGAAACTCTTTCCACACTCGTGGCTACTTAAGAGGCTCTTGTACTCTCATATGACCATAGCTCTTGAATCAACATCATATATAGTTCCCAGGAGATATGGGGGGAAAAAGATGGCTATTTTATCTTCTATGCAAAGATCAAAACTTACCTTAATCAGAAAAGTTTGATAATTTTATCAGAGACCTAAGGAAAAAATAACCGTTAACCTTTTTTGTACCCAAAAAGTCTTTTCTTTAAGAAAGAGGGCAGAAATATTAAGCTTAACCAAACCTGATAGATTTCCTTCCAGCAGACCCTCTCTAAAGAGACATTCAAAGGAAGGTGATCCCAGAAAGAAACTAACAAAACTTGTCTCAAAAATAAAAGAGTAAAGAACACAGGTAAGTCTTTTTTAAAAAGACTACAAAAATGATAATGTTATGTTTGAACATTTAAACCAGTTCTTGGAACTAATATCACATAAATCAGGAGAGACTTGGTCAGAATTTATTATTATGACTTTACCCGTATTCATGTGATCCTCTATAACAGATGTTGGTAAATCTAGTCCACCGCCTGTTTTTGTATGGCCCAGAAGCTAAGATTAGGTTTGGTTTTTTTTTTTTTTTTTTGCAATTTTATATGTTTAAACAAATAAAAACAAGAGTATTTTGTGACACACAAAAAAATTACATGTAATTCAAGTGTCTGTAAACAAAATTGTTTTAGAACACAGAACACTCATTCACTTAACTTTTGTCTATAGCTGCTCTTAAGTTACAATATCAGAGTTGATACAACAAAAATAGTATGGCTGCAAATTCTGAAATATTTAACATACGATCTTTCACAGAATAGTTTGTCAACCCATGTTCTATAATCCCAGTCTCAATCACTGGTTTTTGTGACTAAGTTCTGAATTCTGGCTGCTTCAGACTCATCGTCAGTGTGTGAATGTCTTTAACATTTGTGGAGTGCAGCAAAAGCAGTGCCTAGAGGGAAATTTATCATAATAAGTGCATATAATGGAAAAAATATCTCTAAAATCAGTAACCTAAGCTTTTACCTTAGGGAAACTATAAAAATAAAACTTTAAGCCTAAAGCAAACAGAAGAAAAAAAGCAAAGAAATAATAAAAATTAGAGCAGAAATCAATGACATTGAAAACAGTACACAATGGAGAGAATTAACAAAGCCAAAAGCTGGTTGTTTTATAAGATCAATGAAACTAATAAACCTCAAATGAGGCTAACCAAGAAAATAGAAGGCGTAAATTACCAATCCCAGAAATAAAGAAGGAATCATCACTGTTGATCCGATGGGAATTAAAAGGATAAGACAGAATAATACAAACAACTCTATGACTGCAAAATGATTCCTTGAATGAAAAGGACTAACTCCTTGAAAGACAGGAACAACTAAAACTCACACAGGAGAAGTAGAAAATCTGAATAAACCTAGATCTATTAAAGAAATTGAAACAATAATTAATAACCTTCTTAGAAAGAAACCACGATGTTGCAGACAGTTTCACTGGTGAAAATCTACCACACATTTAAAGAATGCTGTCAGTTCTCCTAAATCTCTTTCCGAAAGCAGAAGCAGAAGTACAACTCCCTAGCAATTCTAGGAGCCTAGCATTACTTTACTAATAAAACCGTACAAAGACATTCCAAAAGAGGCAAACTATGGGCCCAAATCTCTCATGAACAGAGATGCAAAATCCTCAAAAAAAAAAAAAAAGAAAAAAAAGAAAAAAAAAGAGAGAGAATAGAATCTACTAATGTATAAAAATAATTATACCCCAAAACCAAGTGGGATTTATTGTAGGTATGCATGGCTGGTTCAGTGTTCAAAAATCGGAGCATAATCAATCATATTAACAGGCTAAAGAAGAGTCGTGTGATCATATCAGTGATGCAGAAAAACAATTTGACAAAATCCAGCACACATTTAGTTCATGTTTAACAAAGCAACTATTAAAAAATCAGGAATATAGGCTAACACCTTCAACTTGAAAACTTGATACAGGACTAGATGCTTTCCCTTTAAGATCAGGAAAAGGCAAGGATGTCCTTTCTCATACCTCCGATTCATTATTGTGCTGGAAATCCTATTTAGTGAAATAAGATAACACATGCAAATAAAAATGTGTACAAATTGAAAAGGAAGAAATAAAACTGCCCTTATTTGTAGGTAACATGATTATTTTTATGGAAAGTCTTAAAGAATCATCATCATCATTCTCATCAACAACAACAACAACAACAAAACTCTAGGGGCTAGTAAGCTAGTATAGCAAAGTGACAAGATATAAGGTTAAAATATAAAAGTATATAATTTTCTTATATACAAGTAATGAATCATTAGAACCTGAAATAAAAAAATACCATTTATAGTAGCACCAAAAATAAAATACAAATCTAATAAAACATAAAGGATTTATACATGGAAGACTATTAAATGCTGATGAAATATATCAGTCTTTATAAATGAAAAATATTCCATTGATGGATTGCAAGAAGCAATATTGTAAGATGCCATTTTTTTTCCAACTTTATCTACAGATTCAATACAGTGCCTGTCAAAATCACAGAAATCTGGGGTGCCTGGGTGGCTCAGTTGGTTGAGCGTTTGACTTTGGCTTGGGTCATGATCTCATGGTTCACAGGTTAGAGCCCCATCAGGCTCTGGGCTGACAGCTTGGAGCCTGGAACCTGCTTTGGATTCTGTGTCTGCCTCTCTCTCCTCCCCTCCCTGCTCACTCTCTGTCTCTCAAAAATAAATAAATGTAAAAATTTTTTTTTTAAATCACAGGAATCTATTTTGTAGACAACAGCAAGACTAAAGTTCATGCAGAATACCAAAAGAACTACAATAGCTAATACAATATTAAAGAAGAAAAATTAATTTAGAGTACTCACACATTCCAGGCTCAAGATCACAATAATCAGGACAGTATAGTGTTGGTGAAAGAATAGACACATACAATAATGGACCAGAGTCTATTAATGGACAAAAGTAGATACTTTATAAACAGTGAACTGAACTTTGACAGAAGACCAAGGGCAATTCTTGGATAATAGAGAGTTTTTTCAACAAATCATACTGGAATAATGGACTTCGATATGTAAAATAAATGACCTACATACAGTCCTTTCCTATTTCACAAAAATGTAATCAAAATGTATCATAGACTCAAATTTGAAATGAAAAACTATAGAACTTCTGAAAATGTATGTAAACTTGGATTTGATGACAAGTATAAAATATAATACCAAAAAAAAGAGAACTCAAAAAACAAAATCAGAAATGAAAGAAGAGAAATAACAACCAATACCACTGAAATAAAAAGGGTTATAAGAGAATATTATGAAAAATTGTATGCCAATAATTTGGACACCCTAGAAGAAATGGTTAAATTCCTAGAAATCTATCACCTCCCAACACTGAATCAGGAAGAAATAGAAAATTTGAACAGACCAATTACCAACAATGAAATGGAATCAGTAATCAGAAAATTCCCAACAAACATAAGTCCAGGACCAGATGGTTTCACAGGTGAATTCTACCAAACATTTAAATAGAAACTACTACCTATTCTTCTCAAACTTTTCACAAAAAATAGAAGAGGAAGGGAAGCTTGCACATTCATTCTGTGAGGCTAGCATTACCCTGTAATAACCAAAACAGTATAGTTATGGCACAAAAATAGACACATAAATCAATGGAACAAAATAGAGATCCCAGAAATAAACACACGATTATATGGTTAATTAATCTTTGACAAAAGAGGCAAGAATATGCAATGAGAAAAAGCCTCGTCAACAAATGGTGTTGGGGAAATTGTATAGCTACATGCAAAAGAATGAAGCTAGATTACTTTCTGACACCATACACAAAAATAAACTGAAAATAGATTAATGACCTAAATGTGAGACCCAAAACCATAAAAATCGTAGAAGAGAACACAGGCAGTAATTTCTCTAACATCAGTCATAGCAACATTTTTCTAGATATGTCTCCTGAGACAAGGAAAACAAAAGCAAAAACTATTATAAACTCTTGGGAATTCATCAAAATAAAAAGCTTCTGCACAGCAAAGGAAATAATTAGCAAAACTAAACACAATCTGCATAGGAAAAGATATTTCAAATGACATATCTGATAAATGGTTAGTATCCAAAATATATAAAGAACTTATACAACTCAACAAACACAAAAAAAACAAATAATCCAACTAAAAACAGGCAGAATACATGAACAGACATTTCTCCAAAGAAGACATACAGTTGGTCAACATACATATGAAAAGATGCTCAACATCACTTAACCATTAGGGAAATGCAAATAAGAAACATAATAAGGTATTACCTCATACCTGTCAGAATGGCTAGAATCAAAAACACAAGAAACAACAAGCGTTGGTGAGTATCTGGAAAGTAAGAAACCCTTTTGCACTGTTAGTGGGAATGCAAATTGGTATAGGCACTGTGGACAACAGTATGGAGATTCTTCAAAAATTAAAAATAGAATTACCAGGACACCTGACTGGCTCAGTTGGTTAAGCATCCCACTTTGGCTCAGGTCTTGATCTCATGGGGTTTGTGAGTTTGAGCTCCACGTTGGGCTCTGTGCTGATAGCTCAGAGCCTGGAGCCTGCTTCAGATTCTGTGTCTCCCTTTCTCTCTATTCTTCCCCCACTCATGCTCTGTCTCTGTTCCTGTCTCTCTCTCTCTCTCTCTCTCTCTCTCTCTCTCTCTCTTACTTAAAAAGAAACATTTAAAAATGTAAACAAAAATAAAAATAGAATTACCATATGATCTAATAATTCCACTACTATGTATTTACACACAGAATGCAAAAACACAAATTCAAAAAGATATGTACAACCTTATGCTCATTGCAGCATTGTTTACAATTGCCAAATTGTGGAAGCAACCCATGTGGTGTCCACTGATAGATGAATGGATAAAGATGTGTGTACACACACGCACACACACACACACACACACACACACACAATGTAATATTACTCAGTTTAAGAAAATAATAAAATCTTGGTATTAACAACAAAAAGGATGGATCTAGAGAATATAATGTTAAGTAAAATAAGTCAGACAAAGACAAGTATCATATGATTTCACCCACTTATGGAATTTAAGAAAGAAATGAACAAAGGGAAAAAAAAGAGACAACCTTAGAAATAGATAGAAACAGACTCTTAACTATACAGAAAAAACTGATGGTTACCGCAAGGGGGCTCATGGGGAGATGGATGAAATAGTGAAAGGGATCAAGAGTACATTTATTGTGATGAGCACTGAATAATGTACAATATTGTTGAGTCACTCTCTTGTACACTTGAACCTAATATAACATTGTACGTTAACTGAACTAGCATTAAAATTTAAAAATAAAAATAAAATAATGAGATATGTTAAAAGATAAAGTTTTAAAATATCTAAACATATGGAAACTGTTCATTTGCTATCAGAACAAGTGCACATTTTTACATTTTCTTTTGGAAAGATGCTCTGTCAAATACACTCTTAAGAGAATAAAATTCAATGCACTTACTGGGTGAAATAATTTTCAAAATACATATAAAGAGTTGTATCCAGAATACAAAAATAACCTTTAAAACTCAAAAATAAAATAAAAACTGAATAAAAATGGGCAAAAGTTTGAAATGGACCCTTCACTAAAGCATACATTTCAATAGCAAATAAGTATATAAACATATGCCCAGCATCATTTGTCATTAGGGAATCATGAATTAAAACAATGAGTTACTACTATATACCAATTAGAATGGCTAATATTCCCAAAATTAATGATACCAATTACTGGAAAAGTTGCAGAACAACAGGCATTCTCCTTTGTTGCTGGTGGGGATACAAAATATCACAACACTTTAGAAGAAGAGTTTAGCAATTCTTACAAAGCTAAAGATTTACCATATGATCCAGCAATTAAATTTCTAGGTATTTCCAACTGATTTGAAAACTTATGTCCACACAAAACCTGCACATAAATATATATAGAAGCTTTATTCATAATCACCCAAAACTGGAAGTAACTAGTATGTTCTTCAATAGGTGAATGAATAAACAAATGTTAGTACATTAATACAGTGGAATATTATCCAACAATATAAAAAAATAGCTATCAAGACACAAAAGATATGGAGGGAGTCTGTATGTATAATGGCAAATTTAAAAAAATCTGAAAGGCTACATATTATATAATTACAGTTATGTGGAGTTCTGTAAAATACAAAAATAGGTGGTAAGCTAATCAGTAGTCTCTATGTATGGGTTTGGGAATCGAAGAGGCTTATATAAGTCAAATGCAGGGGATTATGTAGGGCATTGAAATTATGTTTTATGTTACTGTAATGGTTTATACATGATTTTATGAATATATCTAAATCCATAGAACATTGCAACACAAAGAGTGAAAGTTGAAGTGTGCAAGTTAAAAAAAAATCATTTAGGAAGTTGGTGCCCCTTGGAAGGAATGCAGACTGGGATAGCAAACTATGAAAGTGAATGAAACAACCTCATTGAAGTAGATGGAGAGGGTGATGACCTAAGTGCTTAAGAATGGAATCTATTATACTAAAGGGTGACTTTTCTGCCCATTAGCACTGAACTCTAGGTGGTAAGTGGTTTCCTACTGATGAATGGGTTAACAATTCTGCTTCCATTGTACTTGTATACTGGTATTGAACAGTTAAGAGATGGATGGTGGGAGTCAGTTTTGTGGTTGTTGCTATGGGAATTCATAGATAAGTAAAGAGAGGAGGGTAAAATGATACATGTGATATGAATGAGAGATGGAGACTTTATGGTTAGTTTATAATAGAGTTGCATATGGTTACATACGGAAATATTTATAGACATGTGTGTATATACAGGTTGGCACACACACATATATTTCCTTCTGTCAATGGAGAGGGCCTAGAAGCAATGACACTCTAGCAGCTATAAGCATACGCAGCACTCAGATCTTGGTTTGTAATATTATTTTCTATTACAAGGAACCAGGATTCCTTGTACAAATGCCTCATTGTAGATTGGGGAAGTAAATATGACATGCAAGATGAGACTCTTAGAGTATCAGAATTTAAGAAACTGATCAAAAAATATATCACACAATTATTGGAATATGTTAAAGACATACAGGAGACAACTGAACAAGTTCCCAATGCCCAAAGCTAGAACAATTTGAACAACAAATTAAGTAAAGTAACATGGGATTATAATCCAAAGTATTAAATAAATGTTTATGAGTCTGTTAGTATAATTGAGTGATTAAATTAAAAAATAGAGAGGAAGACATCTCTCATGAAGAATTCAAAATAATTAACATTGATACACTGTCTCTAGGATGTGGAGCATAACTCTTCCCTCTTTCCTTCCAAAGAGTTCATTATGGAAAAGGCAGGGGTGGGGGGAGTAACTTTACAATAGAAACCTGATAGCACTTCCTATCCAGGTGATCAAGGTTAACATCAGTAGTCATGTTGACAGCTGTACATTTGATTTGATGTGACGATAATAGCACTTTACTTCTATGATCTTCCTCCCCAAAACCCATTGTCATAGTGTAATGAAAAAAAAAACAGACACATTGCAGTCAAGAGATATTTTATTAAAATATCTGACCAATACTCCTCAAACTATCAAGGCTATCAAAAATAAGAAAGTAGAAAAGCTATCACAGACTATAGGATTCTAAGAAGGCATGAGAAATGTAAAGTGGTATCCTGGATGGGATGATGCAAGATAAAAAGTACATTAGGTAAAAACTAAGGAAATATGAATGAATTGTGAACTTTAGTTGATAGTAATTATCCACAGTAGTTCATTCATCATAACAAATGTATTGTAGTATTGTAAGATGTTAATAATAGGGAAGTTAGGTATGGGATATATGTGGGGAAACTCCCTGTTTTCACAATTTTCTATAAATCAAAACCTGTAGAAACATTTAAAAATCTAAATAATGTCTAAAATATGGATACTTTGAGTATATAAGCTACACAATGATATTGTATATTTTAGCATTGCTATTGATTAATTTATTTAATGAATTTTTTGCTCATTGAAAAATGGAGAGCTCAATACTAATATGTTTTTGACTAGTATGAGATAACTTTTGCTGGTGATTAAAATGTGTTTCTTATACCTCGTATTAATAATTCATCCTTATGGTAATGTAATATTAAACTGACAATTAAATGTGTATGATGGATGCCTATCTGAAATTACTCTTGAGCTTTAAATTATGGATTTCACACCTGATGTGCTCCAGTGTGTGTCGATAACAAATGGAAAACACCTTTGTATCACGGCCAGCTAAATGATCTCTATTAACTTGATGGTAAATATTCCTTCATGCTGTGTTTGCACAAAGCACAGCATACATTACAGATCAGGTGTAGGAGAAATATATTTAATTGGATATTAGTGAGACTGACATGCACATGAAAAACACATCATTAACTTAGAAGATAATTTGAAGGTTACCTAGTCTTTTTTTTGTGCGAGGAGTTTGAATTAATAATGCTCTTTTGTATTTATATAATGCTCAGGAGTTTTATGCTTAAATTTAACACAACATTGGCATGAACAAAAATTACCTGTTACTCAAGCCAGATGCAAAAGTTTGCATCAATTGATGTTACCTTTAAACACCTGAACTGCTTTTTGTCATTAGCAACTTTAGGATAATTATATGATTTTCCTATATACAATTAATCTTTCTAACACAAAAATATGTAAATTATTAAATGAATCCATATCACAAATGTAAGCACTCAGTAGGAAGTAGAGGTAGTATATATTTCCTTCATCATAAGGGCACTGAAGAATTGATAAAATAAATAACTCAAAGATAAAAACACTTTACAGAAATGAAAAAAAAATCATAACTGTGTGGTTGTAGATCTCATTTCTTAAAATGGTCCATTCTTCCAAGGGTTTGGAAAGGCTGCTTTTTAAAAATTATAATCACATTAGATTCTAGATCAAATACATTTTAGTGTCTAATATTTGTTCATCTTCCCAATTTTTTTCACTAATTACAAACTAACAGATATGTGTTAATGTCTGATCCTCATAGATGCTCACAGAGTAGAAAGAAGGATTAAAAAGATTTTATGAGCTAGCACAGCCAGTGTGGTAAGGACCAGAAATAGAATATTCTCAGCTTACCTTGAGCAAATATTTTTTTTTTCGAGTTTTTGCTTTAAAAAAAATGGGACATATCTACTCTCCTTTCATTATCCTGGCTGAGAATAGAAACAAACAAACAAAATACTAGTAAGTAACCCCTATTAAGAGATTCAGTGATAATGGGAAATTTCTTGGAAGTTTATGCCAGTATTACCTAAATTTACCAAATTGGAAGAATCACTTGGGATACTTGTTAAGGTCAGTCATCTATGCATGGCCCCAGACCTCCATAACCAGAAACTAGGGAAGGGCCTGGGAATCTACGTTGTTCTTAGCAACAGAAACATTAGAAACTCTTGATCTAAATTTTCACATCAAATGTAGGTTGTTATCTTTCTATAAATCTAGTATAATTAAAGTTATTTCAAACAAATGTTAATGGATACTGTATACCCTTTATATTCTATCCCAAATCCCCTTTCTAGACAAGGTGTTTCTAGCAACATCTGGATAATCCACCAAAAGTTTATCCTTAAGATATATCTATAAATTATACATTTTTTAAGTAATCAAGGGTTTCCTAGGTAACAAAATACTTTTTAAAAGAAATTCGTAATATAACACATGGGGCAAACAATCAATCTCTCTCTTTCTGACTCTCCCTTTATTAGATTTAGAGATACAAATAAAGTGAACCTTACATTTCTTTCTTAAATTCTGGTGTATTGAACTATATTTACATCAATAAACTTCATCCACTTTAGGCAGTTTTGAAATTAACACCATGATCCATATATAAATTTTCATCACCTTCAAAAGTTTTATAATGCCCTTTCCAGGTCTACATTAAAGTCATAAGTCAGAACTCATGTTACCCACATACAAAATAGCTCCAATTGAATGAAGGACCTCCTCCTCGCTTCAAGTATCAATAATAAAGGTGTTTATTGAAACAGAAGTCAGTTATTTTATTTTCCTTGTTTGGATCTAGCATAGATCTGAGACTCACGCATGCATTCTGTATCACTGTAAAGTGTTAACCTTTAAAAAGTGCTGGGTACTCCAGAACATTTCTTTTTTCAACCATGGATACAGTCTCCACATGGAGGGGTATATGTGGGAATGACAATAGTATGCACTTTCTTTTTTTTTTTAATTATTATTCATATTATTTTTAGAGAGAGTAAGAACATGAGTGGGGAAGAGGGGCAGATGGAGAAAGAGAGAGAAAAAATCTTGAGCAGGGTCTACCTGCTCGATATGGGGCTCGATCCCTTGACCCTGAGATCATAACCTGAGCCTAAATCAAGAGTTGGATGCTCAACTGACTGAGCCACCCAGGCGCCCCTATGCACGTTATTTCCTACAATGATACCCTAATGTTTCACTGGCTTTCTGAAAGAAAAAAAACACCCTGATTGGAGTGTTTGACAGTTCTAAGGAGTGAACACTCCCACTGGCCAATGTCAACCTAACTATATAAGAACATTGAACATGAACTTTAAAAAGATGCTACTAATAGGCTGTAGCAAGTTTATATAAGACAACTTTATCCACACACCACAGCTCACAACCCAAAGCAGAAATACTTTTTCTCTGATGTGATAAATTAAAAGTGGAAATAAAAACAATAGAATAATCTTTAGAATTGGCATCACCTGTGTCCATAGAACTTGTAACTGCTTGTTACATGTTTTTAACTCATAAATGTCAGGCTATAAAAACTAAAGAATTTCAATACTCCATCTGAAAAATTCTACAAACCTATTGTCCAGGAAAATAACTTGTCCCTCTGAAAGTTCTGCAAACTTTTCATTTGCAATGTGACCCTCATCCTTATCATTCCTAAGCCTCTCTTCTGATCACTGAGCTATTTAGTTTTGATAGTGCGCTTTAGTTTCTCAAATTGTGTCACATTCAGAGATCCTAATTTTTTCTCATTTGTATTAATATTCTATTTTATCTTCCCACTAACTTACTTCGTCAGCATAATCAAATAAAACAAACGTTTTGAAACTTCAGGCCAAGAACTTGTGGATTTATGTTTAGGGGACAATGAAAAGAACATAGGGACAGGGCAAACCCTTTCATTTTGCACAATCCCAGCTTCTACCTAAATTCATGGGGATGCCTGAGGGTGTCATTTGAATAAAAAATATAAGCAAAATATGCTCCTAGGCTTATTTGATTCTCTCCTGAAGGTGTTATAAACAAATATCCTTGGTTCTGTGCAGATCCAATTATTTTTCCCTTGGTAGAACTAATGTTTACTCATGATTTGATGAAGGCAGAATGAGTGAAAGCTAATAGTCACCCAAATTCCTGGGGACCAGTAACCTCATTTACTCTTCACAATTTATGCGATTGTGATAAAGAAATGGAATGTAACACAGACAGGGTGGCTCTTTTCATTTTTATATTTGGTACACTGTAGGTTGAGATAACCCAGGTTGAGTTGCAGGATAATAAGCCAAAAATCTCAGTGACTTCATACAATGCAGGTTTATTTTTTGCTCAGAATTGGTATCATTTGAGGTCAATGTGTATAAAAGAGGGGTGGGGAACACTGGGCTTCTGAATTACATTATTCTTATTCTGTGAGCCAAGCTGACCTAGCTTCCATAAGGAATGCTGTTTGGCACTTGAGAGCATAAAGGGAGGGAAGCTAGCAAATCAAAAATTAGAACTTAAAGGCTTCCACTCAAAGTGACCAGCACTGTCCATTTCATTTACGAAAGCAAGTCAAAAGCCATGCTTAACTTCACAGAACCAAGAAAGTGCAATACTACACTCATAAGCAAAAAAAACGAGGAGAATGGAATATATTTGTCACTAGACCACAATAGGTCCACAGGTACTATGCAAATTTTTGTGTGAAAACAAGAAAACAGGCTTAAAAATTCTGAAGTCATCGTCACTTAAAGTTGTATAAATTTTTTGTGTATAGTTGACACACAGTGTTACATTAGCTTCAGGTGTACAATATACTGATTCCACAAGTTTATACATTATGCTTTGTTCACCACACTGTAGCTACTGGCTTCCCTGATACATCATTATTACAATATCACTGACTATATTCCTTATGCTGTGTCTTTTATTCCAATGACTTATTCATTCCGTAACTGGAAGCCTGTATCTTCCACTCCCCTTTATCTATTATGCTCAACCCCTCACCTTTATCCCCTCCTGTATTTATAGGTCTAATTCTGGTTTGTGCCATTTGAAACAAATACTTTATACTCGCAATCGATCTCTGTCTATACAATTTCTACGTGCCGAGGGATATGGCATAATCTATAGTCATATTTTGAATATTTATTAGAAATCAGCAAATGAGGAATATTGATTAAGGACTCACAAACTGGAGAGCCCTAAGTACCTGCAACAATTAGTCTGTTGGCTGGGCTTCTTGATATTTAAGAAGGCAGTGATGAAAAAATAAGAAAAAGTCCAGCAGGGGGAACCCCAAACTCAACAATTATGTTTGTGTGTAAACCAAGAGCCTACTGCAAGGAAGCATAACTAGCAACTAGACTGGGCAAAGACAGAGAGATGTCTCTTTCTCTACCTCTAGATATGTCACAGTACAACTTTGGAGCATCCAATAATGCTATATTCTACTGCTCCAAATACTGCCCCCCAAGAGTACTCTTGTCCTGCCCTATAAAATATCAATTTGTTTACTCACATCCAGTAATTTAGGAAAGAAAACTTCATTTGACAATTTTTCATTTAATACACATGATATGCAGGCACTCTGCTGCAGAAGGCAAGACTGAAAGATGAAGTATTCGGATCTCTGCCCTCGAGGAACTTTCTGTGATGGCTGGAGGGCAGTGGGGGGAGAAGAAATGAAGATTAAGTACTGTACCATATGGTTAGTGCTCTAACAAAAGCCTAAACCATTACTAAAGAGACAAAAGAGAAGGAACTTTGCTTGCAAGAGCTCAAGGACTTTTCCACAAAACTGATTCTATCCTTGGAGTAGAAATTTTTCCAGGGAAAGAGGAAACAACAAAAAGTAAAAAGTGTACAGTATAAAGATACATTGTAACAAAGCCCCAGTGTTACCAGACAATAGTGACTTAATCGCAATTGATGAATTAACAGTTTTCATTGTTGCTGCTGTTAGTATTGTAGTTGTTTTAATTAAAAAAATCTAGATGATTGGATTTGTTTCAAAAGAAAATAATTCTCTGGCAGAATAATTACTTTAACATTCACCTTTTTCTTTTATTTGACTAGACCAGTGACTAAGTCTTAATTGCCCAATCCGCTCATAGATCTCTATAGAACCTCTATTTCACACTACTCATCCTGCAGGCTATTGCACTTTGCATAGATACATATTTTCTCCTTTGATCACCATGTCTAACAAATTTTACAAACTCCTTCCCCTTTCCCTAGATCCACACAGACTCTTTTCTGTTTCAGTGTCTCATTTCTCATCTCATTTCCCTCCCTTTCCCTCGTTTTGTTTGACTGACCCCTTTGGGACCACATATGTTTTCTTTTTATTTGATTAAAGCTACCCCATGGAATAATTATCCAGATTTTAACTTGATAAAATTATCATGTTGGAGATAAGGAAAATATTAAGGTTCCCAGTTTTGGGGAAAGTACTAAGGTATGTTTTGAAACATCACATCCCATCTGGAGGGTTGCCACTCTAATAAGGAACTGCTTATTATTTCCGATTTAGTGAAAACCAAAAAGGTGAAAGCATAGTTGCTCTACCCATCCACCCCACCTCCATCAGCACATTGTGTGTCCAACAGGATTCACAGTGAAAATGTAACAGGAAGTAAGTCACAAAAGGTGGGGAAACATTTCTTAGAGAATACCGTCATATAGAGGTTGTCATATTTTCTATGCTTCTGGATAGTTTCATTTTTGCATATGAATAAAACAAGCATAGTAAATCTTTGTTAATTATCACATTCTACTAACATTAATGAGATATCAATGACTTTATCCTATTAAACATGGCACTACTTTTTTTAAATTTTTAATTTTTTTAAATGTTTTTGTTTATTTTTGAGACAGAGACAGAGCATGAGCAGGGGAGGGGCAGAGAGAGAGGGAGACACAGAATCTAAAGCAGGCTCCAGGCTCTGAGCTGTCAGCACAGAGCCTGACATGGGGCTTGAACTCACAGACTGTGAGATCATGGCCTGAGTGGAAGTCGGACGCTCAACTGAATGAGCCACCCAGGCACCCCAGGCACTACTTCTTAATATTCAAGTTTACCTCATCTAATACTATGCAGGGTATTCAATATTCATTTATCCTACTTGGAAGTCAGAGTTTCATCCAGAAATGACTGGGGATATAATAGTCATATATAATAATAGTCATATATAATATATAGTCATATATAATATATAGTCATATATAATAATAGTCATATATAATAATTTGTCCTTGAATCTCAATATGCACATTAAAATTCTTGTTCAAAATTAATAAATATTTATTAAATTTTTATATTAAATATAATTTATTGTCAAATTGGTTTCCATACAACACCCAGTGCTCATCCCAACAGGTGTTCTCCTCAATGCCCGTCACTCACTTTCCCCTCTCCCCCACCCCCCATAAACCCTCAGTTTGTTTTCAGTATTTAAGAGTCTCTTGTGGTTTGCCTCCCTCCCTCTCTATAACTTAAATATTTATTAAATTTTGACTCTACATTAGGTATATTGTTCTATTTAGTTCAAAAGGCAGGGTTACCATACCTTACTATAATATTCGCAACCAGATGAAGTATTAAATCATTTATCCAGGAAATACTAGAGATGCAGATTAGTATTTTATATGGTAACACAGATTATCCCTATGACCCATTCCTCAATGAACTGCTATGTCAATAATCTATTTCCCGAAGACCTGAAAAATAATATGGACTCTTCCAGCATCTTCCCCTGAGGTGCTCTGACCCTCCACATGAGTAGATCAAATACTGTGCAGCATTTTCAAATGGGATCAGCTCCTGACTTACAAATGACCATTGTATTGACTTCATGCCTCCTTTATAAAATAAGCTCCACAGAGGCAATTTCTGCTATTGCTGTGGAAGCCATCAAGAAAAGAAAGACACTGAGTGTAGCTGTTCCAAATAAGGGATTATCTGCTCACAGCCACTTGCTGGGTCCTGAGCAGCAGGAAATCGATAGAGAACACTTTCAAAAAAAATTTTTTTTTTTTTTTTGGAACTCAACCCTGACCCTGACCATTACTAGGCATGATGCTTCTTTTTTCTTTCTTTGTTTTTTTTTTTTTTTCCCTCTCCTAACAGCAACCCCATGCCAGCCTACTTGGTATATGCTCCAAGTGACAATATTCCCAAAGGGAACCCAGGAATCTACTTCAGATACCTGGATTCTCTTGTTGAAATGAGGCGGTCATAGTTCATCAATATAATGACCCCTTCATTGAATCGGTGTTTGTCCTGTTCCCCTGTAGTAGCCACACAGGTCAAAGAAGGGACATAGTGATTCCATGTAAATTTATAAAAATATCTTCTCCCTCTTGAACCTAGTCATTTTATTTATTTATTTATTTATTTATTTATTTATTTATTTATTTATTTAATATTTATGTTTTATGCATGAGCATGAGCAGGGGAGGGGCAGAGAGAAGCGGGGAGAGAAAGAATCCCAAGCAGGCTCTGTACTGTCCGTGTGGAGCCTGTTGTTGGCCTAGAACTCACGAACTGTAAGATCATGAACTGAGCTTCAATCAAGAGTCAGACCTTTAGCCAATTGAGCCACCAAGGTGCCCCAATACCTCGTCATTTTAAAGTAAAAGTTTGGGTATAAGTAAAAGTTTACTGGGAAGTAGAGGAAGTTATAGCTATTGGAACAGAACGTACTGATTTTGTGGTGCTGGAATGTGAGTTAAAACCCCAGTACTTGCGGAGGGAATACATTAGATGCTTGGTGGTATGGGACATGAAGGGAATGAAGACCATTAATAATCTTGGTCTTTGAAAGTTTCTTCTAGAGCCTGACTCATGAGGAGAATGTGTCAGTGTAGATCTCCCAAACTGTCGCATTTGCGTTAAATTTAAGTAACTTTTGGGTTGGTCACTTCTCAGAGGCTCTGACCATGATTTCATTGCTATTCCCTTTAACTTTACTAAGAATTCTATCGGATATAGGAGGGTGTGGCCCCAGTTCCAACACATCTTTCATGAAACACCGGCCACTCTCTTTGTTTGGATTTTCTCCATTGCCATTTTCCTACCCACTCCTGACTCATTCCATGGGTTGGATACCATGCACAAAGAAGACAGTTTGTACCAATTTCTATTAGTCATTTCTCTAAAAACAAAGACTGGAGTTAATTATTTAAAATTATTTGGGAAGTCTTAGACACATCTGCTAGTATAAGAAGCACAGAGAGATGTAGATACTATTTGTCGGGGGACCCAACAGTTTTTAACATGGTTGAGTGCTACCATGAACACTTTCTTGACTGTACTTCTTATATAAAAATCCAGCCATTAACCTGCCTCCTTCTTGAAACACAGTGACTTACACATTAGAGTTGTTCATTGGAGAGCTACAAGTGTTTAAGAAAATACCACCAAAAGATTATTTAACTCTTAGATGACTACAGATATCTCTTACAAGTGTCATCACCTTTGTTACTCTGGGGATCTTCCTGGAGATATGCCTTACTCGTTTATATCCCCCTTGAAGGCTGTTATTTCTAGACTAGAAGGGATCCAATTAGGGAAGGTGATATAGATTTTGTTCCTAACTTTAGCTGAAGTGATCAGTTATATCACTTCAGTCCAAAGAAGGCATTCATGTCAGCCTTGACTCATTGGCCAGCATTGTTACAGATGATAGTCTTGCCTCTTCATAAGCCATGGTAAAGTCTGAGCAATTGTATTTTAGTTTCAGCTAATATATCATGTTGTATTTCCATGAATGCCTCAGAAAAACAATGGAACTACAGAAATATAAATGACTTGATTTTTTAAAATTTTAAATCAAGTTAATTTAACATACAGTTTAGTATTGGTTTCAAATAGATCCTGGTGATTTATCACTTCCATATAACACACAGGGCTCATCCCAAAAAGTACCCTCCTTAATACCTATCACCCATTTAGTGCACCCTCTCACGCCCTCCCCTCCAGCAACCCTCAGTGTGTTCTCTGTATTTAAGAGTCTCTTAAAGTTTGCCTCCCTCTCTGTTTTTATCTTATTTTTCCTTCCCTTCTCCTGTGTTCATCTGTTGTGTTTCTTAAATTCTACATATGATTGAAATCATGTATTTATATTTCCCTTCCTGACTTGTTTCTCTTAGCATAATACACCCTAGTTCCATCCATGTTTCTGCAAATGGCAAGATTTCAACCTTTCTTGTTGATGAGTAATATTCCATTGTGTGTGTGTGTGTGTGTGTGTGTGTGTGTGTGTGTGTGTGTGTATATATATATATATATATATATATATTACATCTTTTTTATCCATTCACCCGTTCAGTGGACATTTGGGCTCTTTCCATAATTTGGTTATTGTTGATAGTGCTGCTACTAATATTGGGACATTGGGGTGCATGTGCCCCTTCAAATCAGCATTTTTGTATCTTTTGGATAAATACCTAGTAGTGCAATTGTTGTAGGGTAGTTCTATTTTTTGTGAGGAACCTCCATACTGTTTTCCAGCATGGCCTGACCATTTTGCATTCCCACCATCAGTACAAATGTGTTCCCCTTTCTCCGCAGCCTCACCAACACCTGTTATTTCCTGAATTGTTCATTTTAGCCACTCTGACAGGTGTGACATGGTATCTCATTGTGGTTTTGATTTGTATTTCTCTGATGATGAGTGATGTGGAGCATTTTTTCCTCTGTCTGTTAGCCATCTGATACCTTCTTTGGAAAAATGTCTATTCACGTCTTTTGCCCATTTCTTCACTGGATTATTTGTTTTTTGGGTGTTGAGTTTTATAAGTTCTTCATAGGTTTTGAATACTACCCTTTATCTGATATGTCAATATCTTCTCCCATTCTGTAGGCTGCCGTTTAGTTTTGTGGATTGTTTCCTTCACTGTGCAGAAATTTTTAACTTTTTGAAAATTTTTTTTTTCAACGTTTATTTATTTTTGGGACAGAGAGAGACAGAGCATGAACGGGGGAGGGGCAGAGAGAGAGGGAGACACAGAATCGGAAACAGGCTCCAGGCTCTGAGCCATCAGCCCAGAGCCTGACGCGGGGCTCGAACTCCCGGACCGTGAGATCGTGACCTGGCTGAAGTCGGACGCTTAACCGACTGCGCCACCCAGGCGCCCCCAGAAATTTTTATCTTGATGAAGTCCCAATGGTTCATGTTTGCTTTTGTTTCCCTTGCCTCTGGAGCCATATCTGGTAGGAGTTGCTGTGGCCCAGGTCCAGGAGGTTGCTGCCTGATTTCTCCTGCAGGATTTTGATGGTTTCCTATGTCACATTTAGGTATTTCATCCATTTTGAGTATATTTTTGTGTATGGTATAAGAAAGTGGTCCAGATTCATTTTTCTGCATGTCGTTGTCCAGTTTTTTCAACACCATTTGCTGAAGAGACTGTCTTTTTTTCCAATGGATATTCTTTCCTGCTTTTTGAAGATTAGTTGCCCATATATTTGTGCATCAGTATCCAGGTTCTCTCTTCTGTTCCATTGATCTGTGTCTGTTTTTGTGTTAGTACCATACTGTCTTGATTACTTTAGCTTTGTAATACAGCTTGAAGCCTGGAAATGTGATGCCTCCATCATATTTTTTTTCAAGATTTCTTTGGCTATTTGGGGTCTTTTCTGATTCCATACAAATTTTAGAATTGTTTATTCTAGCTGTGTGAAGAATGCTGTTGTTATTTTGATAGGGATTGCATTGCATGTGTAGATTACTTTGGGTACTGTAGACATTATAACAATATTTGTTCTTCTGATCCGTGAGCATAGAATGTTTTTCCTTTATTTTTTTTTGCATTCTTCAATTTCTTTCATAAGTTTTCTATTGTTTCATGTGTGTATATTTTTTATACCTCTTTTGTTACATTTATTCCTAGGTATCTTGTGGGTTTTGGTGGAATTGCAAATGGGATTGATTCCTTGATTTCTCTTTCTTTACTTCATTATTGGTGTATAGAAATGCAACTGATTTCTGTACATTGATTTTATATCCTGCAACTTTGCTAAACTCATGTATTAGCTCCAGTAGTTTTTGGTGGAGTCTTTCAGGTTTTCCACGTAGTGCATTATATCATCTGCAAAGAGTCAAAACTTTGACTTCTTCCAATTTGGATGACTTTTATTTCTTTTTGTTGTCTTATTGCTGAGGCTAGGACATCCAGTGCTATGTTGAACAACAATGATGAGAGTGGACATCCCTGTTGTGTTCCTGACCCTAGGGCAAAACTCTCAGTTTTTCCCCATGGAGGATATTAGCTGTCTGTCTTTTGTACATGGCCTTTATGATGTTGAGGTATGTTCCTTCAATCCCTACTTTCTTGAGGGTTTTTTTATCGAGAAAGGATGCTGTATTTTGTCACATGTTTTTTTCTGCATCTATTGAGAGGATCATATGGTTCTTATCCTTTCTTTTATTAATGTGGCATATCATGTTGATTGATTTGTGAATATTTAATCAGCCCTGCAGCCCAGGAATAAATCTCACTTGATTATGATGAATACTTCTTTTAATGCATTGTTGAATTTGATTTGCTAGTGTCTTGAGAATTCTTGCATCCAGGTTCATAAGGGATATTGGCCTGTAATTCTCCTTTTTAGTGGGGTCTTTGTCTAGTTTTATAATCCAGGTAATTCTGGATTCATAGAATGAGTTTGAAATTTTTCCTTCCATTTCTATTTTTTGGAACAGTTTGAGAAGAACATGTATTAACTCTGCTTTCAGTGTCTGGTAGAATTCCCCTGGGAAGCCATCTGGCCCAGGACTCTTATTTGTTGGGGGATTTTTGATACCTGATTCAATTTCTTTGCTGGTTATGGGCTTGGTCAAATTTTCTATTTCTTTCTATTTCAGTTTGGTAATTCACAAGTGTCTAGGAATTTGTCCATTTCTTCCAGATTGCCCAGTGTGTTGGCATATAATTTTTCATAGTATTCTTTAATAATTGTATATCTGTGGTATTGGTTATGATCTCTCCTCTTTCATTTGTGATTTTATCTATTCCTTTCACTTCTTTTTTGCTAAGTCTGGCTAGCGGTTTATCAATTTTGTTTATTCTCTCAAAATCAGCTTTTAGTTTTATTGATATATTCTACTGTAGTTTTTTTGTTTCTCTTTTATTTCTGCTCTAATTTTTATTATTTTCCTTCTTCTTCTGGCTTTAGGCTTCATTTGCTGCTCCTTTCTATCTCCTTTAATTGTAAGGTTAGGTTTCTTGCTTCTTGGAAGTACATTGCAATGTACTTTATTCTTGAGACTGTCTTTGCTGCATCCCAAAGGGTTTGTACTGTCATGTTTTCATTTTCATTTGCTTCTATATATTTTTTTTAATTTCTTGTTTAATTTCCTGATTAAAGCATTCATTCTTTTTTTTTAATATTTATTTATTTTTGAGAGAGACAGAGACAGAATGAGAGCGGGTTGGGGCAGAGAGAGAGGGAGGCACAGAATCTGAAGCAGGCTCCAGGCTCTGAGCTGTCAGCACATAGCCTGACACACAGCTCGAACTCATGAGCTGTGAGATCATGACCTGAGCCAAAGTCAGACGTTCAACTGACTGAGCCACCCAGGCGCCCCTAACCCATCCATTCTTTAGTAAGATGTGCTTTGACCTCCATGTATTTGAGGGCTTTCCAAATTTTTTCTTGTAGTTGATTTCAAGTTTCATAGTGTTGTGATCTGAAAATATGCATGGTATGATCTCTTTTATACCTGTTGACGGATGATTTGTTACCCAGTATGTGATCTGTTCTGGAGAATGTTCCATGTGCACTTGAGAAGAATGCGTATTCTTTTGCTTTAGGATGAAATGTTCTGAATATATCTGTTAAGTCCTTCTGGTCCAGTGTGTCTTTCAAAGCCACTGTTTCCTTATTGATTTTCTGCTTAGATGATCTGTCCATTGTTGTAAATGGGGTATTAAAGTCCTCCACTATTATGGTGTTAATATCAATGAATGTCTTTATGTTTGTTATTAATTGATTTATATATTTGAATTTTACAAGTTGGGGGCATAAATGTTTACAATTGTTAGGTCATCTTGGTGGATAGACCCATTAATTATGATATAATGCCCTTCTTAATCTCTTGTTACAGTCTTTGGTTTAAAATCTAGTTTGTCTGATACAAGTATGGCTACTCTTGCTTTCATTTGACATCCATTAACATGATGAATAGTTCTCCATCCCCCCACTTTCAATCTGCTGTTGTCTTTAGGTCTAAAATGAGTCTCTTGTAGGCAGCATGTAGATGAATCTTTTTTGTTTGCTTTTGTTTTTGTGTTTATTCCATTCTGATACCCTGTGTCTTTTGATTGGAGCAATCTAGTCCATTTACAATCAGAGTGATTATTGAAGGATATGAATTTGGTGTCATTGTGTTACCTATGGAGTTGGTATTTCTGATGATGTTCTCTGGTCCTTTGTAGTCTTTGTTGCTTTGGTATTTTTTTTCTCCTCTCAGAGAAACGCCCTGACAATTTCTTGCAGGAGTGGTTTAGTGGTCACAAACTCCTTTCTTTCTTTCTTTCTTTCTTTCTTTCTTTCTTTCTTTCTTTCTTTATTTATTTATTTTTGGTCTGGGAAATTCTTTATCTCTCTTTCAATTCTAAATGACAACCTTGCTGGATAAAGAATTCTTGGCTGTATATTTTTTGCCATTCAGCACATTGACTATTTCCTGCCACTCCCTTCTTGCTTGCCAAGTTTCATTGGACAGGTTTGCTGCTAACCTTCTGTGTCTACCCTTGTAGGTTAAGGATTGTTTGTCCTTAGCTGCTCTCAGAATTCTTTTTATGTTTGAATTTTGCAAGTTTCACTATGATATGTTGCGGTGTTGACCTATTTTTGTTGATTTTGAGGGTAGTTCTCTGTGTCTCTTGGACTTGAATGCCTATTTCCTTCCCCAGATTACGGAGGTTCTCAGGTATAATTTGTTCAAATAAACCTCCTGTCCCTTTTTCCTTCTCTTCTTCTGGGGTTCCTATGATATGAATATTGTTTCATTTTACAGAATCACTAAGTTCTCTAGGTCTCTCATGATCAAATAATTTCCTCTCCCTCTTTTTCTCAGCTTCATTATTTTCCATACTTCTTTATCATCTATTTTCTCCTCTGCTTCTTCAATACTCATTGTGACTGTATCCAGTCAGTATTGGATCTCAGTCATAGCATTTTTTATTTCAGCCCAGCTATTTTTTAGGTGATTGATCTCTGCAGCAAGGGTTTCTCTAGTGTCTTGTGTGCTTTTTTCAAGCCCAGCTATTAGTCTTATAACTGTTCTGAATTCTTATTCAGATATATTACTTATATCTGTTTTGAACAAGTGTCTGGCTATGATTTCTTTTTGATCTTCTATGGGGAATTCCTCCATCTTGTCGTTTTGGCTAAGTTTCTGGTGTTTTGTTTTGTTTTGCATGTTGCAAAAGCTTGTTATGTTTCCTGCAACTGTGAGTACTGCTATATGAAAAGGGATCATACACTTTAGGTGTGGTCCTTCAGGAAGTGTTTCTGCCATGTGGTGTGCACTCTGCTGTTGTGTTTTGGCTGCTCTTTCCCACTAGTAATTCCTCTGCAGAGCTCCTGCTTTCTTGCGATGGGCGAGTGTTTTGACCTTCAACTAGGTGTGCTTTGATTTTTTTTGTTGTTGTTGTTGTTGATGTAAGCCATGTACCTGCCATGCTGGGTCCCTCCAACTGTGGAGATCCTTCTGCCACTGGGCAGATTGACTTCCTGGGTATTCCAAGTGATCTGACCTCAATATAGCTGTGTTTAAGGGATGAGGAAAGCTCAGGGTCCTTCTACTTCTCCACCATCTTAACTCTTCTAACTTGATTTCTTAAAGTAAATTTAAGCAGCTTGGTTTTCTTAGGAGAAAGCTAATGGTTTTTAAATTTTTGGGGGTACCTGGGTGGCTCAGTGAGTTAAGTGTCTGACTTTGGCTCAGATCATGATTTCATGGTTCGTGGGTTCGAGCCCCACATCAGGCTCTATACTGACAGCTCAGAGCCTGGAGCCTACTTTGCATTCTGTGTTTTCCTCTCTCTCTCTGCCCTTCCCCCACTTGTGATCTGTCTCTCAAATACATACATACATACATACATACATACATACATACATGGGCGAATAAGTAAATAAGCATTAATTTTTTTTCTTTTTCAGGTTTTCTTGGGTCTAGGGCTTCAGGGGTATGGTTGAAGTGAATATCATAGTTTGGTCTCATCCCCCTAGAGTCCTATTGATCATAGTCCTAATTAAATGCTGTATGAGGCAAATTGAACAGATTTGTTCCCAACCTGTCAGATTAATCAGAGTGGCTGATGGAACAGTGTGTACTCATGGGGAAATTTTCCAGGACCCATGACAGGGTAGAAAGAAGGGTTAGGGGTGCCTGTGTGACTCAGTCGGTTGAGCGTCCAACTTCGGCTCAGGTCATGATCTCACGGTCCGTGAGTTCGAGCCCCGCGTCGGGCTCTGTGCTGACAGCTCAGAGCCTGGAGCCTGCTTCAGATTCTGTGTCTCCCGCTCTCTCTGACCCTCTCCCGTTCATGCTCTGTCTGTTCGGTCTCAAAAATAAATAAACATTAAAAAATTTAAAAAAAAAAGAAAGAAGGGTTAGATATTGTTGGCAAACAATTCTCCATGCATATCTCATATTTGTGTACATCTTGAGAACAGCGTTACTGACAGCCATTTTTTTCTGGGCTCCTTTTTCAAGGATGTTTGTATTATACACAGCCTTAGAGGAGGGAGGTAATGTTTCTAGCACAGAAAAGAATAGATTTGCTTCCAGTCTTTTATAATACAAAGTATTTCCTTCCAGAATCAAAGGCAATTCTGCTTACTGCCCATTGTAAAATGCTTGAGTGACCTGATCTCAGAGATCCTCTTCTATAACATTCCTCATTACCTGTCCAGGTGTCACTAGACCATTTCATGTCTCTCTGTGGGAATTGGGGGTCAGTGAACTGGTACAAGAAAATGCCTATACTCTAGCTAGTGGTTATGCTGGAAATAATAATGTGCTTTGTCTCTGCCCTAGGATTCTGGTGTCTTTGGCCAGCATTTATTAACTGCAACAGGCTAACTTCTTAGCTTGAACCCAAGAGCTTCATGTCTTCCTCCCACATCAGTGGAATGGTGACAGGCTAGCTTTTTAGCTTGTAGCTAGAAAAAAACAATTTCAGATCCTTCACAATTTTTGACATGGACTGATGCCAAACTGCAAGACCACTTATCTTCCTCCAAAATATATTTTGATTCCATTTACTGTTTTCCTCTTTATTATCAATTCTTCTTCCAAACCATCATATCCTCTCTGAATTACTGCAAAATCCTTTCTTTTTTCCTTCATGCCACCACATTGATATTCAATAGAGCAATGTAAAATTTTAAAAACATAAATCAATTACATTCTTTTTGTTATAACCCTTCAATTATTTTTCAGCTTAGATTATCACTCTGCCACTTGACTATGGCCTAAAGTGTTCTCTGCCATCTAGCTTCTGCCAGTCTTTACAAACTTATATGATAGCTCTCTTCTCCTTAGTCACTACAGTCTGGCAACAAAGCCTCTGATGCTATTCTTGGAAAGACACAAGTCCCTCCCTTCCCAGAGCCTTATCACATGAACTGCTCCACTTGGGAGCAAAGGTTTCTCAGGTTCAGTCAAGGGTTCATCCTATCTTCTAGATGGGATTTCACCTCATTGGAAAGACATCATCTAACCACACTACTGAAGTATAAAGCATCCTATTCTTGCTTATTTTTAAAATATTTTTTTATCACAAACAGAAATCTTTAAACATGTTCACCCACATATTAAAACCCTTTCCCCATTAAAATATAACCACCATATGGGGCACCTGGATGGCTCAGTCGGTTAAGTATCTGACTTTGGCTTAGGTCAAGATCTCATGGTCCATGGGTTCGAGCCCCATGTTGGGCTCTGTGCTGTCAGTTCAGAGCCTGGAGCCTGCATCGGACTCTGTGTCTACCTCTCTCTCTGCCCCTCCCCTACTCACACTCTGTCTCTGTCTCTCAAAAAAATGAATAAAAATGTTAAAAAAAATTAAAAATAAATTAAAAAAATTAACCACCATGGGGACTGGATCATATTTATTTTGCTCCTAGATGTATCCCAAGGGATTATCACCTTTGTGGGATGAATTTTACTTCTCCCCAAATTCCTATGCTGAAGCCCTATGTCTCTGAACCTCAAATTGCTGTATTTGGAGATAGAGCCCATACAAAGCCTCTATTTGAATGGGACCTAATTGAATACAACTGATATCCTTATAAGAAGAAGAAATGTGGTCACACAGAGAGACACTAGGAATGTACATACACAGAAGAAACCTTGTGAGGACACAGCAAGGAAGTAGCCAATAGAAAACCAATAGGAGACCCCACAGGAAAAACCAACCCCATGACATATTGACCTCAGACTTCTAGCTTCCAAATCTGAGAGAGTAAATGTATGTTGTTTAAGCTATCCAGTCTGTGTTTTCTTGTTATGGCAGCCCTAGAAAACTAATACAAGCACTATGTATTAACATAATTAATTCTTAATATATATTTAATAGATGAATTAATGAAAAAGCAGAATCTAATAGCATAAATCCATTCCACAGTGTTCATGTCTGAACTACCAAGAAATGTTCTTTTACTCTTAATCACAGCTGAATAAGAAAGCACTTCTCTTCATTCAAAAATGTTATGGAACATGCTTTACAAAAAAAAAAAAAGCAAGATTGATGATGTACTCTGTGTTGCTGACAATGCTAAAGATGAAGTCTATGAGATAGCACAACTCGTGAAAAATGATGATAGTGTTTTATCCATAGGATTTTTGAATGATGGGGCCTACAGTCAGCAATATCAGTATAGTTCTTTTTTCTTGAGGTATTTCATAGAATAAATCTAAATGTTATCAGAACAAACAATATCTAGTTAAGTAAATGAAATGCCAAAGACTTAGAAACCTCTTTCTCAGAGATATTTTATTAAATGTACTATTTATAGATTTCTATCATATTTGTTTTTAGGAGCAAAGTTTTTGCTGAGTCACAGGGTGAATGTGTCCTTGTACTTCTTGTCTTTTAAAACTCTATTTTCTCCTATTTGAAATTTGTCCAGTATTCTTTTATCACTCTTTTCTGTGGTCAAATTTGCCTTTAGGAAAGAATGCCTTATCAGATATTTATTCTGCAATATGAATTACTATTTAACTGCTCCTAGGGATGTTTATCTGTTAAACCTTATCTTTTAAACCATCATTACAGAATGGTTGCTAAAATGAACCAAGACATTAGATTTTGGAATTGGGAAGTCTTTCTTAGGGATCCTAAAGAAACAAGTTCACCTCTACCTCTCTTAATACAAAGCTGAGGCCCACTTTACTGCCAAGGAAAGGTCCTGCCAGGTTGTACAGCATATCGTTCAAGAAGACTCAGTATTTCTGTTATGTAACAATTTACTCTCAGATATTTCTGGTAGAAAAGTCACTCTGCCACCATTGTCCCCAGTTTGATTATACCAGGCATGGACAGCTTATTGGAAGACAGCTTATGTTGCCTGATATGGTTAAAAATGACAGTTTCCCTATTAGATAAGCTGTTTAGTGGGTTACAATTGGAAAAAAAATTAAGAACTTTATCTCTGACTTTGTATATAAGACGTAGATGAGAGAGTGGATGGACAAACAATGAGACACAGAGACACACATACTGCACATTAGTCTAGAAGAGATGTTAATTTATTTTACATTCAATAGACACTTCTTGGGAAATGTGCTAAGTAGTCGTCAAGAAGAAAATAAGTCAATTACACAAGTCTTAAGTGGGAGAAGGCATGAGACAATAAGAAGCAGGAGTAATCAAAATGTAAGTGCTATATTTTGCTTAGCAATTAAAATATTTAAGAGTTTATTATACAAAAGTAGGAAAGGATTGTGTTAAAATGTCAGGTATACATCAACCATGCACAATATTTAGAAACCTGTGAACAGTTTTATTCCATCTATGTGCCATCCATGGCACAACTTAACACTCCCTGAGATTATTTATAATCAAGTCCCAGATATCAAATTATTTTATCTAAATATTTCAAAATCTATCTTTAATTGATTGGGGCTCCAACTATAAAACCCACCATAACATTATTCCAAATAAAATATTTAACGATAACTTCTCAATAATGTTAAACATTAGTCAATTTTCACATTGATTGTCTTTATGGTGGTTCTCAAATTATTTGGTCTCAAGAAATCTTTGCATTCTTAAAGATTATTGAAGTCCCCAAATATCTTTGCCTTATGGGGTTATATCTATTGATTTTCATTTATCATAAATTAAGATGAAGAAATAATTTTGTGATTTATTAATTCATTGTAAAAACAATAAAAATGAAATCCATTTTAACACACATTCCGCATCTTAAATGATGAAAAATAACTGTATTTCCCCCTGAAAAGTGAAATGGGTAACATTACTTTACATTTTCCTAAATCTCTTCAATATCTGGCTTAATAAAAGACTGCTAGATTCTTCTATCTTAATTTTCATTCAATATGTGACTGTGTGTTGTTTTAATGGAAGTATATGAAGCGAATTTAGCCCCCCTTTTCCATATATCTGACGAAGGAAGAAATACTGTGAATAGCATTTTTTTTTCAGAAGCTGGGACTAGAATGTTGGAGTTCCTGTCCTGGCTTAGCCATCAACCAGTTGTGTGTGTCTCAGTGTCCTTGTCTATAACACAAGTTAGGTAACGCTAGATCAATGATTTAACTTTTTTTTTTTAACCAAACCTCACTGTTTTCAATATATGAAACAGGTAAAACAGAACTGTTATAAGTAGATCATTAGTAAGAGAGTTGTTTTGTTTTGTTTTGTTTTGCCACAGTCACTTTAGGTCTTATGGAGGAACAAGGAGCACAGTTGGAAATCTGTCCCAAAGGCTTTTCCATGCCAGCCCCAGACAACACATTGACTGGGAGGGGTAAAAACAGGAAGAAGGGAGGGTTTTACAAAAAGACCTCACATGCATCTCACATCAAGGACCCTAACTCTTCAGACTTTACTCTGCCAGATGCTGAATAGCATTTTTGGATAATTATGGATATTCTTTTTGACATTGTAACAAACAGGATAAGTGAGAGTTTCTTTTTTCCACCACCTTTATTGAAGAATAATTGACAAACATAGTTGTATATATTTAAAATGTATAATGTGATGATTTAATATACATATATTGTAAAATGACTACCAAGACCAAGATAAATGACACATCCATCAGTTATTAGTTAACACGTGTGTGTGTGCGTGTGTGTGTGTGTGTGTGTGTGTGTGTGTGTGTGGTGAGAACACTTAAGATCCACTCTCAGAAACTTTCGAGTATTCAATACCATAATATCAATTGTAGTCACCTTGCTGTACATGAGATCCTCAGAACTTATAACTGAAAATTTGTACCCTATGACTTATATTTCCCCATTTCTCCCTCCGTAAGAGCCTAGCAACCACTATTCTATTCTTTGTTTCTATGAAATTGGCTTTTTTAAAAATAAAGATTCCACATATGGGTGATACTGTGTAGTGTTTGTCTTTTTTATATATGTTAAGTCCTAACTCCCAGTACCTCAGAATGTGACTGTATTTGGAGACAGGGCTTTGAAGAGGTAATTAAAGTAAAATCAAGTAGTGGGATGGAACTAATTCAATAGGACAGCCTCTAGAACTGTGAGAAAATACATTTTTGTTATATAAACCAACCAGAATGTGGTACTTTGCTATGGCAGCCCTAGAAAACTAATATACGCTGTCTCTTTTTGTTCTTATTTAATGTGTTTATTAAGGGAATTTGGTTATTAGTACCATAGTGGTTCCATTAGAAATAAGCCCACTGATCCAATTAAAGGAGGGACACAGAAAGGCTTTAATCAATGTTCTTGCAAGAGCAAGTGTCTGATGGATAGGCACACTCGGGGAAGTTACAGTAGGCAATTTATCTCCTAGCATCAAGTCCCTCTCCTGATTCCTCTTTGGCTGAGTATACAGAGGTTATACCCTTACCTGGACATCGCCCATGCCCACGTAAGGCAAAAAGTAGTCTGATTGGCACAAATGTACATTCCCTGAGGTGATGCAGAGACTTTCAGTCCCTCCTCCTTTTGTTCTTTGGTACATGCTTATTGCAAAGCCTACAAAAATAAGCCCACAAAATGGAGAGGGGAAGAAGAACAAAGAAGTGAAGTGTTTAAGGGTTTGGAACTCCAGTTTGGGCAGTGGTGTTCATACATATTTCCAATAGGTTGTAAACTTATTATTAATTAGAAAACATAGCTTTTATTTGGTATTTCCTAAAATGAATCATCTCCCTTCTCACAGTTTTCACCTATGGATTATGACAGTTACATCCCTGTGATATCACATATCACAAAATGTCATCATATAACATGTATATATTATATACCATATAACTTGCTTCTTTACCCTCCATATTTATATAAATTAATGGTTCCTTCCAAAGAAAACTTCATGCTCATGTTTTTCAACATCATTTCATAAATGATGTCAATGTTTCCATGAGAATTCATATAATACCTGGACCGTCCATCTTTTTCATGATCTTAGTAGTCATTCAGGATTGTTGTCTTTAGACATTAATTTATTTAAAAAAAGATTGTAAACCACCAAAATGCACACATGTGTGAATTGTGGGGAGGGCTCAGTATTATAAGGCATGTTAAGCCTTAACATTTAACTTTTAATAAAATCCTTGAAGGTAATTATTGTTAGAATTAACATTGTATGAAGAGTAAAACTGAACTCAAGGGAAGTTAAGTTGTTTACATAAAATCAGAAGTACAATACAAATTATAATGAGACTTGAATCCATATTCACTTATGGTGTTTATGTTCTTTCCACTCCAATGCTGACTTCTTGGAAGTCAGAAAAGTGTCAACAGTACATTAGCTGAGGAGAGTATATAATAAAATTGAAATATTACTAATAAAATGATATACTGTTATAAAGAGGGATTTTGTGGAAAAATGAAAGCAAATTAATTTTATTGCAATTAGTGTGACCATGAGTGAAATTTCTTTTTAGTTTTTAGTAATATTATATATCATTTATTATATATATTATTATATTATAATACTTATATTATTTATATGACAGGTGTAAAGTGATCTCTCATAATAATACTATTATTACATTATATCAACAGAAGTAACTTGTTCTTTAAAAATACATTGAAATTCTCGGGGCACCTTGGTGCCTCAGTCATTTAAGTGACTGACTCTCCATTTCAGCTTAGATCATGATCTCGCAGTTTGTGAGTTCGAGCCTTGCATCATGCTCTGTGCTGGCAGCGTTGAGCCTGCTTGGAATTCTCTCTCTGCCCCTCCACAACTCATATTCTCTCTTTCTCTCTCTCTCTCCCTGCTCTCCAAATAAATAAGTAAACCAAAAAAAAAAAACTAAATATATTGAAGTTCTCATTCTTTTAATGGCTGAGTAGTAGTCTACCATATATGTAGTAATATACACATTACATCTTTTTCCATTCACCTATCAATAGACATTTGGGCTGCTTCCCTATTGTGGCTATCATAAGTGATGCTGCAATAAATATAAGGATGCATGTGCCTTTTTGAATTAGTGTTTTCATTTTCTTTGAGTAAATGCCCAGTGGTGGAATGACTGGATCACATGGTAAATCTATTTTTAAGTTTCTGAGGGACCTCTGCACTGTTTTCCGCAGTGGCTGTACCAATTTACATTCTCACCAACAGTGCAGCATGGTTCCTTTTTCTCCACAGCCTCACTGATGCTTGTTATTTCTTGTCTTTTTGATTCTAGCCATTCTGACAGGTGTAAGGTGACCTCTCATTTCATTTGTATTTCCCTTAAGATTAGTAATGTTGATTATCTTTTCATATGTATGTTGGCCATCTGTGTGTCTTCCTTGTGACAACATGGACGGGTCTAAGGGTTTTATGCTGAGCGAAATCAGTTACATAGAGAAAGAGAAAATACCATATGATTTCAATTATATGTGGAATCTGAAAAACAAAGTGACCAAACAAGAAAGCACTCTTAAATGCAGAGAACAAACTGCAAGTTTCAAGAAGGGAGGTGGGTGGATGGATGGGTGAAGTAAAAGAGTTTATGAGGCACAGACTTCCAATTATAAAATCTATCAGTAACAGAGATGAAAAGTACAGCACTTTTCGCATAGTCAATAACATTGTAGTAATGTTGTATGGGGACAGATGGTGACTGTACTTACCATGGTGAACATTAAGTAATGTAAACAGTTGTTGAATCAATATGTTACACACCTGAGACTAATATAACATTGTATATTTCAATTAAAGAAGACACTGAAGTACTTTTGAATGTAGGATTCTACAGAATCTCAGTAGAGTGGACAGATATTCAGAGATACAGTAGCCCTTCCTGAAGAAAGATGGATGTGACTACATTATCATTTGGTTATTTTGGTCACAGTGTAGTTTAGCTAACAGGTTCTCCCACCTGTACGTGATAATAATAAAGATACATGAGGCCAACTGCTACCAGTTACAACAACAACAACAAAAGCAACTCTATCCTTTAGACACTATATACCTACATATAATTATAATCTCATTTAAAGCTCCCATAAACATTGAGATATAAGTACTATTATATTTATTTTGCAGAGAAAGAACATGAGGTTCAGAAATGCTCAAAATCACTCAACTACCAGTGATAGAACCAAGATAGCAGAATGACATTAAAAAAAGAGCAGATTCCAAAACATCTGCAGAACACCATACATTACTACAGCTCTCATACTATTTTAGATTACATCCAGGACTGTCATTTGCTTGAAAAAAAGTAATTTTTTCAATTATTTGTATTTTTGTTCCAGTGCAGTTATATGTACAATGCACACACTGTATTGTCTTTATTTAAAACATTTGATAAGAAAAAAGCCCAATCACATTTGGAGAGAGGAGTTAATTCCATTAAGCATTACTTTTATAGAGATAACTTCCTTTTTCAAACATCAACCAATAATTACATTTCATATTGTGATCCATTGATTTTAATTAGCCTAACAAGTTCATACCTTTATTGGGAATTTCTCTATGGTGGCGTTTAACTGTCAGTATGGGATCTATAAAAGCATAATGCAATGTACTGTGAAGATCTTTTGTCCTCTGTTTCTTCCTATAAAATCATTTGAGACTGAATATCATTCACTGGGGAACTGAAAAAGAGAAAGGAAAGATGAGACCTTGAAGACTATCTAAATCAAATAATCAAAATTGTTCCAACAGACAGGAAAATCAACAAAGGACACAAGAGTCTACATACCTCCAAGGCACACATTTAAGGATATTTTGGTGTGTTTTAGTAATATATAAACAATGTAAAAATAAGAGCAATTCTGAAAAACAAATGACCCATAAGCAACATCTAAATTCATGTCTTCTCTGGGGCACATGGGTGGCTTCGTTGGTTGACCGCCCTACTCTTGATTTCAGCTCAGGTTATGATCCCAGGGTTGGGATTGAGCATTGTGTCAGGCACCAGCTGAGCATGGAGGCTGCTTAAGATTCTCTCTCTCTCTTTCTCTCTCTCTCTCCCTCTGGCCCTCTCCATGGCTTGCACTCTCTCTAAATTAAAATTAATTAATTAATTAATTAATTAGTTAATATATTTTATTTTGTGTATGTATTTAGAGATATATGATATAAAATATAAATATATGTCATATAAATATATATTTAGAACATTATTTGTCTATGAAGTAATGTCTCCCCTGAATTTGGTTAAAAAGCAGAACATATTGGAGTGTTTTGACAGGAAGAAGTTTACCAGTTTATCACAAATAGTTATAGACTTACACAATAGTTAGAAGGACTAGGGAAAGAAGGTTGAGAAAACTGTCGACTGGAAACGTGGAAGAGGAAGGACCTAGGGATTGAGGGAAGCAGGCACCAGTGATCTAAGCTGCCTCTTGGAACCAAAATAAATCATTTACAGAAGTATACCCAGAGCCTCTGGAAGTATGGTTGCTAAATAAAACACAGGATGCTGAGTTAAACTTGAATTTCAGATACACAAACTTTTTTATAAGATAACTATATCCCAAATATTACATAAAATATATTTATGCTAAAAATTATTCTTTGCTTCTCTGAAAGTCAAAGTTAACTCAGTGTTTTATGTTTTATTTGCTAAATCTAACAATCTTACCTGGACACTATCACAGGTGATCCCAGCTGCCTATGGCTGTGCCGTGTGTAATATATGAATGGACCCCAGAGCCAGAGGAAGCCACCGATCTCAGCTGACTGCCCATAGCTGCTAACAGAGAACAATGGCTTCTCTTACTCTTATTGGGAAAGGAGTTTTAGGTTTCCCTCTAGGACATGGTGTGGATGGGGATGATGTGGAGTTGAGAATAGTCAACCTGCTACATAAGTTTACCTCAAGTAAGTAGAGTTCAAACACAAATATTTTTTTATTATATTTTGCTTCCATTATGCAATGATATTTTAAATCTTGCTACTTAAATATTATTATTTTCACAAACACATATTATTCCAGTAGTCTGAGGTTACATAAATACATATATTAAATGTATATTTAATATATATTAAATACATATATATGTATAAATATTAAATATATATTAAATACATATATATGTATTTATAAATATATATTTATATAATTATATCTTTTAATTTATTTCTATATATTTTATACATATGCATATATACTTTTTAAAAATTTTTAAATATGTTTAAGTTTATTTTTGAGAGATAGAGACAGAGCATGAGTGGGGAAGGGTAGAGAGAGAGGGAGACACAGAATCCAAAGCAGGCTCCAGGCTCTGAGCCATCAGCACAGAGTCCAACGCGGGGCTCGAACCCATAAACCATGAGATCATGACCTCACCTGAAGTCGGACCTTTGACCCACTAAGCCATCCAGGTGATCCTATGTATATATACATTTTAAACCTCCTCAAATTATTGGATAGTTCAGTGGCCTTCAAGCAAAGTTAATGATATTAAATATTAATGGATTTGAAGGAAAAATATTAGTGATGACTTTCAAAGTGAAATAAACGGTGAGCTCGCCATAGCACATAGAACACAAAAAGTGCAAAAAGAAAAAGTTGGGCCATGAAAAAATCAACAATTGGACTTAAAAATTACAAAATAATGATAAAATGTATCAAGGACACGTAAATGATAAAATGACTAAAGGATGCAGTCCTATTGGAAGAGAAAGTTAGAAAAGCTGCAAGAATTGGGTAAGCAGTGACTGCTGTTTAAAAATTATTTTTATTTAATTCAATTATTTTTATTTAATGATTATTAATTAATTATTAATTTAATTCACAGAAGCTGTAGAATTAACTGGTCCTTAGATTTTGACACGCCAGTAATATTCCAACTGAGTTAATGTTCGAAGACAAGGATTTTAACCTCATTTTATTGATTCACACTATGACTTTGCCAATCATTTAACTAAGTTGTGATTTCTCTTCCCCTTAGATGCTTAGATGTGCAGCAGCACTTTCCATAGAGAAATTCAATGGGTACAGCTTTAAGAACATTCAGTTCAAGGTGCTTCTTTATTCTAAGTTTTTGTTTAAATTTGGGGCACCTGGGTGGCCCAGTTTGTTAAGCATCTGACTTCGGCTCCGTTCATAGTTTTGTGGTCAGTGAGTTCAAGCCCCGAGTCGGGCTCTATGCTGACAGCTCAGAGCCTGGAGCCTGCTTTCGATTCGGATTTGGATTTGGTGTCTCCTCTCTCTCTCTGCCCCTCTCCTGCACACACTCTCCTTCTCTCTCTCTCTCTCACTTTCTCTCTCACTCTCTAAAAAAATAAATAAATATTAAAAAAACAAATAAATTCCAGTTAGTTAACATGCTTTTTGTATTGAAAGTTCTACTCCCATGGAGTCTGAGTCGGGGCAGCATAGCTGTGTTTGAATCAGTCAGTGGGACACATGCCACTGCACCAAAATTTTAGTTCCTTAACAATTTCTTCACTTTCTGCTTCCTTGTAGCTCCGAATTTTTGGCCTCATTTTCACAGTGAAGCTCTTGTTAAAAGTGCAATAGCTCTTGCGGTATTAAAAACAAAACAAACAAAACAAAAACAGAATGTCTCCTTCATTTTGAAATCTATAAGAGTTCTCTAACATGTGGTTTCCAAACTTGCGTCTCCCTGGACAACTTCCTCTTGATGGTTTGTGTCTGGCATGGAAGACACTGATATGAATACATCACTTGGCCCAGATAGCATAAAATATTAAGATTAGTAATTGTGATTTTTTTTTGTAGAATTGTCATCTTTCAGTGCAAGATTGAGTTGTAAAAATAATGAAGCCAACACAGCTTTCCTTCTATTATTCTTTACTCTTTTTTTAAAGTTTTATTTATTTTGAGATAGAGAGTGCTACTCGGGGAGGGGCAGAGAGAGAAGGGGCAAGAGAATCCCAAGTAGGCTCTGCACTGACTGTGCAGAGCCCAATGTGGGACTCGAACTCGCAAACCATGAGATCATGACTTGAGCTCAGGTCGGATGCTTAACTGACTTAGCCACCCAGGCTTCCCTATTCTTTACTTTTAGAGTTGAATTTTGTGCAATTATAGGTTATAAAGTTTATTTTATATTTATATAGCTAAGGTTACTTGAATGAAAAGCAATTTTATTTTTAACATGTTTTCCTTAAATATATGGATTTTACTCAATAATATGTGAAATTTTGTTGGCAAGATTTTGGGCCAGAAACCCTACTTTGTTGTTATGTTCTGGTCATTGGGATCAAGTCTCAAACATCCAATTAAATGGATATCCGGGGATTACTAATGATCTCTTTTATCATGATGTTATTTAAAATTACAAAGAAATGTATACCTTAAATATAAACATACCTTTAAGTTTATAACATTTTCATTTACAATGTTAATTAAATATAATGTATACTGTTTTGCTGAAATGCAATGTGCGTTTACAGCATAATATTTACTTAAATAACATTAAATAAAAATAATACAGCAAAAACTTAACATTCCATGGGCCTCAGTTCTCCTGCCAGAGTTCTCTATTATCATTATCATCTTACCTTGTAAATTATTTATTTTCTAATCCTCCTTTCCTTATTATATCTTACCTCTAAAATTTTGATAATTATCTTTCTGTGTCAGTAAGTTGCTTGTCTACTATATATTTTTGTATTGAATATTATGAATATTAATATAATTTTCTATATGGATCTTAATCCTTAATAAACCTTACTTTGTCTTCCTAAACTTTAGAAAAAAAAAATCTTCTCTTTCTTAGCTTTATACCTTATTTTCTATTTCTATTCATAACCTGGTTCCTATTCCAGAAGTTGACTGACAGTTCATATTTACTGACATTGAAGTTATCATTGTCAAAGGAGGTGTAAATACATTTGCATATGTCCTAATATCTTCTAAGGGAACAGATGTATGGGGAGATTGTAGAGTAACTTGCTTTTAACTAACAATGTCATTCACATAAAGCTATGTGTAGAATAAACATTGCAGTTCTCATGTGATTTTACTTTAGTGACACTTTTATACATACTATTTATCTATGAAGATTGAGTATGGATTTTACAATCACATTTGGAAAATGGGTAGATGAGAAATCAAGCCTACTCTGTAAAAACACAGTTATAGGACCCATTTGTCAACCACAATATATGATACTTTTGTATCAATCTGTCAACATAACTTTCTTAGTGGGCTTGCACCTTCGCTCATCTATCTTTATCTGCTGTGAAACTTCATGTTGTATTAGTTCTATAGCACAATAAAACAAATGGATACTTTATGGCTTCCAATTGAAAATAAATGTTTCATGTGGAACATTTTTCTTTTAACTGAATCAGCTGAAATACAAGCGTATGATTACTTTTGTGTCTACAAATTTTTAAGAGACAGACAGAACAAAACAAAACAAAACAAAACAAAACAAAACAAAACAAAAACCCCTCAAGTCAGTTTGGTTACTATTCAAAAGAAACTCTACTGCTATGTTAAGGTACATTCTTCATAGAATGGCATTACTCCAGTGAACACTGGAATGAGAATTGCAATCTGTAGGAAATCTATACTGTTAGCCATGTGATTGGAATTGGAGGGTAGCAGTAGGTTTATTATGTAGGACCAGGTATCATGATACCTGCCTGAGAACTGAAGTCAATCTAATACCTTTTCCCAATTTAAGCTTACTTTTCCTTTTTTAATCCAGATAATTACATTATTATCTTATGTTATTTATTTTTGGGTATGGAATTTAGTGATTCATCACTTACATAAAACACCAATGCTCATCACCACAAGTGCCCTCCTAAATACCCATCACCTATTTAACCCATTTCCCTGCCCACCTCCCCTCCAGTATCCCTCAGTGTGTTCTCTATCAGATAACCACATTTTAATCGACTATTTGGGATTTTTAAATTTCAGTTAGTGTTCACTAAATCATTTTTGGAAGCATACATGATAGAACATATTTTGAGACAATAAAATGCCCATATGGATGCATTTTGATTAATATTATTTCATATAGGGGCACCTGGGTGACTCAGTCAGTTAAGCATCTGACTTTAGCTCAGGTCATGATCTCCCAGTTTGTGAGTTTGAGCCCCATGTAGGGCTCTGTGCTGACAGCTCAGAGCCTGGAGCCTGCTTCAGATTCTGTGTCTCCCTCTCTCTCTACCCCTTCTCTGCTCATGCTCTGTCTCTCTCTCTCAAAAATACATAAACATTAAAAAATTTTAAAATATACATTATTTCATATATATCATGTCACTAGTATATACTTTATATATTAATTTATGTGATCAATATTTATACAGTACATACTTTTGGCTGTACTGTACTTCTTTTTATGAATATATAATAATTACACAGATTTAAATATCAATTCCTTGTTAATCCAGTACTTGTTCATTAATCATTGTTTTGATTTTCCACTTTCTTTTACATTAAGTGATTTACATTTTTGGTAAACTCTTACTCTGAATTTATGGCTCTTTAGGTTAATAAAATGTTCATTATCCAGGACAGTAAGTTTTTTAGTGTTTTTTGTTTGTTTGTTTTTGGTGTTTTCTTTTTATCTACAGCCTTGTTAATGTTAGAGTCCATAATCTCCCTGTTTTTTTTGTAATGGAGATATGATTGTCTCTCAAACCTCAATTATCTGGGACATGGTTTTGATCATAACACTAAATATTGGGTAATAGGGATTATTTTTCTAAATATTAATATTATATTTTTGTCTCAATTTTATAGCTTTTTAAAATTCTTATGTTAAGTACTAAGATTCAATAGCTCAAAGCAAGTGTTTGTTTTGTTTTGTTTTCTAGAAAAGGGCATATTCTTCAATTATAATAACTAGGCACTCAGACGGTATTCTCTAGGGAGGAGAATAGGATGTAAATGTTGTTCAGGCACAGAGAAATAAAACCTACCGCTGGGAGAATATGAGAAAAAGAAGTAGGCAAAAGGAAGTTTATGGTCCCTGTCAGGAATTTTGGTAGATTGCAGTGGCTGAGGGAAACAACTAAGCACCATCACCCAGTACTACAAGCAACAGATTCAGGGGAATAAAACTAGCAACTCGGTGTTCTAGAAAAAAAAAAAAAAAGCCATAGGTACCATCTAAACTCCCTTTACAGCTTCTTTTGTGTCATGGAGGGGATTCAGGAATCTCTTTGACAAGTCAGGAGATAATCAGCTAAGGCTGATAAACTGGCTAAAGGGGCCTTCAAAGAAGAGACAAAATAATGCTATCTGTTGCTGGAGCATTTCACAGATCAACAAGGAAAACAACATGTAGCATTTTCCATAAGACCAGTGTGAGTCAAGGTCAGATCAATCTATCAAGAGGTCTTCAGAGCCCTTTTCAAGGGAAGAAAATAAGACACAAATTTACTGGTCACACATTTCCACACTGGATGACATCAAGGCAACTGATGATTAAATTTCAAAGTGATACTGCTCCCCACTGCCTTGAAATAGCATTAAAATAACATTATTCCCAGGGCTTCAAAAATAAGAAGTTGTTTTATCTAAATGGTAGCAAAAAACTTCTGGTCCATATTAGATAAATTTGTGAATAGAAATGCCTTTTAATAAGACTAATTTAACAGATTCAGTTACGTATTTGTCATTCCATTAGTAACATTAGTAACATATGACGTTGACAACACCTTTATCTTTCTGAAATAGTATCTAAAAAACAAAGTAATCCAGGGTTAGCCCTGCTCACTCTTTATTGAAATGACTTTTCTATCATTAATATTTAATAAGTGAATTAATATGGCTTAGTAATGAAATCAAGAATCATAACATTAGATATGTAGATAAGTACAGCATTATATTTTGGCTCATAACAGTAAAGTTATTAATAAACATTTATATATGCAATATAAAAAAGGAAATAACAGTGCAATGTTTTAAGCATATCACTAAATAACCCATGGAGGCAAAACAAAGATTAGAGTTTACATTCAGGAGTAACAAATTCGATCTAAACACAAATTCTCTTACTGTAAGGGGTAAATGATTTTACTTTGGCTAATATTATATCATGTTAAGACCTGGAAAAGTGAAATTAAAATGAAGTATGATTTGTCAAACTGAAAAATATGTTTTATATTTTAATTGTTAATGTTAAATTTATATATGGAAATAGACAATTTCCATAAAAGTTTTAATGTTACTTTTTAGACCTTTGAAGGCCTTAGAGCACTTTGGCTATAGTGGCACACTCTTCTTGATAATGCACGCTATCTAATACTGTGATCACAGAGTTAGATTCTAATCAAACTCATGCCAGTATTTCACTATATATTGTCCAAAACACTGCTAATGAAGGACATTCATAATAAGATTTAATTGTAATAAACATTCTTAAATTTTAAGTATCATAATATTGATATAAAGCTTTATATTGAATGAGATAGAGGGATACATTGATAGACTGATACTCTAATCCGTTATGATATGTATATGTACACACATTAATACACACACACACACACACACACACACTGCATTTAGGTGAACAGAAGTCAAATGTTAGTGACACACACTGGCCATCTGCAAAATACCATAAGTAGAGAAAATTGATATTACTACTACTAATAATAATTAGATCTTATTTCTTTATATTTCTTATTAGAGATATTTTAATTTCCAGGTAACAGAATGTGTCCCAACAACCTAAATAGAATATTTTATATGTACATAAGAGATTTTCAGATGGACAATAGTCCATCCAGAATTGGTATAGCAGCACAAAAATACTGCCAAGACTTGGGTTTTTAATTCTTCTACTTAGCCAATTCTGCTATATTTATTTTCATTGTCAGGCTTCTTTTATCCTCATCATCACAAGAAGGATGCAAAAGCTTGAGGCATCATGTGTTTTTAGAAAGTCATTGAAAGACATGAGGAAAGACAAGATCTTTCCTCTCTGTTTGTATTAAGGAAAATTATATTTCTCAGTAACCTCTCAAAAGACTTCTCCCTATACCTAATTAATGAGAATTTAGTCATATGTCCACCCCAATCCGAGTACAGTCGAAAAAGAGAGGTATTTTTATACCTGGTTAATATTTGGTTAAAGTTCATCCTCCAAGGCCTAGCATAAGGCAACCTTATATTGCAGCCTGATGTCTGAGGAAACTCAGCAGGAAGATTGATGGATGGTGGATGTTGCATAAAGTTCCAGTTAGTGTATGAGCTATCAAGCAAATGTCTGTATGCACTCTGAAATAAGGTATTTATTACAAATATTTTACATTACATGATTATACATTACATAATTAAACTAGGGAGGAAATTCTAGAAGAGCATAGTGGTAACTAAACCAATTTCTGAATCCAGGAAGAGCATATTTAGATGAAACATTGTACACATAAAAGGGAAATGTGAACTGAGAGTATCTATTTCAATGGGAACAAAACACTTTTTTTCAATAATATAAATAATTCTATGATAGAGCTGTATTAAGAACTGTGAGTAGTCTGCAATTTTAACTGAGGTGAAAACTAACAAATAGACTGGCACACTTTCATGGGTGTCAGTTGAAGACTTGAACTTCATGGGGCAAAGATGAGGGGCATGTTAATACTCATAGCATTAGTAGTAGTCAGTCAGTAATTTTGTGCTGGTTTCTTGAACTTCAGTTCTCACTGGGACATGCTAAAAAGGCCAGATGGCCCTTGTACATGCATTGGGTTGTGTTGAAGTAGAAGAAATTTGGTCTTAGGAAAACTAAATATTTTATAATGAACAATAAGCAAACCTGCTTTTCTCCAATACCTAAATTCCTTGGTTACAAGTAAGCCTTGTCTTTGCTCTATTAGGATACCATATCTCTAATTTCCAACACTGTTGGCTATAAAGTCATTCAGGGAAAGATGATCCTGACAGAAGCCCTGTTCATTCCTTATTCATGAGACAGAAATATGAAAAACTTATCTAGAGCCATCTCCCAATAATATTCAATCACTCATTTCTAGAGCATCTTGACTCCTGGTGAACTTTCACATAAACATGCCACTGTGTTAGCTGCTCTGGTTAACTGACTAACAAAGGCTGGGACAAAACCATTACACTTGTCTCCTACAGCACTTAATCAAGACTCCTATCAACAGGATACAAATAGTAGGAATAGGCTAACCTCCAGTATTGACCTCAACCATGTTTTCCAGGGTCTCAGAATCAACCAGCTGTACACATCCAATACACCATCATGAGCAATCTGAGAAATCCAGGTGGCTTTCTCCTTAAGTTTCTGTACAGACCTTTCTACTTGTCCCAAGGAACTAGTCCAGTTAAAGTAGGAATTATTAGCAATTGTATAGGCTACACCTTAGCCCCCAAACAGAAATTTAAGGACAACTCTATCATCCATAATAACCCTGACCAGTGAGTTGAAGCTGATAGGAATGATCTCCAAGATTGAGGCAGTATCAGTATCTTTCAGGTAGAGTTAGGGTCACATTTTACAACATATTTTATATTCTCACAAGATTCATTCTAGGAATAACTGCCTAAAATCTGCATGAAAATAATGATTCAATTAATCCTCCAGTAAATTCAGCCAAGGGTTGTCTCATTCAGGAGAAATGTCCATGCCATCTGAGATTCACATGATTTATTGGAGATGTTGACTTACATATTTGAAGGTCTCTTATGAATTCCTCAAATGTATAAGTCCTTATGTTTTTAGTAATGAGTTCATGCTTACCTTCCACAAAAAGTACAAGTCCCAAGAGTACACATGATAACCTTGAAAAAAAAGCGCTAAAATTGTTGGAAGGTTCCAAGTGTGACCTATATAATCAAGGTATATAGATTGACATTGCCTCTGACTTTGGGGCTTCAAATTCAGTTTGAATAATTGATTCTAGTCTATTTTTTGAGACTGAGTTATGATAGAACAATATGTCTTGTTATCGTGTGCTAACAACTGATTGTAATTCTTCTGCCTCACTCAAAGAAAATCTGAGCAATGCCTTCAGGAATGGAGAGTTGGAAATATTCGAAGCTACCCAAAAGTATTTTCTGTTGCAGGTGTAGAATCTGGGATTCTAAAAAATCTTTTTCTTAGATTTCTAGTTAGGGATGAGGGGAAAGACAATCAAATAATGATGAGAACTATCTGGTCAGTTCTGCCAATGCAGCAGTCCATTGAAATCAAAGTTTCTGCAACATTTTAGGAGACATACGAGGGCATTGTTTGTTCATTAAGAAGGCCCAGGTGTTCTAAAAAGAAAAAGATCATAACTGAACACCAGCTCTCTACTTCTTTCAACTTCTGTGGTGTTCCCTGTGGTGTGTGTTTGTGTGTTTTCTCCTATATGATCACACAACAGGAAAGATAACATCACATTAAAAAAAACAATCTCAGACCCAGGCCTTTAATTTGGAAGGGTCAGGTGCAAGAAGCATGAGTGCCTATCTTACAAAACATACGAAACCATTTATATCCTACAGTTTAACCCACTGTGGACAATATAGTAGAGCTTATCAACAGTGTACTCAACTCAGTAATCAATACCTTTATGATCAGGGCCTTGTCACACACAAAAATAATTCATATTCAGACAGCTGATCCGGCATTAAGCTTGAATCCCCTAGGCCTTCATTTGATCTTGTTGACAGCTGAAGGCTATACCAACCAGGCTGGTCTTAAGGGAGAGTAAGAAGCACTATCTTGCCCACAAATGGTCAGAGAAGAATCCAAAATTTTCTGAAATTCTTTATAACCCTCTACTCCCTTTTGTCCTCATTACTAACCACTTATTGGCTAAGAGATGATCTCTTTCTTGGACAGTCACATTCAATGATCAACCTGCATTTCTAAAGTGTGTATACCAAGAGGAAGTAGTAGAGATAGAGTCAGGAATGTTTTTCATTCCGTTTTTTGAGGAGACTTTTCAGAAATAGTGGGTGCCTCTCGAGTGTGTCTAGGGAATGTGAAAAGTGTTAAACACCTCGCTTATCCACCCGTTGTTGAATGACTCTTATGATAAAAGGCACCCAATTTTTATACTGAAAATAATCAAGAAAACTGGAAACATGGCACAGAGTAGTTTCCAGGGTTAAAATGATGTGGTAAGAGTCAGTGGATTGGACTGGGAGAGCACCCTGATCTATGAGCAATTTGAATACAGCTTTATGAGATGAGCTATTTTAAATTGATCCAACTTTTTTTCCTTTATTGTATTTCTGTGTGTATGTATATTATCTATTTTCCAATATATATATAGTGCATATATAATTATAAATGTATATATGTGTTTCAATGGTTAAACTAGAAAGAGCAAAAGGCATATCCAAATGACAATGATATGTGCAAGTAGATTCTCTTTTCAGAGAAGAAATAATTAACCAAAATATTGCCTGTAAAGCAAAAGCAGTATAAGCAATCATATAAAAGAAGCTTGCTTAGAAGTTAGATTCAAATTAAATAGATATTCTTAACTTTAGTGAGCAATTCTGTATTTGCCTCACAATATTTCAATGGTCAAGAGTATAAATATTTAATTTTATTAAACATAACCATATTAGATCATATATTAAGGGATTATATAAAACTATTTTACAGCCAGTACTGCAAGGCAGAAACCATTAAAAATAGACACAGTGATCAATCAGAATGGACATCAGCTATGAAAAACAAGCCGGCTGTACTCATGAGTACTAGCTCATACGTATTCAGTATGGCCAGAAAATGCTCATTTATGTAGACACAGTCTTCTGGCAATTTGGAATGATGATTTGCTTCACTGATGAATCTTAAAAATCAATCCGATGGAAATTATTTTTAGCATCCCACAAATATTCATGGCAAAATATTATTGGGATGATGCACTTGATGAGCCTGAAATTTAGGAGCTTGATAAAACAGGAAAATAACACTTCAAAAGTGACATTTTAGTTCTTACTAATGCTCTAATAGGGCCAGAGCATGATTCCTTTTTAGATTTCATTTCATTTTATCTTAGATTCTTGTTTACTTAAATATTTGTCTCATTGGATATTGTGTGCGTGTGGGTTTGTAGCAAAAGTTGGGTGCATTCTGATCACACCTTTCATAGGGCTGGATATCTGCATAATGAAAAACTCATTTAGGCAGCAAAACACCAAAAAGTAAAATTGTAAGTAGTTTCAATTTAGACCTAAAAACAAATGGCCATGAAACTAATTCACAGTAGATAGAGATGGAAAAGCGTTTAGTTACAGACTTTTACGAAGCCTTAAAATCTTTTGAAAATTGATATCAAAATGAAAGTATGTGTGGTGGTATGCAAACAACAGATTTTTACTCTCACGTGCTCTGAAAACATGCATTTTAATAAATAGCACAATACTAATATTAGAATCTTACATAAAATCAATCATATATTAAAATGTTTCTTTTTTAAATGTTTTATTTAAACATTTATTTAAAAATAAATAAAATAAAATAAAATAAAATAAAATAAAATAAAATAAAATAAATAAAATTTATTTATTTTGAGGGAGAGGGAGAGAGAGGGAGAGTGAACACACATGGGGTGGAGGGTCAGAGACAGAGAGGGAGAGAGTGAATCCTGAGTAGGCTCAGTGCTGTCACAGAGCCGGACATGGGGCTCCATCTCACACACTGTGAGATCATGACCTCAGCCAAAATCAGGAGTCAGACACTTAACCTACTGAGCCACCCAGGGACCTCCCCCACCCTTTTTAAAAAATGTTTATTTATTTTTGAGACAGAGAGAGACAGAGTGTAAGTAGGGGAAAGGCAGAGAGAGGGGGAGACACAGAATCTGAAACAGGCTCCAGGTTCTGAGCTGTCAGCACAGAGCCCGATAGCAGGCTCAAACCCACGAACCACAAAATCATGACCTGAGGGAAAGTTGGAGGCTTAACCAGCTGAGCCACACAGGCGCCTCCAGGAACCCCTTTTAAAAACAATGTTTATGTATGTATTTTGAGAAGGGGAGAGAGAGAGAGAGAGAAAGAAATATTAAAATATTTGTAATCAGGTCCAGAATAAGAGAAGTTAGTTTCTGCTACTCTGGCTCTGATAGTCATTAAGTAGCAAGTCATATGAAAATGTGTAAGTTATCTACCAAGCTCTCATACAGAACTGTTATACAGGGAGTGTGGGTAAATTTACACGACCATCAAAAGCATTTAGGGAATATGTGTATAAAAGTGCAAAATATACTTTGAATATTTTATATAAAAATGGGTTGACAGTGTGAAAGTGGTAGATTTAATAGAGAAAACATATATTTCTATTCTATAGATATGCATATATGAATACCTTTATAATCAGAAATGTATGCTTAGATGTGTGATTATAGGTATTTCACTAGATAAAATGGTGTTGACACCATTATTACATTAAATGTACTTTCACTATTAAGTTTAGAATATTTGGAAATTTCTCTTATTTTATTTAATCTGTTACAATTTATCACCTTACACAAATTAACATATGTTAATAGCTTTATAATTTTTGCTAAAGTTTCTTTGTTTGAAAGTAATTTTCCACAAATGCTTTGTCAATGGATTTTCTGAAATTAATTTTGAGAAGCAGATACTAGGAAAGTTAGTAAGATTTAGTGACCTGAAGGGGAGCCTGGGTGGCTCAGTCGGTTAAGCGTCCGACTTCGGCTCAGGTCATGATCTCGCGGTCTGTGGGTTCAAGCCCCAGGTCGGGCTCTGTGCTGACTGCTCAGAGCCTGGAGCCTGTTTCAGATTCTGTGTCTCCCTTTCTCTCTGACCCTCCCCCATTCATGCTCTGTCTCTCTCTGTCTCAAAAAGAAATAAATGTTAAAAAAAAAATTTAAAAAAAAAAGAAAAAGAAAAAAAAAGATTTAGTGACCTGAAATAATAGCACTGAATTGGTTTCAGATGTCTGTCCTGGACCAATGAAGTAGCTGTGTGACCTTGGGCAAAAATCACTTAGTTGGTATTTTTCTAATTTTCATCACTTGTTACATGAGGGGATGTATCATAATATATCTAAATGTCTATTATTTTAAGCACTAAATCATGAATGGGTGTCAAATGCTTAACAGCATCTTTAGTTATAATCTAAACATAGCACTATCTCGGCAACAGTTAAATCCCCTATGCTGGTCTAAAATACCTTTGCAGTATGTAAAAGTAGTAAGTCAATAAGAGAGGAGGTAATTCCACCTTCCGTACACCGGAAAAACGTTTTCTCTCCTTCGAGGATAGAGAAATCATGAATGGAGCTCTGTGTCAGGAAATAAGGCACGATTTTTCTACCTGAATGGTAACTCTCAGCCCTTAGAACAGTTATAAGCAAGATCCCCTCATTCCTGAGGAATACATATATTATACTATTTAACCACCACTGAATTCCACTAAGCAGATAGGCCTAAAATATTTTAAACAAACTGGTCTTCTGAGGTTCTACTAAAATATTTCTGCCTTGAGTCTTCTCTGGATATATGGATCAAACTCTCATGAATTTGTCCTGTAATTACTCCTTAGTCATTCTGACTTTTGTTATCCATGAAAATAGTCACCTGTCCTGATCTGTGTGTTTCCTATTTACAACTAACCTCTGAGTCAATTAATATTCTTGTCTTTATCTAGCCCCTATGATAACTACCAGTCCTCAAACAAACGTACACTGATTTTGTGTCAGGAAGCAACTTCCTTTACTGAGGTTCTAAAATAAGCTATCAATGGAGGCTTAGAACCTTCAGGTAGTAATTATTTATTCAATGTCAGTCTTAACCGGCTGGTTAACTGAATGAAGTAGATTCTCTGTCGTGTTCATACTGTCTCACCTGAAGTTATAATAATGCAGGTGCTCGGCAAACATTTGTCGAACCAACAGGAAGAGAGAAGTTCCAATAATAGTCTACCCCTAGATAGCCTCCATATTTCCCTTGAGTGATTAGTATACATAATATTTTTTTGTTGCTGCTGTGGCTGCTGTTTTCTGTGCTTTGTTACCGACGTCATAAAATAGACACTGGAAAAGACGCAAGGTTTTGGATAACCCTTTATTTTACAGATGCCACTAGATGTGAATACAGAACTGAGAAGCCAATTCAATAAGAAATGATCATCAAATTATTAAATTGTGATTTAAATTGGTGCAACATGCATTGTATACATTAGCTCATTCCAGTCTCACAATAACTCATGTAGCATAGATATTATTATCCCCTTTGATTTACTGCAAAATTACTTAAATCTGTGAATATTTAGTTATGATTACCAATAGTCTATGGAAGTATTAAAATGTTTATGTGTTTCCCCATGTTAACATTTTGCATTTATAATAACTATACACAAATATATTTATATTTGATGATTGCTTACATAGAGCAATTGTTTTTATATAGTTGAAGTTGATAAGAAATTAATGCATAATTTGGATGAGGGTAAAATGTCAGAAATTATGGAGGAATATTAATGATTATATAAATCAACACTGCTATTTTAGGAAACAATAAAGACCTCCTAAATATACAGATGGTAGTGGAATTGGGCATAAGACACAGATATCTAAACAAGTTTTCCTTTCCAGTATTCCACAATCACAGTCTTGTCTAATATTGCAAGTTTCCATGTTCATCTGTGGCAGCAGTGTGATGCCACTTCTTATTTTTAGTGGGTTAATAAATAAAAAGTCGAATCCATAGCACATGCCGGAATTTTCTACTGATTCTGTGAAAAACAGACTTGTGCTGCCTTAGTGGAGAAGGCAGTACATAGGGCTCACCATCGGCATGCCCTGAGTTCAAGCATCTGAGGGAATCTTTGTTCTTTGTGTGCTGCTGTGGCTGACATCAGAAACTTGATCCTCATGTGGCCCAATTAACTGTACATTGTTCCTTATCTGCTGGTGGTGCGGCTCATTTAATTCTTAGGATAATATCTTTATATAGACATTAAAAAAAGATTTCTCTTCTAGAAAGCTTTTGGTTTCAGTAACACGTTGTATTTAGAATGAATTGCTTTTATATAAAAGGAATACTATAGAAATGTTATTTTACAGTGACTAAAGAATTGAGATATTTCGAATGTTGAACTATCATAATGTATGAAGTTAGACATGTAGATTTGAGAGGTTTTCTTTCATCTTTTAAGGTGATGCCATCACATCTCTGGAACACGTGCTGGCCAATACATCACGAATAGAGACAATAAAATGGTCACTTTCAAATGTGAACTTCAAATGGGAATTTTTTGTTTATGTAGATAGAAAATTTTATTCATCAGGAGCAACATATTTTGCCTTTATGTAGAATAAAATCACCACCCATATGTGAATTGGCTTGAAAACTTCACAGAAAAAAGAGCTAAAACTGTAAATTCGTTATTTAAGGGAAAAACTTTGGGGAAGAAATAGAGAGCATTATTAAAAATGTTCTTTAAAAAATGTTATATAGGAAAGAATGACTATCAGTTTTACCATAATGGGCAAATTCTGAACAAATTATAGACATTATCTTAGAAACCTTTAAATTGCTTTTAAAAACCTATCATGCTAGTAAGTACATGAATATTATGGTGGCAGTGGGACGATCTTACACACATATACTCTGGGTTAAAAAATGGAATATCTTTGAATTAGAATATATAATGTCTATAATGTTCACATTATGAAGCAGCAACACAGTAAGCATTAAACAGAATGGCATACATGTGATTTATTGAGGCACAAAAATCACATTTTATTAAAAGACTGTTAATGTCAATCTTCATTAATCTAGATATTATATTAAAAAGTGAAAAAAATAGTAATCATATCAGTAGATATGTGGAAAACTTGTCTTAATTCCATATCTTTAAATTTTACAGTTTGATCATGTTGATTCTTTTTTATAGAATAAGAAAGGATCATAAAAATTAATAGCAATGTTAGACTGTTCTATAATTCTCAAAATACAAAGCAGAGTATTTTTTAAATGTAGTGAAAATACACATTTAAATTCAGCTTTTCCATAGCACTGCTATTAGATAATATATCATGTAGTGAAGTTAAAGTGTCTAATTGGCATATTCTCTTACAAAGTTAAAAGAGGTCTGCTCTAGAAATTACATGTAATCAATATGAATGCAACTATAAAAGTCACTACATATGGCACTCTGCAACTTAATTCTTCATAATTTTTGCTGGTGTTCATTTTATATTTAGAGTATACATAAGGAATGAATACTTTGGTATCAAACAAAAAATGTATTTTCTTATGATGTGAACCCAATAATTTCTCAAGTCAACATGTTTCAATAAGTAAATTTGTTTTTGGAGAAACAAGTATATAAGTATTTAATTTTGATTTAGATTTGACTTTAACAAATAGACATGTCTTCTTATAAGGAGAAACCATCAATTTTGCCAGGAGAAAGACTGCCACAGCAGTCATCCAAAAATGTTTAAAACTTCAAATTAATGAAGGGTGCAATGAAAAGAAATATTGGGGAGGAAACATCGATTCTCATGAAAGGTAGCCAGAACAGGTAACAATCATTCACTTATACAGTGTGACTAACCTGAGTTTGAGAATGGTTAACTCCGTTTCACATCAATTATTTCACCTGAAGTGACAAGTTGCTTTTTGAATGAATTTGTAGTGATTCACTTACCACAGTGATTCACCTATTTTACATACGGTCTAAAGAGCAGCAAGGTTGGGGAAGGAAATTGTGGGAACTGCACTAAATGTCATTTTTCTGGATCATGGTAAAACAATAAATTATCACCTCTAGGTAGGAAAAAAAGATAACTATTTAACACTTAATGGTTTTCTGAACATTGTTTTCATAAATTAATACTGTGACAAACATTTCTGTAAGAAAGTAATCAAAATATTAAACAGCTATCTTATGTTGTATTTATGTTGCATATAATATGTTCTTAAAAATTTTTGAGGTCATATCCACCTTAAATAAATTAAGATATATTTTATTCACAATAGCGAACTGCAATGTTTTTATAAAAGATGAAAATATCTAGAAATCAAGTAGATATTATTTTATTGTGCTTCTATTATATGTTTAGGAGAATCTGTATTTTCTAGGATTCAAATTAATCTCCATTGCAACTGGAGCTTTAAAAGAAGCTGTTATAGGGGCGCCTGGGTGACTCAGTCAGTTAAGCACCCAGCTTTGGCTCAGGTCATGATCTCAGGGTTCATGAATTTGAGCCCTGCATGGGGCTCTGGGCTGACAGCTCAGAACCTGGAGCCTGCTTCAGATTCTGTGTCTCCCTCTCTCTCTGCCCCTCACCCCCCACTCACTCTCTGTCTTTCTCTGTCTCTCAAAAATGAATAAATTTCAAAAAAAATTAAAGAAGTAGTGATAATAATTGTCAGTGTGATAATTGATCAATTATATTCCATAAAAATAACATATTAGTATTTTCTTATCATTAAAAAGTTAAGTCTATATTTAAGACATTAGCAGTCCTTATTTTTATTTGTTCTTACATTTTATTCATCCAAATTGAAAAAAAAATCTTATGTCTCTTTGGGCAGTGTCTTTTTTTCCGTCTTTAGAACTAATCTTTCTTTAGTCTTACACATGCATTCTGGTCATTGTTTTAGGATGTCTACTTTTACCTTTAAATCTCTTCTTAAAACATTATGTAACCCTAGTGGAGTTAACATACTCATTATTTCCTAACCAGGTACTCTCAAAATCTTTGACTTTTCTGTGATAGAATCATCATGTATAATCTTTCAAAATGTGTAATTCTTTCAAAAGCTTTTTTTTTTGCCACTGGGGACTTAGCAACCAAATGTTCTTCCCCATCCACCAAATGGTGGAGGCTTCTGGGAATGTGGTCACCAGATTGGGCATATCCATAAAGGTCTTCTGAATCTTGTTTCACCAGACTTTACTCATTAAATTTTCACCCCATTGATCTTCATGTTAAACCCCATCTACCTGTTGCTATTTATGTTTCACTGCTGTTGCTTAGAAAGGAGCACTGGGAGTGGGCTACTGGGGAATTCCTTTCTGACCTTTTCTCTGAACCTGATATAAGTAGAGTTCAAAGAAGACAGTTATGACAACAGACGCAGCACTAAAATAGGAGAACTCCTTCTCCTTTATTTTTTTGGAAGTCCTAAAAATACACAATAAGGAGCCTAGAACTCTAGAAATCAATTTCTCAGTGAAAATTTATCATGGATAAAAAATTGAAAATACAAACTGTGTGAATATTATTTTTTAAGCCTACCATGACACACACACAATATTCAGACATAGATGCATTCTAAGATTGACTCCAATATTTTCTGATTTATTTTTAATTCACTTATATAAGTATGCTAATAATGGTATTTGTATCTTCATTTCACAGGTTTAATTACATTCTCATTTGTTATTTGATATGAGTCATACATTATTATCATATAAAAATTACAGAATATGAGTTTAAGTGACTTGTTTGATTGGTTAATGACTAAATAATTGAGCATATATAGCTTTAGGCTATGAAATTTGCATGGGATTGAGCCATATTATACTGGTTTTACAAATTATTTTGGTAATAAGTAATTTTGCATAGAACCCACTTGCATTTTTCAAGTTTACCTGATATAATTAATGTCATGACAAGTTATCGATTGTCCTCAGCAGGAAGTATAACAGTCTAATGTGCAAAGAATTCAAATGACTTATATTGATTTTTTTTTATATTTTCACAGAAGTTAATATAATAGTTAAAGATTTCATTTTAAGAAAGACAGTGATTCAGACACACAGGGAAAATATGTCCATTCTTGCATCTACACATCCTTCACATCCTCACATCCCACATTATGTTGGAAATAAATAAGCCTGTCTTAAAGACTGCATGGACCTCTCTCTAGCTGTTCCCATGGTGTTGGCTTTAAATAACATATAATTATGCAGGGTTTAGAAGGTTTTTTAACAATTATATTATTTTTACCCTATAAGAAAGTTAAATCTATCCATAGCAATACCTAATAATGCAATGATCCATGATATATAAGAATCATAGATGATGATCTATATGAAAGGTTTAATTTATTTTCTCATGATTGCTGATTTAAGAAAGCTTTGTCATTAATATTGGTGTTATTGCCTTAAAACATTTCTGTTGGGTATGCTTTGGGAAAAATCCTTCCTTTTTTTTCTTTTCCTTCCTTCCTTCCTTCCTCCTTCTGTTCCCTTCCCTTCCCCTCCATTCCCCTTCCCTCACCTTTCCTTCTCCTCTCTTTCCCTCCCTTCCCTTCCCTTCCCTCCTCTCCTTCCTCTTCCTTTCTGTTTCCTTCCCTACCCTTCCTTTCCCTTCCCTTCCCTTCCTCTCTTTCTTCCCTCCATCTTATTGTGGAGAAAAAAAATCACATAACATGAAAACTATCCTCTTAAAAATTTTTAAACATTCAGTACAACATTGCTAACTATAAGCACAGTGTTGTACAGGAGATCTCTAAAGTTTTTTTATCCTGTATAACTTTATTCCCATTGATCAGCAATTCTCCATTTCCCCTTCCCTCCAGACCCTGGCAACCACCATTCTACTCTATGTTTCTATCAATCAACTACTTTAGATACCTTATATAAATGGAATCATGCAGTATTTGTCCTTCTATGACTTGCTTATTGTGTTAATGTTTTCTTCTCTTGGTCCAGTAGTCAGGGAGTGAAAGAGAAGATTTAAAAGACTCCTAAATAGCTAAATGCTCAATTTAAAATATTTACCAATACAAAAATTTATTGCTACATAGAATTAGTGATATAGCTTAAACATTATGGAAGTTCTTAAGGTAGGTTTCTTGGGTCTGTTTTTATGTTGAAAACTTTTCAAATAAATAGTGTAGCCCCAAATCACCAAAGGGCCTTTGAAAATTGCATTGACAAAGGATATTTACATTATATTTCTTTTTTGTTTGATTTTTTAATTTTATTTTACTGTATCATTTCCAATGTAGTTACATATGGTACTATATTAGTTTCAAGTGTACAATATAATGATTCAACAATTCCATATATTACTCTGTGCTCATCAAAATAGATGAAGGGCGGGGGGCACCTGGGTAGCTCAGTGGGTTAGGTGACCGACTTCGGCTCAGGTCACGATCTCACAGTTCATGGTTTTGAGCCCATGGTCGGGCCCTGTGCTGACAGCTCAAAGCCTGCAGCCTGCTTCACATTCTGTCTCCCCTTCTCTCTGCCCATCCCCTGCTCATGCTCTGTGTCTCTCTGTCTCTCAATAAATAAACATTAAAAAAAAATAAAAAAAAAACAATAGATGAAGGGGGTTAAGAATACACTTATCTTGATGTACATGATGCTCTTAACACTACATTTTATTTTCTCAGATGGTGATAAATAAATGGGTCTAAGTTTAGCTACTTTATTGCTTTGTAAAAACTGAAACTTTTTACCTTCATTTTCATTGTGGATTTTTATGATGACCGTTTTATAAGGGACTGGTTTGTATATGTTCTGCGCGTGGGTTATTTAGATCATTGTAAGGTACAGGTTGATAAAAGGAATATGTTCAAAGTTGTGACAGCATTTCAATGTGGACTTTAAGAATCCTATACTATTAATATAGTATATGCATCAACTGATTGATATGCAATAATACATGGGTGATTCTTTACAAATCTTATTGAGTAGTCTCTATTTGTGTGAAATAATTTGGCAAAGAAAATGTGCCACTAACGTTAAATTTCTCAGATCTCATTATATAATTAATTAAAATGCCTAAATTTGAATACTCATTGTTAAGGTATCTAATAATACCATGATAAATCTACTTTTATAGACATATTCCAAAAACTTAAAAGTTTTGTGCAAAAGAACCCAAGCTACTTACTCTCATTATTTTTTTTTAATGTTTATTTATTTTTGAGAGAGAGAGAGTGAGACAGAGCATGAGCGGGGGAGGGACAGAGAGAGGGAGACACAGAATCTGAAGCAGGCTCCAGGCTCTGAGCTGTCAGCACAGAGTCCAACGCGGGGCTCGAACCATAAACCTTGAGAACATGACGTGAGCCAAAGTAGGACGCCCAACAGACTGAGCCACCCAGGAGCCCCTACTCTCATTATTTTTTCAGAGAAAACTTATTCCCCTTGAAATAGAACAAAGCAAGAAACTATGAAATTTCCATTTTACCTTACAAAATAAATTAGTAACAAACATTTAACTGTTGATTTGTTTCAAAGCTCTTTTGAAGAAACAAACTTTCTACTGATAAATTATTTTATTAATTAAATCATTGTATTAATAGACCATTTTTTTTTACAAAGCATTATCCATAAGGGGATCACTGAATAACAGACAATGAAGTAAATAGTTTTATTATGTTGTTTATTTAAATGGTAAAATTAGTGTCATTGTTGTAATCTTAGCTTCACTGAAGTAATTTAAATATACTACAATTCACTAGATATCACTCATCATCACTGTTTGTATATTTTAGCATGCTGTTTTCACTATTATTATCAAATAAATATGCAGTAGTCTGCCCTTATCCACAGTCTTGTTTTCCAAGGTTTCAGTTACCCATACTCAAGTGATCCGAAGGCTGATGATTTTCCTTCTGATGTATTGTCAGGAGGTCAATAGTAGCCCAGAAATACATCACCTGTGTCATTCACCTAACTTGATCTCACAAGTAGGCATTTCATTCTCTCACATAACCACAAGAAGAAGGGTTAGTACAGAACAGTAAGAAATTTAGAGGGAGTCCACAGTCACATAATTCTTATTATAGTATATTGTTATAATAATTGTTCTATTATATTAGTTATTTTTGTTTATTTCTTAGTGTACCTAATTTATAAATTAAACCTTTTCATAGGCATGTATGTATAGGAAAAATCATAGTATATATATATATGTATGTGTATATATATATGTGTGTGTGTATATATATATACATATATACATATATATATATACTTATCTATCTATCTACATATATATACATACATATAGTTCAATGCTATCTGGGGTTTCAGGCATCCACTGGGGGTCATGGAACATATCCCACAGTGAATCAGTGAAAACAACTCTAACAGCACCATCTAACTATGCCACATAGAAGTTATAATTTAAAAAAATATATATTTTATATCCTGAGTAAAACAATGCAAAAAAAAATGGATTCTTAAGTGATAAAACTGATTGGGTGGGAGAAAATGTAGAATGTGAGAAGAACCTAAAACATAGTACACATTTCCTAAAGAGATGATATACAAATTGATGGATAGAAGGGTATTATGGACCCTGTTGTTATGTAGCAAAAACCTCTCTTCCTTCCCTTCAGAATTTAGAGCCATATGCAAATGCTCATAATTTGGGGGGAAAATCAAATAAACGATAAAAGCTGATGTAATAGACCAATTATTCTTTAACAAATATACCCCCCACCCCCAGAAACATTGTTTCAATTGCACATACCTATGATGTTGGTTTTGGCGATGGGACTTATTTGATGAGTGCGATTGTGAGTGGAATTGGCAATGTGCCATCTTACATTTTTGTTTCTGGGCTTCTTCAAGAGCCCTCAAAATGACAAATATGGGAAGGACCTGAACTATACTACAGTTTAGAGCAGAAACACCCCATTCCCCCCACAGAACTATGTGTAAGAAATAAACAATTAATGTTTTCCACTCAAATTTTGCAGTGATTTCTTGAAAGGAAAACTGAGTAATGTGATAGATTTTACAATATTACTTACTTCCTAGGGGTAGGGAGGCAGAGGAATGACATCCAAGGAACATGTGAGTAGGTACAAAGTATTCTTGCTGTTATAGTTACAGTTCTTAAGTTGGGTGATGTGTGCATAGGAGTTCATTATGCCTATAGCTCACATAAAGTGTACTATTTGTTATAGAATTCTACAAAAATATAAAAAAGAAAAGAAAAAAGAGGCAAAGGGAATTTTAAAAGGAACACATCAATTCAGAGGAGCATATGGTTCTTATCCTTTCTTTTATTAACATGATGTATCACATTGATTGATTTGAAAATATGGAACCACCCTTGAAACCCAGGAATAAATCCCACTTGATTGTGGTGAATGATTGTTTTAATGTACTGTTGGATTCGATTTGCTAGTATTTTGTTGAGGATTTTTGCATCCACATTCATCAGGGATATTGGCCTGTAGTTCTCTTTTTTAGTGGAGTCTTTGGTTTTGGAATCAAGGCAATGTTGGCCTCATATAATGAGTTTGGAATTTTTCCTTCCATTTAAGTTTTTTGGAATAGTTTGAGAGGAATAGATATTAACTCTTCTTTAAATGTTTGGTAGAATTCCCCTGTGAAGCCATCTGGCCCTGGACTTTTTTTTGTTGGGAGATTTTTGATTACCAATTCAATTTCTCTGATGATTGCTGGTCTGTTCAAGTTATCTATTTCTTCCTATTTCAGTTTTGGTGGTTTGTATGTTTATAGGAATTTATCCATTTCTTCCAAATTATCAAATTTGTTGGCATATAATTTTTCATAGCATTATCTTATAATTGTTTGTATTTCTGTGGTTTTGTTGCTATTTATCCTCTCTCACTTGTGATTTTATTGGTTTTCATCTGATTTAGTAAGTCTGACTAGGGGTTTATCAATTTATTAATTTTTTCAAAGAAGCAGTTCCTGGTTTCATGGATCTGTTCTGTTGTTGTTGTTTCTATACCATTTATTTATGTGCTAATCTTTATTATTTCCTTTCTTCTATGGCTTTAGGCTTCATTTGCTCTTTTTCTGGCTCCTTTAGTTGTAAGGTTAGGTTTTTCTTGCTTCTTGAGATAGGCTGGTATTACTATATACTTTCCTCTTGTGACTATTTTTGCTATATCCCAAAGCTTTTGGACCGTGGTGTTATCATTTTCATTTTTTTTCCATGTCTTTTTTTTTTTAATTTCACCTTTAATTTCCTGTTTGACCCATTCATTGTTTACTAAGATGTTCCTTAACTTCCATGTATTTGTGGTCTTTCCAAATTTTTTTCTTGTGGCTGATTTCAAGTTTCATAGCATTGTGGTAGCATGCAGAGAAAGGGGAACCCTCTTACACTGTTGGTAGGAGTGCAAACTGGTACAGCCACTCTGGGACACAGTATGGAGGTTTCTCAAAAAACTAAAAATAGAACTACCCTACGACCCAGCAATTACTCTACTAGGTATTTATCCAAAGAATACAAAAATACTGATTCGGAGGGATATGTGCAACCAGATATTTATAGCAGTATTATCAACAATAGTCAAATTGAGAAAATAGCCCAAATGTCCATCAACTGATGAATAATAAAGAAGATATGATATATGGGGAGCCTGGGTGGCACAGTCGGTTAAGCGTCCGACTTCAGCCAGGTCACGATCTCGCGGTCCGTGAGTTTGAGCCCCGCGTCAGGCTCTGGGCTGATGGCTCAGAGCCTGGAGCCTGTTTCCGATTCTGTGTCTCCCTCTCTCTCTGCCCCTCCCCCGTTCATGCTCTGTCTCTCTCTGTCCCAAAAATAAATAAAAGTTGAAAAAAAAAAGAAGATATAGATAGATAGATAGATAGATAGATAGATAGATAGATAGATAGATATAGATATAGAACTCAGCCATCAAAAAGAATGAAATCTTGCCATTTTCAACAATGTGGATGGAGCTGGAGAGTATTATGCTAAGCAAAATAAGTCAGGCAGAGAAAGACAAATACCATATTATTTCACTCATATGTTGAATTTAAGAAACAAAACAGAGGAGCATAGGGGAAAAAAGAAAAAAAGAGAGAGGTACACCATAAAACAGAACAAATTGAGGGTTGATGGAGGGGAGTTGGGGGGCTGGGCTAAATGGGTAATGGTATTAAGGAGGGCACTTGTTGTGATGAGCACTGGCTATTGTATGTAAATAATGAATCACTAAGTTCTATACCTGAAACTAATACTACACTGTATGTTAACTAAATGGAATTTAAATAAAAATGTAAAAATAAATAAATAAATAAATAAACAAACAAATAAATAAATGGAACACAATAAATCAGCGTTATTCCTATGTATAAACATATGTACATATTGTCCATTTTGAATTTAAAATTTATTCAGAACAGTTCAAAAATAGAGGTTAGAAATCTCAAGAGAACAAAATTAAATTAACTTAATCAATTTAAAAATCAATTAATTAATAAAAACCAAATTTTATTTCCCTATTGTCCAGAACCATAAAAACAAAGTTTTAAATATGTGAATTTCTGAAATATACTGTCTTGTGTATGCATGTGTATCTTGCACACATGCTCTTCAAATATATATATATATATATATAGATATAGATATAGATATAGATATAGATATGTGTATATATAACTATATATACATATAAATTATCTATACAATATATTAAATATATATACACACAGGTAATAGCTTTTCATCTGTATGTAACTTTCAAATGCTATTATTTATTTTATTTTTAATTTTTTTTTCAACGTTTATTTATTTTTGGGAGAGAGACAGAGCATGAACGGGGGAGGGGCAGAGAGAGAGGGAGACACAGAATCGGAAACAGGCTCCAGGCTCTGAGCCATCAGCCCAGAGCCTGACGCGGGGTTCGAACTCATGGACCGCGAGATCGTGACCTGGCTGAAGTCGGACGCTTAACCGACTGTGCCACCCAGGCGCCCCTCAAATGCTATTATTGATGTGTTTACATGGGATCATTTTACACATTTGAATGAGATTGATATGTTCATAAGTGCACTCAGACAAAGTTTTTACCTTGAATAATTTTTCATTGGAATACCATAGAACTTTAGAAATCTTATACAGTGAAATATATTATTTTATAAAAATAAATTTAAGCTACTATAGGATCAAGAATATCTATTGAGTGGTGCCTGTTCAGCTGAGTCATTTGAGCAACTGAGTCTTGATCTCATGGTCATGAATTCAAGCCCCTTAATGGCCTCCACACTGTGCGTGAAGCCTATTAAAAAAAAAAAAAGACAGAAAATATATATCAATATATATTTAAAACTTCCAATTATTTTCAAGTGGGTTTTTATATTATTTTGATTATCTTTAAGTATATAAATAAGGTAACCACTAGTTAAAATAATATTTAATTAAAAAACTACACTATGAACATATTTGGTACATAAAAAATTGTACCTTATAATTGCTACCCATGAGATCATGTAATTAATGAAAGGGTAGAGACTAATGAAATCTGCTTACACCTTAGGAATTTACATTGTGTGTTTCATTCGGATATCACATAACTTATTATAGTAGAATGACATTACCTAATTTGTATTTATAGATTTTCATTCAGAAACTGAAGATACACTCTAGAATTATGTTTACCATTTTCACTCATGAAGGAAAGCATTTTCATCAAGGTTATTTTTGTTTCCAACAGATAGAAAACGTTTTTTAATAATCCCTGAATACTTATTTTCTGTACTGTCACTATCTCGTTATTTTTCAAAGTTAGGTACTTTATTTTGCATTTCCTGACACAGCCAAGATTTGGTTTTGTTTTCCTTATTTCAGCATCTTGAGACAAAAAAAAAAAAAGGAGAAGTGAACTATTTATTATTAAGAAAAAAAATCTCATTTATATTTGTGTCAACTGAAATAATTTTTGGATATGAAATGTGAGGAAATTCATTAAACGATGTCACTTAGTAATTTTTTTTTGCAATTATAAGTAACTTCCAGATGAATGAACTTAGTGCATTTGAAGTAGACTCATTTTTAAACAAGCATGTAAATGTACTTTGATCTTTACCTCATAAATAATGTCTTTTTCCTCAAAAGTTTCTGTAACTTAAAATTTTATGATCACAAACAGATCGACATACACACTTTATTAGCTTATCAATATGTGTTTCTTTCAATCAAATTGTAAGAGACAAAATGAGAAAAGGTATTATATTCTGATTAAAAACAATCATTTTGTTCCAATACTTAAATTTATATGAATGCTCTGCAGAGTTTTAATAGATCTATCATAGTAAAATTGAAGATATGATTAATAGATTATGTATAAACAGTATTTACTATCTGTTTCCACAAGTTGGAACTGAAAGGTGACCGCACACAACCTTGAAAAATCTCTTTTTTGTTGTCTATTTTTTCAAGGTAATTATTTTTTTAGGAGAAGCATTAATCATTCATGACACCAGAATATCTTACAATAGATATCTTTTCAATGTATTTTTTCAATACATTCTTTTTTTAAAATACAATTTATTGCCAAGTTAACTAACATACTTAGAGAGGAGAGTCTCATGCTTATCCCAGCAAGTGCCCTCCTCAATGCCCATCATCCATTTTCTCCTCTCCCCCACAACTCACCCCCCATCAACCCTCAGTTTGTTCTCTGTATTTAAGAGTCTCTTATGGTTTGCCTCCCTCTGTTTGAAACTGTTTTTTCCCCTTCCCTTTCCCCATGGTCTTCTGCTAATTTTCTCAAGTTCCACATATGAGTGAAAACATATGGTATCTGTCTTTCTCTGAATGACTTATTTCACTTAGCATAATACCCTCCAGTTCCATCCATATTGTTGCAAGTGGCAAGATTTCATTCTTTCTCATCGCCAACTAGTATTCCATTGTATATATAAACCACATCTTCTTTATCCATTCGTCAGTTGATGGACATTTGGGCTCTTTCCATGATTTGGCTATTGTTTATAGTGCTGCTATAAACATTGGGGTACTTTTCCCACTGTGGAACTTGTTATATATTTGTACATTTCTCCTATATCCTACACTCCTGATCTTCAGTACTCTTTGGTGGTGAATATCTATTTCATTTTTGGTTGTTACAATGAGGGTCTATGAAGCCACCAAATCTAATCTTGCCTGATGCTCAAGGAATAGGTAATCCAAGTGCTAGTTATTTTATTAAAGGCAGAAATTTGACATCAATGTAATAGCCAATATTTAAGTGAAGAAATTACAATATTTAGGCTTTATCAACATTATGTATTCTAGCTTCTTTTTTTCTCAGTATGTCGCCAAGCTACTGTATGTATTCTGCTTCTAAGTGATGTGCAAGTTACATTTTGAGATAAATCATGTGACCAACACTGAATGCAGTTATACACTGCAGGATAATAAGTGTACAGTTCAAGTATTATGTATTAATCATATAACAATAAGATTTTTGGAGTCATTTCTAAATTCTTTTTTTTTCTAAATTCTTCTTTCTGTAAATCCTTACATTTTATAATTTTAAAATCTTGTTAGGAATTATGATAAATATGATTAATATTATCATACTTGCTTATAGTTATTATAAGATTCAATAAAATAAAACAATATTGATGGATAATATTAACACTCAAGTAATTATTTTTTTAGGAGAAGCATTAATCATTCATGACACCAGAATATCTTACAATAGTTTTAGAAGGACTCACGTCTCATTTTGTCTATGGTGTAATATTCTGGCCCAAACCATCCGACACAGTTTAATTATAACCATTAGACTGTAAAATTATCATAAATCATGGGATATATATATATATATATATATGTGTATATACATATATATACACACACACATATATATACATATATATATATACACATATATACACATATATATACACATATACACATATATATATATATATAAAATATCAGGGATATCATTATTCACATGGAAAATAACAATCTTTGTGTTTAACAGCTATTTTGTCAGTCAGTTGTTTCATATTTACATTTATTGAGTAAACATGCATGCCAAAGACATCATTGTTAACATAGGAAATAACCTTGCTTGGGGTGCCTGAGTGGCTCAGTCAGTTAAGCATCCGATTTCAGCTCCGGTCATGATCGCACAGTCCGTGGGTTCCAGCCCTTGTGTAGGGCTCTGTGTTGACAGCTCCAGGCTCTGAGCTGTCAACACAGAGCCTGATGAAGGGCCTGAACCCACAAACTGTGAGATCATGACCAGAGCCGAGGTTGGACGGTTACCTGACTTAGTCACCCAGGCACCCCAACTATTAGCTATTTTATAAGATAGAAATTGTTTCATGTTTAGGAGGACACTTGAATACCATGAATGTTTACCGGATCCAATCCAATCCAATCCAATCCAATCCAATCCAATCCAATCCAATCCAATCCAATCCAATCCAAGAAAACTATGCAATGCATCCATCAACTGTGCAGGACATTTCTTGTTACCTTTTTTAGATTTTGAGTGTTTTGCTGGAGTGGTAGAGGAACTGAAGTCATCTCTGAAATTACAGCCGGACTGTTCTCTGCAGGTATACACCTTTGTTCCAGAGTGCAAAGATCTGGAAACACTGAATGGAATAAATGTCTACAGCCCTGTTTCTCATTCATAAGAATGAAGCCAGTGTTAGAGAACTGTTGCTGTCCACAACACTAACAGTATCTTCAAGGTCCTTCCTTTCCCTCAATTCTCCACTGCCATTAGTGAGATGAGTAATGACGACTGTGTCCTTGGTGATTGCTTTAATTTCTTAGACCATTTTCCAGCAGTGTAGTTTTAGGGACACAGAATTTCTTTAGGTGTATAACTGCCGCAGGCTTTTTTTGCAGGATACCTATGGACAGGTGATACATTTCTCCAGATATATAGTAGACTTTTGAGTTATTTGTTTCCAATCCCAAATGCAAGTAACCATAGCCAAAGAATTTAAATAGACAAACTGTTTGAGATTAAGGATTTTTAAACTTCTTTATCTCTGTTTATTTCCCATCTGCACTTCTTTGAAAATTGAGGCCATCTGAAATAATGACCTTAGATAGAAAAGGAAACCTCTTAATATCATCTTTACCAGCAGAGTCATATTTCATGCTCTGGTACTGCTAAAGCTAAAGCATTATCTGACTGTCTATCATCTATCTATCTATCTATGTATACTGGGACAAATAGTATTCACAAAAATTCATGTCTATGCAGAACTTCAGAATGTAAACTTATTTGTAAATAGGGATTTTGCATATGTAAATAGTTGAGATAACATTAGATTAGTTTGGGCCCTAAATGTAATGACTGGCATCCTTATAAAAAGGCTATGTGAAGACACAGAAAGGGAAGAAGGCTGTGTGAAAACAGAGAAGGCTGATGCAACTATGAACAAAGGGATGTCACAAATCGCCAGCAGTATCAGAAGCTAGCAGAGAGATTATGGGAAACTCCCTGTAGAGCCACCAGAAAGAATCAACCTTGCTGACACCTTGACTTCAGATTTCTAGTCTCCCTAACCACGAGAGACTAAATTTCTGTTGTTTTAGGTCACGGGGTCTGTAGTAATTTGTTATAGCAGCCCTAGGAAATGTATTCTGTCTTCCTTTCTCCAAATTGATCTACACACACACAAACACATTGCATCTTCTAGCACAAAGGTATTGTGTTTTTAAACAGCAGATCCATAAAATAAGGGATAACCACCTGTGCTTGGAGATGTGCTTCCATTAGCTTGAGTCTGTAATCCTTTTGTAGGATGTTACTGAAAGCAGCAAGTTGGCATCACAAGGGAATCTTGTAAAGCCCTCTGCAATTCCACTTGACTCTACTACCTTGGCCAGCCTTTAGTCCCCTTCCACAGCACAGTGTGTAATACTTTACCAGAAAGGCTTTGCCACTGCAAAACGGAGGTCGAGACAGCAATGTTTCCAGCTATTTTTCAGCATCTGGGTCTTGTTTACATCTATACAATTAGCAAGTTTGCAGATTCCTTGATCTTGTCACTTTTCCATGTGATTGCATGCACAGCACAGCAAGCAGATAGTATAAAGAGGGAAGAAAGAAGAAAAACTCCTGCCCTTAAGAAGGATTCTTGAAAGAACTATAAAACTGACATAATCTCATTCTGCAGATATTAGTTAAATGGTCCAACCTAGCTGCAAGGAGACTGTGCTATTTTGCCTTTTAGCTGGGGCTGTTGTTGACCTGAAACATAAATGAGCTATTACTAAGGAAAACAGAAAGCATAGATACTGCATTAAGCAACTTGCAATCTGTGTCACCAATCATTTTGGTATTGTATGAAATAAGAAAAAAAATAGTAACTGAATGGAAGCATGTAGTTATCAAATATAGGTAGCAGAAACAAGACAAGTGAAGTAGATGTCATTGAGCAGTAGAAAATAATAGGTTTGAATACACAAAATGAGGGAACTAACTCTAGGTTCATACTATCACTAACCTCCCTGTTACCAACTCTCAGTCTTCACCTTGTCAACTGATACTGGTTAATATCATTGGCATCCTGTTTCTTGACATTTTTTTTTCTTTAAGTGGGTCTGGAACACATTCTTTCCTTTTTCCTCCTCTCATATTTTCAGTCTATTTTGCTAGATCTCCTTCCTCTTCCTGCGGCTGAAAAAGCTCAATGCTTGGTGCTCTGAGCTCTTCTGTAGTTAAAGCTGTTTTGTCTTTACTTCTACCATGATCCGTGCACTCTGTTTACCACAGAGCAGTCAGGGTAACATTTTACATGTGAAGCCAGATGATACCATCCTTTGCTCAAAATCTCAAATGGCTTCCAATCTCACTTGTCATGAAATATAATTCCTACAATACCAATGAAGCTCTGCATGATCTGCCTTTCTGGTCTCATTTTCTTTATCTCCCCCTCATCCACACTTTTTAGCCATATGAACCCTTGGTTCTTTCAAGCACATGATTTATATTTCCACGTCAGGACCTTTGCACTTACTCTTTGCTCTCCCTGCAACATGCTTCCTCCAGAAAGTGAAAGACTGGTTCAGAGACTTGGATTTCTCATTAAATGTCCCAGATCAGAGAAGCCTTTCCTGTGTATCATACCTCAAACAGCATCCATATACCACTTACCCTACTTAAGTTTTCAACATAATTATCAGTCATGAAATGATAATTTCTGACTCAGCCTAGAATATGAGCAACACGGCAGGAAAAATTTCTGTTCTGTCCTCTGCAGAATCAGTGGTAACTACAGCATTTTCTGACATCTATGGCCACACAATTGATATTTCCTGAATAGCTAAGTGAATAAATAAAATTGAAGTCCACACACAGAGATAAGAATCTACAAAATTGAATGCAAAGGAACAACTCAAAATAATGGGATGTACCTATCAGCTCAGTGGAATGGAACAACACCTACTTTAACTTGCTTAAGAGGGCAGGAATTTATTTAATGATATCTGGTAGCTTAACATATCTCTGGGAAGGCCAGAAAGTTAGTCTTAGAGTCAGGTCATGAATGATACAACACACCATAATGGTTTTCTCTGCAAATCCCTCTGTCACAACTGGGCACAAACATTCCAGTGGACACTGCTTACATTTAGAACTGGATACTAGAACCTCTGCATTGTTGGGTCTAGCAAGCCTTACATTAAGAATGGATTCCATGCAGTCCCATTTCCTCAAATTGCTATTAAATCTAAATCTTTGTATCTAATTGGTGGACCCAGGTCACAAGTCTGCATCCATTTGCAAGAAAGACAGGAAAGTGAGATCTCTTTAGCTTCTACACTGGAAATGTGTAGGCTTTATAGGTGGGGAAATGGCAGGATACAGGACAGACACTCAAACAGTGTTTAGAAACCCCTAAAAGGAAGAATGAAGATAGCGGGAACAAAAAGTTTGGACATATAATAAGAAGGAGCTTGCCATCAAAGGCAAACATTAGGAGAAGCATTCCATTCTTTCAAACATTCAGTTGAATGCCTCCTAGCAAGAAAGACCTGTATTCTATTCTACAGGAGCTGGCAATCTGGTGGAAAAGATAATAACTAAACAAAGAATTTTCCACAAGGGATAAATACACTGCCAAGATAATTACATGTGCTGTAGAATCAACTAACCCAGTCTGCAAGGGCAGGGAAAACTTTTTAGAGAAAGTAATATTTACGCAGATCAGTAAACAATAAATGCTTTTTTATAGTTCAGAGGAAGGAAAAGGGTAAGGGAATTGAAGGAGAGGAAGCAATGGGGAGATTTAGCATAAGTTTCCGGTATGGGGAATAATCTGACTAAAACCTGACAGTGAGAAAAAACATGGAAATTTTGAGTAAATAATGAAACTTTATTTTGTCTGGAAGGGATCCTTTGGGTTTCATAACTAAGACAGGCTTGATGACTTTTTCCAGAGCAGTATTAGGGAATAATCAAGATTGAATAATCCAATGTTTTTGAAGCCAACCAAATAATAACTAGTAATAAATGGAGGATAATTTATTTAAGAAGCTTGAATGATGAAGGAAAATGTCAGGCACAGGTTCAGACTGATTTTATTTTATTTTATTTTAAATGTTTATTTATTTTTGAGAGAGAGACACACAGAGCACAAGCTAGGAGCGGCAGAGAGAGAGGGACACACAGAATCCGAAACAGGATCCAGGCTCTGAGCTGTTGGCACAGAGCCTGATGTGGGGCTCGAACTCACAAACTGTGAGATCGTGACCTGAGCTAAAGTCAGACGCTTAACTGACTGAGCCACCCAGGCACCCCTAAGTTCAGACTGATTTTAAACAATTTGTATACATTAAGAGGAAAGAGCTAGGGTTTTATTCTCAGAACATTTAGGAAATGAATGATGAATCTATAATTCTCATTAAAGTAAAAAGGAACATTAATCCATATTTGTCTCTTACCATGTAGATGTTTAGAGTTAGGAAATGTAATTGGAGTTTCTCTAAGAGCTATGATTTTTATACTTTGAGGTGTATTGGAAATGACTTGGAAGCTTGTTAAAAATATAAACTTTCTAAATACCAAAATGTAAGTATCATGACTTCACTGTGTAGCAACATACTAATTCTGAGTAGATGGGGATTTTCCAAGCTACTTTTACTTGAAAGCTATTCAGATACATTGACTACAAGGGAGCCAACTCATTAAAAAACAAAACAGGGGTGCCTGGGTGGCTCAGTTGGTTAAACATCTGACTTCGGCTCAGGTCATGATCTCAGGGTTTGTAAGTTCTATCCCCACGCTGGGCTCTGTGCTGACAGCTCTGAGTCTGGAACCTCCTTTGGATTCTGTGTCTCCCTTTCTCTGTGCCCCTCCCCCGCTCACACTGTGTCTCTCTCTCAACAATAAATAAACGTTAAAAAATTATTTAAAAACAAAATTAAAAAGCAAGAAAACAAAACCAACAAAACAAAACCAACAAACAAAAACAATGACAAAAGAAAACCACACTGTGTCATGGAGAGGAGACTGATAAGCAAATAGCCATCCCAGTATGTGCTCTCATGAAACACTTACAGCATGCCAAAAGGCTTTCCCTAAAATATGATGTATTGCCTTCTTGTTATCTTTCAAGGGTGCTTTTGATTATCTTTCTGAGATATGTCCACTTATAGAATGTTTGTAGTAGTTGAGACTGTACAGTGATTTATTGGTTGCCTTATGCCAGTACACCCTTTATTTTCCTCTGTCCTCTAATTTTCTTATCTAACAAGAAAATCTCACATATATCTCATTGATGTATCATGGCACATAACATTATCTCTCCTAAGGTTATGTTTTAGACTTTTTTAGTCACTTTTATTTTTTTCCAAATTAATGACAAAAAGCAATAGATGAGGGTAGAATGGAGGGATTATTTGTACATTTAACCTTAGCCAAAATTGCCCCCCAGCAATGGTCATTAAAAAAATTTTTTTTAATGTTTATTTATTTCTTGAAAGAGAGAGAGAGGGTAGGGGAGGGGCAGAGAGAGAGGAAGACACAGAATCTGAAGCAGGTTCCAGGCTCTGAGCTGTCAGCACAGAGCCCGATGCGGGAATTGAACCCAGAGACTGCAAGATCATGACCTGAGCTAAAGTCAGATGCTTAACCAACAGAGCCACCCAGATACCCCTATAATGGCCATTTCTAGCTTGAGTGGTGCATTAGTTGATTTTAAATCACCATTCTTGTGAGAAACTATATGCTAAGCCCCGTGCATGACAATAGGAGACAAAGAAAAATAAGATATTTAGCCTATACTTAAGAGCCATAGAAATTTATAACTTAAAAACTAAGAATTGTCTGTCAAAATCAGGAGAGAGAATTTGGGTGTCTCATTGTCATGGCTGCTTTTATTATCTTGGTATTTAACCTACAATTCTTATTCAACAATACAATAAATTGTAAGTAATTTACTTTATCGGCACTACTTGAATTTGGATACATTCTATATTCTTAAAAGACAATATTTAAGTTGAAAAATCAATTTTTCTAAAATTAATTATTCAGTCAATGTAACCTAGTTCTAAGAACCATAATGACTTATAAACTAGATAAATTATTTAGAAAATATGTATAATTTAGATAATATGTAATTAACACCTTATAAGAACAGAAGGTCATTTCCAGTAGATCTCTATTTGTCATCAGAACTTCTTTTATGGTTTGAATGGTTTTGTTGACTATTCTTAGCATTCATGTTGAGTGTATGTGGTTAAGGAACTCTTCAACAGAAAAGGAGGACAACAAAAGAATGTGTCTCTGGCTTTAAGAAATGTTGTTTTTTGTATCAATGCTGGTGACATTTTAGGGCCTTTTCCACAGTCCTCCCCAGTACTTGAGTCACCCAAAGGAAATGAGGTGCAACCCAGGGCATTTTGCAGCAACTACCTCTCCTTGGTAGACAACACTCTTTTTAGTAATCGAAACATAAGTAACTTCTTTTAAGAATTTTTTTCTCTTTCTTCTTATTAATTTCTACTTTATCTAGGCCTGAAATCCAAATGTTTATCACTTTCCTCCTCCATAGTTAGCTTTCACTACAGCAATGGGAGCGGAGACATGGCACTTTTCTCTCCTCATTAATGTTTCCCATGTTGCCACTATTCTGAGTCTTCATCATATCACTGAAAGTATAAAGAAAATAATTCCAGTGTGACAGGTGGGGAAAATAAAGCTGAAGATGTTATATGTTGGCTTCAGTCGTTAGGTAGAACAGGAGCTCAAAACTCAGGGGTTTATTCCTAATTTGTAAATATGATTAGGCCAATGAAATCATTTTTTGTCTGTTTTTGTTTTGTTTTGTTTTTGTATTTCTTTTACAAGTAGCTATCTTAAGCAATCTCAAAGATCACATCTGGCATGCCAGGATAGAGGCCTTTGAAATATTCATTTCACCACATGAACTTCCAACTATAATCTTTGAATGGAATACAGAATATATCTTGAGGATGGAAAGAGCTTCTGAACCACAATAAGTCATTGAATCCAAGGCTTTTTATCACTATCCACCAGTGTTAACTGCACTTTCTATCAAGTGCTCTCCTGGTGAGCAAATTCTAAAAAGAAAACAAAACAAACAAAAAGTCTTAAGACTGTGATCTGCCTGTCTTCTTTGTGAAACATCCAACAAAGGTGGCTGTAAGAGCCCTTGGAAAGAAAATCCTGAGTCATTTCTAAATGTGCAACAGTGCTTTAGAACATTGTTGTTCTAAAATATTTTCCTCTAGTCTATCCAGTAAAATGTCATGGAAGGGCATTCTTAAGAATTTGTCATAGTGACTGATAAACAAAAAAGGAAGATGACTTTCAGCAAATATCAATCATTGAAATCAACCCCAGGTTTTATACTGAGAAATCTGTAATACTATAATCATAATATGCTCCTTTTGGTGTGTTGGGTGGCCAATCCTCAACACTGTAATTTAATTATTGTAGCCTTTTTAAACCTTTGGTCGCTGGTGCAAAAAAAAATACAGAAGTTCCGGGAATAAGAGAGGTCTGTTCCAGGAGGTGCATATGATAGTATACAAAAAGGGGAAGAGAGGCATGAAATGTAATTTATGCACTTCTTGATCAACTTTATTGTTGACAACACTGGATTAATACATTAAAATTACCTTCAAAGATGCTATGTAATTCTTCTCAGGAAAGCCAATTGTAGGCAGGGAAGACACATCTCTATATTTGGTTACATGTTGGGCAATGCCAAGTGTAGATACCAGCTGGAACAAACATAGCAGTTGACTAAACTTAACAGTGTTGCTGTTGTCCACTTGGCAAAGAGAAGAAAGTACTATACCATAGAGAGAATTTCTCAAGAACTCTGAATCATGTGTAAATGAGGTTAATGATGGGGGTGAGACTTGAAATGAAATTACCCATGGCATGCTTTAAATTCTTTAAGAAAACTAGATCATCCGCATTTTAAATCAACATTTCATTATATTATGTGATTTTAGTAGAAATAGATTTGAAAAAAATTGTCTCAGAGTTTACAGGTGAGACTAAGAGTAAAAGTTCTCCAGAAGCTGAAGGAGGAATTAAAGAGCATGCAATTGTCTGCTCAATGAACATCCATCCATCCCTGGGACTCTGAGGAGGGAGGGAGGCTGGTGGGATCATAAACACCAAAGGGCTTCCCAAAAGTGCCCTGCAGATTCATCTTCTCTTTCCTCCTGATTGAGAAAACCAAAAAGTACTGTTAAAATAACCTGGTTGGATATTTATACTTTTCCATCTACGTTTAAGAGAGAGTGAGTACTGAAGCAAGCAAAGAGAATCAAACAACTCTCACAAATTATGTGTTATATAGATCAACCTGTGTTCAAATGGAAATATCTGTCTTCTGGGTTTCTACTGTCTGTATTACAGTTATCTAAAATTTCACTACACTCTAATTCCAAGGAGAGAGAAAGAGAGATACTGTATATATTTTATATTTGAAAATGAATTTTTAAATTTCAAAGTGAAATTACATATATGATATTTGTATTATATATTATACATACACCACACACACATATATAATTTCACTATTTAGTGATAAAATGTGTTGTTTATGAATCTGATTAATTTTCTTTTTTCCCCCTAAAATTTTATTTTGGGGATGTCTGGGTGACTCAGTTGATTGAGTGTCCAACTCTTGATTTAAGCTCAGTTCATGATCTCATGGTTCATGAATTCAAGCCCCACACTGGGCTCGATGCTGATAGCATAGAGCCTGTTTGAGATTATCTTTCTCTCTCTCTGCCCCTCCTCTGCTTAAGCTCTTTCTCTCTCTCTCAAAATAAATAAGTAAACTTGAAAAAAAAAAGAATTCATTTTGTTTATGACTTAAGTTTCATTTATAGGTATTAGTATATCAAATGAATTATGTATATTGATGATTTTAATTTGTGTTTATGTTTTAAATATTACTTTGATATCAACCTTCTGACTACAACTATTATTTTCTTCACTTCCCATTTGTTTTGAATGTATGGAATGGCAGTATCCTAGTCTAAGACATGTATGAATTTGGTATTTGTTGAAGAAAGTGAGAAACTTTTTTTTATCAGTGTAGACAATTAAGCACATTAATTAAGGGGCTTGGTTTTTTTTATTACATAGTTGCTACCATTTTAACTCATTATTTATATTTAATGTTTAAATAACATGTCTATTCCCTGATCCTTGAAGTTCAGACAAAAATGCACTGTCTGTGTTATACATTTGTTTCCAATGTTGGAGAAAATCCTCTCTTTTCCAGTCTTATACTATATTACTACATTTCTTTTATTTTTATTTTTAGACTATATTTAATTTTTGTCTTTTTAAAAATTTATTTATTTAATTTTATTTTTGAGACAAAGACAGAGCACGAGTGGGGGGAGAGGCAGAGAGAGAGAGAGAGAGACACAGAATACAAAGCAGATTCTGGTCTCTGAGCTATCAGCACAGAGCCTGACACAGGGCTCAACCTCATGAACTGTGAGATCATGACCTGAGCTAAAGTTGGAGGCTTAACCAACTGAGCTACCCAAGTGCCCTGACTATATTTCTAATACTAGCCATTAAATTAAAATTTTTATTCCTCTTATCACGGAGAGGAAAGAGTAAGATATCATGCATACTCTGGAATGAATTCACTACTATCTGCTGGATACATGCTGATAGTAAGAAGAGTATGGTTGTCAATTACTTTGCAAAGTACAGAAAAGAAGTCTCATGTACGATCCATAAAAGTGATATTCCCAATGAACAAGATGTAGGCCACATATACACTTCTAAGGTTGTGGATCAGAATGGTATGTATGTTGTTACTAAAAACATAATAAATAAAACCTAGATCCTAACTTGCCATGAAATGTTGTTAAAGCATTTATATAACTTAAGTGTTATACATTGATTAACATTTTATTGAAACTGTACCAATAACTATAACTAACAGTGTTTTCCAAGTGCTTTACCTATATATTGTTTAGGTATACCTATTTTGTATACCTACACATGTTTTAAATGAAGAAACTGAGTTTTATAGAGTTTAAGTGTCATTCCAAGAAAAAAGGTAGAAGATTATGGGCATAGTTTATACTCTGATTTTTCTTATATCAAAGAGATTTTTTGATATTTAAGGGTTCATGTAGAGACGAGATTGAATCACACAAAGGAATGAACACTGGTCTCTCCTTAACAGACCAAATGGATGCCTTTGGTACTTGAGTCAAGGGCACTAGAGTCTGACATCTCTCATGAATGTATCCACAGTAACAGGAACACCAGACACAAAGGAACAAGGCTTCCATTAGATAGAAACATCTATCCTTGCTCAACTCATACCTGCCTTTTGGATTTTAGAAACTTGGTCTTAAATCCATAAACTATGTAAATAAATATATACATTTTCCAAGCATTATTATAATTGTTAGAGATAAAATTAGAAATCTATTAATTTCTTTCAAAATTTCTGTGGTAATACCAGTATTTTAATAGCCAAAAATCATTGGTGGTAGTCTCATTGATATTTGTCCTTTCAACAAATATTTGATATCTCTTGTGAGAATATAGATTTTCCGGTTGTGAATCAGTAAACATGAATTTTAATATAAATAAAACAATAAATGCTATCTCTACAAAAAGAATTCAGGTTCTGCATAGTTTAATAACATACAGAGAAAAATATTTATAAACAGGACAAATCGGTAGAAGTAGAATGGTGATGCCAGCAACTCTAGCGCTGATGACCGTACAGTCCACGGAAAGAACAGAGGGTAGCACCAACAGGGACAACAGGAGTTGAGAATTCACCAGAAAATAAAGATTTATTACTTCTCAAGAGGATTCAACGGCAGGATAAAGACGGCAACTACCATTTTCCCAGGGCCATTAATAAATCAAAGTCATTAATAAGTCAACTGTTAGCTATATATGCTATGGTAATAATAAAGAAAAAATAAGCTGACTTTTAAGCACGTGAATTTGATCAGTGTCCAAACACATTTTTTTTTCTTTTTTTTGAGAGAGAGAGAAAGAGTGAGTGAGTAGGAGAGGGGCAGAGGGAGGAGAGAGAATCTTAAGCAGATTCCATGCCCAGCATGGAGCCTGGGCTCAACACTGGGATCCTGGCCTGAACCAAAATCAAGAGTTGGATGCTCACCGTCTGAGCGACCCTGGCACCCTCCAAATTCATTTTCAAAACAAGCAGCATCAAATAAAACAAGGCAAAAGCAATATGTTAAGAATCAATCACCACAATGTCTACTTGCATTAGTTAGGGTTCGCCAGAGAAATAGAACCAATAGCATAAATATAAATTATGATATGGTAATATTAACACAGTCAATAGTAAATTTTATTGTTAATATTAATTATATATGCGTATGTATGTATACATATTTGAAAAGATTGATAATAATTATCTCACGTGATTATACAGGTCGAATAGTTCCAAGATCTGCTGACAAAGTAGAGATCCGAGAGAGCTGATGGTGTAGTTCCAGTCAAAGAACAAGAAAGTCCACAGTGTAGTTCTAGTCTGAAGGCCAACTGGCTTGAAACTCAGGTAGTACTGTTTCAGTTCAAGTCCTGAGACAGGAAGAAACAATGTCCCAGACAGAAGACAGAGGACACATTCCCTTTTGCTCACAGCCTTTTTATTTTACTCAGGTCTTCAACTGATAGGATGAGGACCACCCACCTTTGCTTTACTCAGTCTATCAATTCATATCTTATTTGCATGTGGAAACATTCCCACAGACACACCCAGAATAATGTTTGACGAAATGTCTGAACACCCCGTGGCCCAGTCAAGCTGACACTTAAAATTAACCATCACACTACTGCATCAACCTTAAGCACTCATCATAGAGAATTTGGATTCTTCTTCAAATTTCACACTTCTCTAATTAACATCAAATGTCTCATATCAACCTCTACAATAATTATTGAACAGACCTACTTATTTGCATTCCTACTGTTTCTTCCCTATTTATAGTCCCTGTAATGCCCTGCTACAGCTTTGCAAAAACATCTGTGTTTAAAAGATTTTTTCATAAAAAACTTCAATTCTACTAAAGGACTTTAGAAAATATTTCACTGGAAAACATTTGCAAATATGTACAGATATATTAACTGCACTATTGTTTGTAGAAACACTGTAAAGCAGTCTGAGTTCCCATTGGTGGGGGACTGGTTGTATACATTCAGATCCATTTATACTGTGAAATAAAATCACTCATTGGGAGAAAAACTGGCAGACTAACATGGAAATACCAGCTAAGTAAAACAAAACCAAACAAAATAATAAGAACAAGAGCTCATTGCAAGATAGAATTATAGTAGCATCCAGGTTGTTACAAAATGAAACACATTGTTTTATGCATCAATATGTAATACACACATGCAAAGTCTTGGCATGTTCCTCAACTCAATTTTTCAAACTCCTCTCTTATCTGGGATGTGCATTGCATTCCAGCCATTAACGAAATTCTTATTCTTCATTTCTCGAATATGACCTTTATTTAAAAGAAATGGATTTTGCCCACCTTACCTACTCAGTTTCATTATATTTCCACCCCAATTCTGCCTTTTGAAATCCTTCATGTTTTTCAGTGGAAAACTAACATGTGGCCTCTTTGAGGAAGCTTTTCAGAATTCCTGCAACAAGGTTTTTCCACCTTGGAAATATTTATTATTGCTATTTTTAAAATTTTTTCTTAATGCTTATTTATTTCTGAGAGGGAAAGAGAGAGAGAGAGCGCAAGCAGGGGAGGGACCAAGAGAGAGGGAGACACAGAATCTGAAGCAGGCTCCAGGTTCTGAGCTGTCAGGACAGAGCCTGATGTGGGACTCAAACCCCACAAACTGTGATATCATGGCCTGAGCCTAAGTCGGATGCTTAACCGACTGAGCCCCCCAGGTACACCTGGAACTATTTTTTATTTTGAGCCAAGTAATTCTTTGTTGTCAGAATGCTGTCTTGAGTATTGAAGATACTTCCCAGCATCCCTGTCTACTACCCTCTTTATGCCCTAGCACTCCCCTCTCCCCCATGGTTGTGGAAACCAAAAATCTCTTCAGATATTGCCAGATGTTCATTATGTAGGAAGGGTGTTTGTGTATAAAGTTGCCCCCGGCTGGGAATAGCTGCTCTAGCATAGAATTTCTCTGTCCTTCAACACTGATGGCACTTTATTTGTGCTTCTCTCTTGGCATGTATCACATTCGTGTCACATTTTAGTTAGTTGTGCATTAATAGTCTCTCCTGTTTTGTGTGAGGAACTTTGCTTAGTGCATTTTTGTTACACGATATTGTATAAATACTATTTTCATAGTAGGTACATTGTTTCCTACATATAATTGAATCCCAATGCCTAGCTTCTTCTTATGTTTAAAGATAAATTCAGACTCATCAATAATAATGATACAATTTGTTGTTACAATTGAGTTTTCTATTAGTAGATGTGGGTGTGTAATATCAGAGCTCTAGAGGCTGCTAGATGTTTTCTCCTGCCTGTAGCTTTAATAAACGGCCACTAGATAGATAATGGTATCATGATTTTGTGTTAAAAATGGCTCACTTTGTTAGAATGTAGATGATTAAAACAAAGATTAGCATGTCTCCTAACTTGATTAATAATTCTGCATAACAAATGCACTCTGTTTTAAAACAACTAAGATATGTATTAGATTAAAGATTAACTCTCAGGTTCAAAGTGGAATTCAAAGTAGGTTCTTTCTATATCTATCTCTATGTCTAAGAATATGTAATGAATACTAGGAGGAAGATTAAGTCCATAAACGAAAACATGTTTTATTTACTTCATGTTTGATCTTTAAGGGCTTAATCTAAATTCGGGGGGGGGGGGATTTGATTTTGAAGATGTATCAGTTTTAAGCTCGATCTCCTTGGAGAAATTTTTTCATTGCATACATAAGGTTTTGTCTTCTGACCATAAAACAACAAACTGCACACTAAAATAGACTCTTGCAACTTACTTCTAACTCCCTCATTCTGTTAAATATTGAAAGTCATGGTTTTGTCACTATTGTCTTCCATTTTCATAGAGGAAAAACAAATAATAAATTAGAATGTGGGGGGGGGATTTTGGAGCAAACCCACTGACAGCAGGGTAAGGAACCATTTCTAGTTGACATGGTGACATTGATGAAGGAGGTAGGAGTTACATCTCGCCATGTTTATTAGGACAATAATATGTTGATCACACTGAGTCATCAATAAAAAATTCATATATGTTCACTATTTCCTGCGTAAGCAAGTGGAAAAATCTATTTCATGCTACAGAAATAATTCTAATATAAGTTTGATATTTAAAAAAAAATTTTTTTTAGTGTTGATTTATTTTTGAGACAGAGAGAGACAGAGCCTGACTGGGGAAGGATCAGAAAAAGGAGACACAGAATCCAAAGCAGGCTCCAGGCTCTGAGCAGTTAGCACAGTGCCCGACGTTGGGTTTGAACTCACGGACCATGGGATCATGAGCTGAGCCGAAGTCGGACGCTTAACCGACTGAGCCACCCAGGCGCCCCAAGTTTGATATTTTTAAAAAGTGCTTGAAAATGTATTTTCAGGTCATTTTAAATGTTTTAAAAACTCCATATCTGTGCACTCGTTTCTCAGTGCTAATCATATGATAATAAAAGTAATACAGAAGTGTCTAGATAGGCTATCTTTTGCTGAGATGTCAACCTTATTTTGGTGAAACAATAACCTGGAGATGGATGGAATTGGATTTGAGGGCGAGGAAGAAAGCACCAGTAATGGCATCTTCCTCTGCAGCACAGCAGGTGGTCCATTTCTTTTTTTTTTTTTTTTTTTAGGTGGTCCATTTCTTAAAAACCCAGTGCCCAAGTGTCCACAATGATACTTCATGTCTGAAATTTTGCTTTGGTGTATCCTCAATGCACTCCTTTCTGTCTAGTCTGCCTTTTATTTATTTGTTTACCGTAGTTTACCATGCAACTGCTGCTTTGCCAAATATATTTAACTTTCTAAAATTAGGTTCATCATGGTCTATTAGGAATTTTGTTTAAGTGGCTTTCTGTATCTAGACTCATCCCCAACATGTACTAATACGCCCTATAGAAAATAATTGTGACTACGAGAACCATCTGCTGTTCTCATGAAAACCTCCAAAAATATGGCTAGATATCTGTAAGACATTTCCTCCTCTTGACAGATCTATTTCTGTTAATGTCACAATTCTCCATGCCATCCAAGTTTTGTATCACCCTTGATCCTTTCTTTCAATCAAAATTCTTTCCTGATAATTAATTATATCCAATATTCTAACACCTCTCCCTTTTCTTTTCTCCAAACTATTCTGGTTTAGAGTTTACTGTTGAGACTCTCTTTAATGAATTCAGAAGAGCTTGAATTGCCTGCTGAATGACTTTTTTTTTTTTTTTTTTGGTAAATTTTTTTTTTTTTTTTTATGAAATTTATTGACAAATTGGTTTCCATACAACACCCAGTGCTCATCCCAAAAGGTGCCCTCCTCAATACCCATCACCCACCCTCTCCTCCCTCCCACCCCCCATCAACCCTCAGTTTGTTCTCAGTTTTTAAGTCTCTTATGCTTTGGCTCTCTCCCATTCTAACCTCTTTTTTTTTTTTTCCTTCCCCTCCCCCATGGGTTCCTGTGAAGTTTCTCAGGATCCACTTTTAACTCCATAGTTCATATTTTGCTCCAAATATATCCATACAATCTAGACAAATAGCTCTAAAACAATGGATTCTTACTTCTCACAGAATAAAATCAAAATGAAGAAATCTGGTGTTCAGATCTTTTTCAGACCCTCACTTTATCAAGTTTTCTGTTGATGGAAATCATGAGACTGAAGACTTGAGCCTGATTCGCACCTAAAATTTTTACAAATTATATGTCTGTGCCCAATTTATCTATTCATTCTTGTGTATGTTTTTCTAAAATAAATAGTTAAGCATTTTATTAAAGATTTTTGCAAGTTTTGTATAAAATTATAGTCACAAATCATATTGCATATTCTAAAGAAATAACACACATCTAATTTAAAATAATAGTAGTAATAGGAGGAAGAGAAAGCACTTTTTTTCAATATCATTTTCTAGTTTTACGTTATGTAATGCTCATTATTCAGAGAAATATGTTTGTTGTATCTAGTCATTTTTTGCATTCTGTTATTTTGGCTATTCATTAATAATTTTCTGCTTCTGTGCACATAGTGGCCCATCTTACTTTCTCTTGCTCTAAAATTCTATACCTAAAGTGGGATTTATTTTTTTTTTCCTGAACACCTAGAACTTACTTTCTGGCACTAAAAGATATTCCAGGCTCACCTTGCATTTTTCATGCTTAAGGCCGACAATTAGCCATTTCCGTAATACTCTCATTCCTTTTATCAGAAAATTATATTTAGAAACTAAGTCTGGCCACTTAGTGTGCTCAAGGCACTTGAGGTGTCATTGCTTCTAGGCCTCCCAGAAGACACAGCTAGGTAATATTGTTATCTACTAACACATTAATATTTCTATAGCTACATTATTTCTGTATCTATCCAACTATATGTATATTAAGTTAAATGAGTTATATTTTTTAAAAAGCGCATCTGATAGAATGCACTTCCTATGAGCCAGACTTTCGGCTTTTAATACATACTTTATTTACATTATTCCTCACAGCAACCCTGTCAGGTGGATGCTATGTTTATCCCCATATCACAGACAAAGATCGCTGAGGTTGCGAAGATTAACTTGCAGTTATAATGTAATAGTAGTCTCTGCCAGTTAAAAGTAGTATGCTTGCAAGTTGGAGACAAATTGCTGAGGGGCACAGTTATTTGCCTGAAAGACAAAGGGAAGAATTGACTTTTTTTTTTTTTGGCAAAACATAATATTGTTTCTGGACTTTGGGTGATAGCATTTGACCAGAGTGTGAGGAGCCTTACTTGCTGGCAGACTCCTTTTGATTGACGATACTACATGGCTTACAGTGCCAAAAGTGACAAGGTCATGACTGTGATCTTGGCAGAATACTGTGATCAATTAACAATGCCTGCACAGGATGCCTGAGGGGCAACTGGCAGTATGCTATATTTAGTAACTCTATTATAGCCTATTTTCTGTATTCCCTGCTTTCAGTTAATCATGTAATTCCCACAACATAGAATTTGGTACACTGAACTATTTTTTTAACTCTCTTATCTGCTTTACCAAACTGTGAATGTTATGAAAAAGTAGTTATGTCCATCTCGTTCATGTTTTTGCATCCAGAGTGAATAGTTTAATGCATGCTACATACCCGAATTACAAATTGTGAAATTTGGGTGAGTAAAATGTATGGCTCACTTTGAAACCACTTGTGACTAGGCAGCAGCTTACTATGCAAATAATACATATAGCCAAGTTAAAATCATTGAGACTTAATAAAATGTTCTCAGAGGTCATCTGTGAAGCACTAGCATCCTAATAATTATTTATATCGAGAAGCAAAATGACAGAGGCAAGTTTCCAATATCTAATCTTTTAATATCAGCTGTAGCAACAGTCCTATATAACCTCATTATTACTGCAACCTTATAAAGTCAATGGCTTGTAAAGTATATGATGTAATGAATATTCATGTTGCACAGATTGTAATGGAAATGCTTCTAGAACTCCACCTCCTTTCTAATGCATTCTTGTCACATACTGATCTCTCTGGAATAGGTATTTCACCTTATATTAGTTTATTCTTAAATGCACAAGCATGGTGATGAATGCTATAACCTTACCAGATATGAGGTATGGTTACAAAATATTAGGACAGAATGTTCTATGTAGATTGTGGACTCTTACCTTGTTTTTGGAGTATATCCCCTCCTTGTGAGAGACCACAGAAACAACTTTCATCACACCCAAATGCAGCCATCGATCATACAAAGTAACTGGTGGAAGAGAAAATATAGATTGCATTTCTGTGCCTAAAATCTACACAAAAAACCACAACCGGTGGTATTTGGATTTTTTTCTATATGTTATATTATTAAGATTAGGATGAATGGATGAATTTATTTATTTATGCAGAAACTTGAGATAACATCAAATTTTTGTTTTGTCACAATAGGACCATCAGAAATTGTTTGAATATATTTATTTTTTCTGATACAATGCTAAAAAACAAAGTTATTCACTATTGTTGAGAATGAACAAAAGAATTTTGTACCTTAGAATATATTTCCTATCAGTGGCTTTACAATTTATATTCCATTAAGACATAAAAATGTTGGGGCATGCCTGGGTGGCTCAGTCAGTTGCGTTTCTGACTCTTGACTTCCACTCAGATCATGATTTCATGGATTGTAAGCCCACATCAGGCTCTGCACTGACAGTACAGCCTGCTTGGGATTCTCTATCTCCCTCTCTCTCTGCCCCTCTGTTGCTTCGCTCACAGTTTCTCTCTCTCAAAAATAAATCAACAACAACAACAAAAGAATGTTGAGAATTATGGTTAAGCTAAAAATTAGATGAATTTGGGGAAAATATAATACCTCTAAAGTATTCTTTTTAAATTTTTTTTTAAGATTTACTGTATTTAAGTTTTTTAAGGTGGTATAATACTTCAGTGCCCAGATAAGGTAGATATTGATAATAAAATATATTTATCAAGAATATTCAGGGGCACCTGAGTATCTCAGTCAGTTGAACATCCAATTCATGATTTAGGTTCGGGTCACTATCTAACAGTTTGTGAGATCAATCTCTCTGTCAGGCATTGTGCTGAAAGTACACATTGGGATTGGGATTCTCTCTCTCCCTCTCTCTCTGCCCTTCCCTTGTTCACTCTCTCTTTCTCTCAAAAGAAATAAATAAACTTAAATAAAAAAGAATATACAACAAAATAATTCTCAGTTGCCAAAAAGGAGTGAAATGAAAATGTAAGTTTAATCAGAGAATTTAGGAGACACAAAATTTATTTTTATTACCAGGATGATATAATCTAGTAGTATTGATTTCATTAAGAATAAAAAAATGCATACAATGCATAACTGATTTGTTCATGCCTTCTCCTGAAGCATTTAAAAAGGGTTAGTAAGCATAAAACATGTCCCCTGATATGACATTGCTATTGGTCAATTGTATGGCAACTTAAAAAAACTATGAGGCATAACGGATATCTGAAAATAGACAATTACTGAGAATTTTTTAGAATTTTTAAAGCACCTCGGATATTAGTGTAACTTGCTTTTAGAATCAGCTATGGGTCTTTTTTAAAAATATGTACTAGAAAATTCACTGTGGTGATTTACTATTGCGAATCTCTTTAGTTTCATTTTTGTGAGCCTGGAGGTCAACATTTGGTTGTAGGAGTTCCTTGTCATTCTTATTATTATCATTTTTTATAGCCAGTAGCAGCAAGGAAGGCATATTCTTTCTCAGCTTGTAAATGTCAGATGAGTTGCTGTTGGAATGCATATTTTCAGCCATAAATTAAAATATAGGAGTGGTTATAAAGTGTTTCAATTAGAAGATATTTATCCTGTTTCCACCTGGAACCAGTGGGGCACTCCTGTGAAGACAATTTTTTACAGCATCTATTTATGTTGTGCAACTGATAAGTGCCTAATAATTTGTTGTTGTTGGTTAAGATTTTTATCTTGTTTTATAATACAACCGTGTCAAAATGTAACCAGAAGGTCATGACACTATCCTTTCTTTCTCTCTACTGAAGTGATAACCCAGATAATTTCAAAATAGCATTTTTTTTTCTGACAGAAAAATTGTCGCTTAAAGGAAACAAAAGCAGTCTTGCAATTACCTTCAAAAATACTTTGAGCCATCTACAAAACTTTGCACAAATAACCAGTCTATTTTTGTACTCAAATAGCCTGTATTTAAAACCAGCAGCTCCCAGAATATAAAACACTAACATATAATAGCACACTTCCACCCCCCCCCCCCAACCCCTTACTATTTAGTTCTCAGTTTTATTCCACAAATATTTCTCATGGATATCACAGTACTTTTGTGAGGTATGGAGTCCTAGTATTATCATTACCATTTTGCTCAAGTATGAACTTGAGGTTAAAAGACTTGACCAAATGCCAGTTATTTAAACAAAACTGAAACTTGGGTGCCTGGGTGGCTCAGTCGGTTAAGCGTCCAACTTCCGCTCAGGTCATGAGCTCACGGCTCCTGGGTTCGAGCCGAGTAGGGCTCTGTGCTGACAGCTTAGAGCCTGGAACCTGTTTCAGATTCTGTGCCTCCCTCTCTCTCTGCCCCTCCCCTGCTCATGCTCTGTCTCTCTCTGTCTCAAAAATAAATAAAAACATTAAAAAAAATAAAAAAAAAACCCTGAAACTCAAATCCCATATTTATATTCTAGTGAGATTTCCAAAAGAAAAAATGCTGAATATTCAGATAACTACATTTTTTATGTTTGCCTGGGGATAGCTTTCAAGCCTCACCACTCCTCCCCCCTCTGATCACGTATAGGCAAACTAATAAGAAATCCCCGGTGCTCTCTCCTTTGGTGTTGGTGGAAGGACATTCAAATCATGGCTCATCTAAGCCCCTACCTCTTATCACTATAAAACCCAAGACAGGGGTGCCTGGCTGGCTCAGTCAGAAGAGTATGTGACTATTGATCTCAGGGTCATGCCGTTTGAGCCCTACCTCGGGTATAGAGATTACTAAACAATATATAAATAAACTTTCACGAGAAAAACCCAAGCCAGTCTCCTTTTCTTTCTCTCCCTCAAGCCATTTTCGGACAAGCTTTAGAGACTGTTCTGCTTTCACACTTAGTGCGTAAACCTCGTTATGTCAGCAATAAACTTTTCCATACCATCTTGGTACATGAGTGGGCGTAATCAGTCCTTATGTTCAGCCATATTTGTGGGGGTGGGGGAGGAGTGATATAGTTCACCTTTTTAATATGGCCACAAAACAAACATAGGCCTAATTTTCAATTTACTTTTGGTAGAACTGTTCCTTCCAAACCTCTACAAATAAAACCTCCCTCTTGCATGC